>NC_079293.1:51305454-51608484 GCF_023638135.1 Falco biarmicus | reverse complement strand
TTTGGATGTCTGTTTCCCAGTGCTGGCACTGGCCCCAGCTCTTCCTGTGACAGCTTCATGACTCGTTTTTCCGGTATGTAAGATGAGGGTAGTAGTATTTACTTACTTGACAAGGTGAAATGATGATTAATTGGTCTTTGTTTTTGCAGTCTGATGTACAGAGTGCAATTAGTTGCAACGAGTGCCCACATCCCCCGGAGCAGGCCATCTTCAGGCTGCCCTTGGCAGTGTGAGCATGAATCCCAGCACAAGCAGCTGCTTTCGGCTCTTCCTGAACCAGGGAGGTGCCTGGATTTTCCCTTCCTCAGTCCCACACAAAGGTGGTTGCTTGTCTTTTAGCTGAAGGCTTAGTGCAGATGTGGGTGTTTTAAAATCACCTTGTTAACCATTCCTCACATTCTGGGCTGACCCTGTGCATGGTGATGAAGATCCAGTGGGCGTGAGCTGGCAGCTGCAGGTGGCAAATTGCACTACAGATTGCCTGGGAATATCATGCTTGTCCTTCAGTGAGAGCAATGCCTCCATGAAGACAAATTTCAATCGTACTGTAGCAATATTCTTTGAATATAATGAAACATAATACAAAAAGATTGCGATGACAACAGTATAAATCAGCACAGCAGTTAATGAGAAAACCCTACAGGCCATTCATGCGTACACTCCCAGTAACTGGTCTTCATTCTGTAACTTCATTATATTCCTGTTTCACTGCAAAGGATTTACAGGTCTAGACATTAAATCTATTTGACTATTGTAACGGAGTAGTAAACAACACTGCAATCTAAATCTAAACTCAATACCTGACAGAAGTACTCTTGCTCATTACAGATGAAGGAACTTAGGGGAAAAAAAAAAGGTCAGCTTGTCCAAGAAACTTCAGGTATTCTTGGTGTTTCCAAAGACTGAACATCACCTTCACTCCCTCTGCTCATTTGTTCATGTGCCCGGGGCTATCCTCCATAAATCCTCTATGGATTCTCTAGGATTGCTAGAGCTCATGGCATTCCTACAGGTTTCAATGCCAGCTTCTCTTTTCTGTAGTGCAGAGGTCTATACTACAGAAAAGAGGGAAGGAGCCTCAGTGATCTACCCCAGAGCCACAGGCTCACTTGGAGAAATCAAGGAATGATGGAAAAAGACCCCTCAATTTTTTTTCTAGTTCCTTCTTCCTGACTGGTAGTGGATTTTTTTGCTGCTGGAAATTACCTATGTATTAGAATTTCATTATTAAAATTCATGCTGAGTTCATGCATGTTTCCTGGTGTGACAGTCTGTGATACACGATCCTACTTTTTCTTTGGGAGTTGAAAAAAAGACTTCTACTTCTTACAGCAAGAGAGACCTTTCAGCCTGTAACAGGAACGGCAAGGAGGTTGTCTGACAATGACAGCTGTGCCAAGTGGAGATGCTGTTGGCATCCATGCACCACCTTTCTGTAAAGTTATTTATCATCTTTACCCATCTCCATCCTGCTCACGACATCCTGACTATTTCTTGTGGCAGAAGTGTACTGAATTGTTACCTAATGGAGTCTGCTCCTGAAAATCACCAGTCTCAGATGTTCAAAGCAGGCAGCCAGGCCCAGAGTAACAATTCCCTCACATTAATGCTCTTTTTCTATGGTGAAGAAAGTACATTGGGTGTTCTCTTAGCTTCTTTTTGAGCTTTCAGATTGCCCTGAGAGCTTTTTTTCACCTTTTCTCTTAAATTATCTAAGGTGGACTCTGTTAATTCGATGCTGTACCCAGCAGTAGGAGCTTTGAGAGAGACCTCACTCAAGGTGCAACACTCACTGCCTGGACGGTGCATCTGTGCAAGCAGCCCAGGAGGACCTGCGTACCTGAGAGGGAGGTAAAGCCAAGCATAAGTTACGGCATGAATAAGCATGGGAAAGACGGTGCTGGGAAAATCTCCTGGGATCTTGCTGAGCTGAGTGCTGGCGGCCGGCCACACCGGACCCCCTTCTGAGAAGCTGTCTCCAGCTTGCTGGTTTCTGCCTTGTTCAAGGAAGCAAGATTTTGTAAATAACTTGTAAACAAGTGGAGCTGTGGCAAAGACACCCGCTACTCTTTCTGACAGAAAATGACGACAGAACCTTGAATTATGGCAAAGCGTTAAGGTTAAAACACAAAAAGAAGAGGATCAGTAATTTAAATACACAAGGTGTATCTGGTTCTCTTCAGGCATCCTACAAGGCTAATTTTCTTTTCCTCTGTACCCCCACCTGAGGCACCCATTGTTTGTAATGCAGGATTCACTCGGGAATGTAATTTCTTTTGGAAGCCACCCTTCCTTAGTAATTCTGATTATTTTATTTTCCCTTGTAACTTGCCATTTACAGGAAATAGTAATAATTTCTGAGTTTGATGTGATTTGGGCCAAAACTGAAAAAAATAAAAAAAGCTAATTGTCCCTGAGCTGGGAATGCAGCCTTTTCAGACAGCTTTATCTAACTAGAACACTCCTGAATTAATGTATGCATTTTTGTATAATTTCAGGGTAGCATTCTGAGGTTCTTAGAAGTTGCTTTGTAAATGCATACAACTGTTGATTTTTCAGTGTAAGGCTTGATTTCATCCGTGGATTTCAAAGCATTTTACAAAGGACAGCCATATCATGGTCCTTATCCTCATGAATAGGAGATTTTAAACTAAAGCGAGAGGGTGATTTGCTCAACATCACACCATAAACACTGGAGTTGCTGGGAAGTGAAGGCAGATCTCCTGGAAGCAAAGTCAATATTCACAAAAAATAGCCAGCAGTCCCCATCTCTGTATCCCAGCATGAACTAACAGTTTAATTGGCTATGTGCATGATTTTGAGTCACTAATAGAGGGTCTGTTGGAACTGAAGCTATTTCTGAGTGACCTCTCTCAAAGCTTGCAATTTCATTTGTCCGGGAGTTTTATTACTGTATTTACAGCATCCCATTTGTCTTGTTTTGTTGGCCTGTAGAACAGAATGTACTATTCTGCAGACCTGAGTCTATACAAAGAATGACAGACTACCGGCAGATAAAACTGGAAAAATATGAAATAACTGCTACCTTTGGCATCTACCAACTCAAGTCAGATTAGTAGAGAGAGAAAGGTCAAAGTACTGGCAAATTCCTTCTCTCAGCTGGAGGGAAGAGAGCAAAAGTTTCAGAGGCAGAAGTACATTCTTTGATGGGGAATTTTGACAGATAATATAATAGACTAAGCTGGGACAAGGAAGATGGGGAAGGAAAATCTCCATTGATTTAAATTAAATGTAACTGCCACAGCTCTAACACAGTAGGTTTTGTCTGCATTTAATAGTAATGAAAAAGGTTTGGAAGTAAAACAATTAGTTGAAAAAGTTTAATTTAAAGACAATTAGTTGGAAGAGATCTGTGAATGACATCGAGGCTAATAAAAGATTTTCTGAATTTAATTTCTCATTTCTTTGCATTATTTTCATACAGCTGCAAATTGTATTTTCCCCCTTTGTTACAACACTTCTTGTTCAAAGCAATTTTTAAAAACCTTGCAGGTAATGTTTTGGTGAACAGCAGGACTTGAAACCAGAACCAGAAATTCCCTGAAAACCCAAATAGTCTTATTTCCCTTTTAAATGGGAAACTATGGATGACTGCATGCTTCTGAAAGCAAATGACTGGGACCCAGATTCTCAATCTGGGCTTCAGAGGCCTTGTGACATTTAGTTTGCAATTTTTTTCTTTCCTGTGCCATTAATTCATTATGAACTCCTTAGCAGCAGCAGTCTCGCCCTGCCCCACCCCACCCCACCTGATGTTTGGGGGTCCATGTAGCAGAACACCAGGAGCAGTGGTGCCCTAGGACCTCTCAGCTGCCTGGTGTCCACCTCCATGGGCACAAGCAGAGCCAAGGAAATGGGCTCCCTGCTGGCTCCGGGGTGTTGGCAGGGCTGAGATACACGGCAGGCTCTTCTTTGGCATTCACCCATTTTTTATCAGGCTCTGGACTTGTGACTGCTGTTGCTGGTGGCTTAAGTCACAATTTGACCCATGTGCTGGAATACAGAATTTGGTGGACACCGATGGCAGGGTAGCGATTCGCTACCTGGCGCTATCTCATCATACCGGTCCACGTCTCCCATGAGTCTGGGGAAAAAAACCCTAAAATCTCACAAAGACCTGTAAGCTATTCTATGACAGATTTGAAGCCTGGGATATGCCTTTCTGTAAAATACACTTACCCCTCGCTATACTTAGGTACATTCTCAGAATGATCGGTCTGGATTAGCCCTTAAAATAAAATTAAACTCCCAGCGGCAGCAGCCGTAACAGGGTTGTCATCAGCAGGACCCAGACTCGGTGCACGCTGAGGGGAACAGCTGGTGCCGAGATGTGAACAGCCAGCCATTGTCCTTGCACCTGGCCGGTACCGGCTGCTGCAGCCCGAGATGATAAACAGGGCGACCACGGAGACGACTGGTGTATTTTTCTGGAGAGGCATAAATTAAATGATAATTGTGACAGAAGTGTATGATATGTAAGAATGATGTATAAAAGAGATGTGATGAACATGATCTTCCATTCCCCCCCCCCCAGTGAAAGCTTTTTAGCTCTCTTGTTTTAGGGACAGAAAGACGTTGGGGGGGTCCTTTCATAAAATGGAAACATGGGGAATAGCCAGATCAGGGAATGCAAATGAGCCTCCTGGCACACTGGACGAGACTCTAATCCTCATTATTCTTTGTGGACACAGCGGTGATTTTGATTGTTGCTTTTGTTAGCTAAACGCAACTGAGACATGACTTGTACATGAGGCCCATCTGTTTGTAAGAGCGAGGATGGGGGGAGAACAGCAAGCGCTGAACTCAGCCTGCCCGGCTGCTTAAAGCGGAGGGCACACGCAATTATTACAAGCATTGGTGATGTCTTCAGACATGGAATAACTGGCCATTATCACCATGCAGAGCTTTACCTTGTGACTGGGAAGGGACAGGTAAGCCTGCTGCACTGGCTGTGCTCAGGAGGCTGGAGAAACCCTGTGCCTGCGCTATGGCCGGAGCTGCCCTGGTGCCAGTACTGGGAAATAAGGTCTGGGACAGCAGGAATGGGTTTCAGCACAAGGTGAACATCATGCTCATGCTTTGCTGGAGTCAGGGCCTTCACCTTTGATCATTAGCGCTCAAACTCGCTTCAGCAGAAGGGACCGCACACAACACCAGTTTTCTGAATTTCACGTATAGCCCTGCGGTGCTTTGCAGTTTCTGTACCACAGATGTCTAAACCAACCTTCCCATTCAAATGAGTAACAGCAATTAGTAATAGCAGAACCCGTCTCCTGAGATCTCATTATAAATCCCCAAACCCAGGCATTTACACACAGCTAGCAGGAGATGGATCCCTTGCCTGTCGCTCCTCTCAGTGCAGGAGACAGATCCCAGGGATGACAAATGCTTCCCAGCTGGATGTTTGGAAACTCAATCCAGTTTTGCAAAAGTAAACACCACAAAAGCAACATGGAGACTTCTCCATCCCTTCTCCCTCAAAAACTGTTGCTATACCACCTTCCTACAGATGCCGAGCAAACTTGCCTGTGTGTTGCTTGGGGCCTTTGCAAAAAATAACATCCATTATTCAAAGAATGAGTAACAGCTCACAGATTACATGTTGTGTTTCCTTTTTTTTTTTGTTAAGAAATGCCTGGAAAAAATGCTAACAACTTCTTTGCAGTAAACACTTATGGAGAACTGGAAAAATTTTGTGTTTTGCAACTTCCCACAAAGTGGGTATTTTTCACAGACGCATGATAGTCCCTTGGAAAATCTGTGCACTGCCTGTCATCTCAGCAATAACTATGTGAAATTGATATAATTTCCTTTAACTTCATCACCTACTGACTTCTGAATAGCAGCAGCGAAGGTAACAAATGCCACCAATTTTCTCTTAGTAGTTGCAAAATCTTAGAAATGTGCTGCTCTGGAACTGAATCTCCCAGGACTTGAAAAATGCTTTGGTCTTTGCAAGAGTCTGTGTTCAGCCACTTGCCACAAATCATTTCTGAGCCGAGAAGCTCACATTTTCTGATTAAACCACTTTTCCCTGGCAAACTTCGCTGACCAACTGCGACAAGAACAGCCTGCTTGCCATTATTCCACATTAAGGCAGAGAAAGATGCTTCAGGAAACCCAGATTTTATTGTCTTAAAAATTGGAAGGATTCATGTAACACTGCTTAGGAAAAATTGTAAGTGACTTGTAGGAGCAAAACTACTTAGAGAGAGTGAGCTGAAGGACCAAAGTCACTTCATCTCTTGCTTTGTGACTTTCAGCCAAAGCCATTGAGAGGGGAGCTGCACCATGGATGTTCTTGGCACTCAGCTAGGGGCTATAATAACAGGGGATGAGGGGTGTAAGACCGCTGCAGCACCTGTGGAAACCACGGATGGGGACCGCAGAGGGAAAGGACAAAGGACTAGCCTTTCTTCTGAGAGGGTATTTTTGAAAGATAATTAACTGAAGCCCAGAGGTGAGTTTTTAGTCATCTTAACTAGCTGGGTGAGCAGCAACCTGTCATCTGAAGAGGTGGCCGTAATAACTAGGAATAAAATAAAGCACTCTATTTTGTCTCCCACAAAGGATGTTTTATTTTTATCTCTTGGTTATGGGTAGTTCCATTTGATCAGCTTGAAACTGGACTTGGATAAACATTTTAAAGTTGTGCAGGAGAACTGGAGGGGTCTGAGTTTGAGTTTTCGGTGTCTTCATCTAATTCTTTCTTTTTAACCCTATGCTTCAGTGAAAGGACCTAAATGAAAGTTTATAATAAAGGATATTTGTATTAAATATTTCAGACAGGAAGATCCCAAGATGACTCACAACATTTTCCCATTAGTGCTTTCTCACACTTTTGACAGCCATGGAGTAGAATACGTCTCTCTCTCTGTCAGCAATTTAAGTAAAATGACACTACTTCATCTACTCCCATTTCCTGTCAATTGAGTCTCTTTTCAGGGTATGACCCTGATTTCAAGTGCCTAGTCTGTATCTACTGAGAAAGTCTCGTTTGTTCCTATACCATCATACTGATTAGGCACAGTCATTTATTTCTGTTCTTGACGCTTTCAAGCTCAGTTTTTAACCTCAAAGGAGATTACAGCAAGAATGAAATACTGGCCAATACCTGTAAACCCAAAATATATCTCTTGCGGGAATTTTTCTTCTCTGTAGAAAACAGTCTTAGTACATTTTCTCAGTGATCCTTTCTATGTGCATCTCTTTTGAAGTATATAAATGTGATGCTGTTTATGCTACTACAGCTGGGTGTTAAGGTGTCTTTTATGTTCTAAATCAAAATTCAGTGAGATCTAACGATTTGTGAACATCTGCAAATCAAGTAAGCTAAGGCCAGCTTTCTGAGGCTGTTGCTAGCCCTTTGCATAGAGAAAGAAATCAAATATAAAAAATACAAACAAATAAGAATAAAAGGTTGTGAAAGGTGGGCTGTTTTGCTAACATCTTCCTTGTTTATTTATTAAAGGAGAACATACCTGACAAAGTATGATAAATGGAAAAAATCCCACTGTGAACAGAAATCCAGTTAAGTTTTTCAAAATTTGCATGAATAATGTAACTACTTACCTTGCTTTTAAAATAACCCATTTCAGAGTGAAATGGTCACAACTACTCTATGCAATATATAAAGAAAGAAAAATAATGCTTATTTTTGAGTTATGAAAAACAAGGCTTCTGCAAAGGACTGGACTGTGGAAAGGGAATTTGCAGTACTGGTTGGTGTGGACTAATTGCCCTTGTCAGAAAGATGCATCTCTAGGACAAGTCCTGGCTGATGATGTGCAGTAAGGACCTGCAGACCCAAGCAGAACAACCTTGCCTCCATGGGACAGGGAACGGAAGGGCCTCTGAGGAGAGGCTGGTGGAGATCCCTCACCCTCACATGGCGGGATCCTCATGACAAACCTGGCTCATGGCTAGCTCAGAGCTACAGGAATCCCTGAATCGCCTAGGTGAGGGCCACTATCTGCGCTACTCCCTTACTGATGCCACAGGGTTTTTTTGGTGCTGACCAGACACACCCTTAATGATGCCCAGTTTGTCTTTACCAAGTCAGCTTAGAGACATCATACGACTTCAGAGAGGAAATTTCACCTTGCTGTGATTACCTAGGACCCCGGTTCTGTCCTCCTGCTACTACTCACAACCCTCCTGCTCTTTGTTAGCTGATGGAGGTCTTCAGTTCACTAAGTTTTGCCACATAGCTACAAATCTGTCCTCAGCAATCTTAACAAGAGGCCTTTCATTTGGATATGCGATTCAGTAATGGTGTTTTGTAGCCATGGAGGGCTTATCGCAACTTCATTAAATAGATCTGAACAAGAAAAGCCTGAGAGGCAGACACCTCTGCACGAGCCAGCAGGTACTCGCCACATGGAGTGGAAGACTTTTTTTCAACCTCAGAACATTACAGCAGATCTCCATGACTACTGAAACTGCCATGAATTACTTGATTTCTGCACATATTTTTATGGTATCACCCTGAGAAGGTCTCACCTACACATGACACTACCCTTGCAGAGCGTAAAGGCTGACTAGACATCACCAAGATTTGACCTTACAAACCATGAAGCTTAAATTTTGCAAAACTGATGTTTGAGACATTACACTTTTGTATCCAGCCACAGCATTTCAGTGGTTACTCCTCCAGCTCCTCTGAGGCATGGTAAGGAGCTGCTTTCTTAGCTCAAACTGGACCATTTAGTCTGACACTCCACACCTACTCTGGACGTGAGAAGCAGGCCCCTATTTCGCATCCATGGGGTTTTCACTGCTTTATAGCAACAAGGAGACTCGAAAAGATTTCCTTGAAGGTCTGACCCCCTGTTGCTGCAGGCAAGCATGTTTATGAGCCTGTGAGCATGGAAGTAGAAGGGATCAATTTTTTGTTTTGTTTTGGAAACCTAAAGAACTAGAGGAGAAATCTGCTCCTGCCAAAACAAATGGAAATTCTCCAGCTGAGACGGCTGGGATCAGGATTTATCCAAACTTGTGGCCTCAGAAATTGGCCACACTTTCTCCATTCCTCTGGTTTCTACACAGAAATGTAATTTAGAAGCTTGAAAGCTGTGCACTAAGGTAGGCAGGACATTTAGCTACGGGGATGCAAGATACTGAAAAGCACATAATTTCAGGAGATTTCCACCAACACAAGAAACTGCTTTAAAGTCTCTCCAAAATGTCAGTATCTGCAGGCAAAGAAACTAGGCCATGTGACTCAAAACTTCTTGTGACAGCTGCTTCAAGAGTATTTGGAATTACAGCAGCTGATTTTCTTGGAAAACTAAGGCCCCAGCTACAGGTAAAGTATGATCCTAGATCTATATCTTGTATCTAATAGGAAGAAATTTGGAAACTGTTCCAGGCAAACAGTTTGGCCAGTCACTGTAGATAAATTATAACTTATAAAATGTGACAACTTCCCATCAGACAGATGTCACTTGCTACAGGTTTTGACCTATCTACCTTGACTTGACCTCTAGAGCACAGACAGCTCATGTAAGCTCTTGTCCTCCCCACCGGGATCAGTCACAGACCACTAACCTTACCTGCTCTGTGAAGGTGCCTTCCTGCACACCTGTGTACTTCTGTAAGGAAATAACGGAAACCTAATCTGCAAGATCTGGGTCAGAAGGAAAAAAAGTTAATTGATGTGCAAGGAAAAGCTTGCCAGGCTCAGAATAACTGCTCGGCCTGGAAGCTGGTGCACCCTTCATATGACAGGTTGTATTTTTTATTCTCCGGTTGGTAGGTACCAACGTGAGCACACCGGCAGGTGACACTTAGAAGCAGGGCTGCTCGTCGGCCAGGCAAAGGCATGTTTCTTTTGCAGCTGACTGGCAGCGCCTCGCTTCCCTGCATGCAGGAATCCCGGGAAATTTTGTTACCAATTTTCCGCAGTGTCTCCCACCGAGCCCGGACTCCTGCAGAAGCCGAGGCTGCTGCCCCTCCGCCGCAGCCGAGGCCCGGTGCTCCCAGCTCAGCTCCAATGGAACTGGTACCCCCCAGGCTCACCCCCGCCCGCCACCCACGGAGCTACCCCTGCCAGTACCGGCGGGCGATGGCACACCTCAAGTGCTGTAGTGCTGTAAGGCTTTTTGCTCCTTAATCCGCTCGCCCCCCCCCCCCCCCCCCCAAAAACCCGAGACCGCAATATTTCGATCCTACTCCCCCTTGTTATTCCTGCACCTTCAAGTGACATTTTCCGGGGTTCCCCGCCGTTCGGGCGCTCACACCGCCCGGGGTGCCGAGGGGGTAGCCAGCTCCGGGGCCAGCAGCGCTCACGGAGACCCCTTGCGCCCGCCGCTGCCGCCCGCCGCCCTACCCCGGAGGCGCGGCACGGCCCCCGGCGGCGGCTCCCCCGCCCCGCCCCGGCTGCGGGAGGGGCCGGCTCCGGTTCCCGCTCCGGCTCCCGGCGGCGGGGCGCGCTCTGCCCCCTCCCGGGAGGCGCCGCCGCCCTCCCGCCCCCGTGCCGCCGGGAGCGGGGCTTTCCCCCTCCCGATAAGCCCCTCCCGCTCCCCCGCCTGGCTCAGCCCCTGACCCCCCCAACGCGCTCCGCTTCCCGCTGCCGCCAGCGCCCGCGCCTGCTCCGGGAGGAAGCGGGGCGGCGGCGGCCGGCCGAGCGGGACACGCCTTTCGCCCTCCCCGTCCCGGCCCCCCGGGCCCCACCGCCCACCGCGGGCGCGGCGCAGCGCAGCGCGGCCGCCGCGGCCCCGCCATGAGCCGGAGGTAGCGGCGGCCGCGCCTTCCGCAGCCGCCGCCGCCCGCTCCGCCGCGGCGGCGGCCGGGCCCGCGATGCCGAACCAGAAGGGCGGCAAGGGCAAAAAGAACAAGCGCGCCAACAGCAGCGGCGACGAGCAGGAGAACGGGGCGGCGGCGGGCGGCGGCGCCGCGGCGGGAGCGGGCGGCGGCGCCGCGGCGGGCGGCGGAGCCGGAGCGGCGGCGGCGGGCGGCGGCGGCGGGGCGGGCGGCGGAGCGGGCGGCGCGGCGGCCGCGGGCGGCGCGGCGCCCGGAGACGTCAAGAGCGGTGAGCGGCGGCCCGGGCCCCAGCGCCTTCCGCGGCCCGCCGTGGCGCAGGCGACGAGCGGCGGGCGGGGGGGCGGCGCGGGGGGCCGCGGCGGGGCTGGGGAGCGCCCGGCGAGACGGGGTGCGCGGGCGTGTGCCCGGGTGCGGTGGCGGGTCCGGGGGAGGAGGAGGAGGGTAGAGGGCGGGCGCCGCCCGGGGCCTTGCGCGGATGCTGCCGCCACCACCGCCGGGGTCCCCCCGAAATGCGCGGCGGGGCTGCTCTCCGGGGTGTCCCCGCCCGGTGACCCGCCCGAGGGCGCGGGCCTGCGCGGCGGCGGTGCTGCCGCCGAGGCCGCGGGCAGGCGGGGGGCGCCGCCCGGGCGGGAGCGCGGCCGCGGGGCAGAGCGCATCCCCGGCGGGGGGCGGGGGGCAGCGCCCGCCGGCGGCGGCCGCGTCCCGGCGCCTTCGGTGCTTAGTTGAAAAACCCCGACTTTATTTCGGCACGATTAAAAATGGAGTCTTACTTCTCGGTCCGTGCTATCTGGCGGCTCACAGCAGCTGGGTTTGCCGGGGCGGTGTACTCACTTTCCATCAACCATTTTATGCCGCCTTCGGTTGGCCGGTCGGATTTTGGTTCGGAGCGATTTTGGTGAGGTGTTTCTTACAGAAACTTGCACTGCTCTCCGTGTTGGGAAATAGTCTTGCTAATAATGATATTTCAGGCTAAATCTAAAGGTAGGCTAGGATTTTATTACACCTTTTGCTAGGCCAGAGAACCCCCACATCTTGGCTCTGGTGCTGGATTTGCAAACTGTGGCATGGGGTCCCTGCGCTTGACTTCTTTTCCCCTCCCAAGTTGGACTGGAGCTTTTTACTCTCCATGCTTTGGAAAAAGTGGGAGGGCAGCTACAACTGCTTTTATACTTTGTGGCAGTAGTTTTGCCTGGCTGCTGTTTGCCAAAGGTAGTTCCAAGAATTGTACTTCGGTTTTCAAGATGTCTGATTCCCATGTATTATTTAATGGAAACTTTCCTTAACAATATTAGCCATTAATTACGAGTCACTTCAGCTCACAAGGTCTTTGCCAGGCTGCTTTTATAAGAATACTACTTACTCCAGAGAATCATGGAGAATGCTTAGAATTTCCTTTTGGGTTGGTTTCCTCTTTTTTTTTTTTTTTTTTTTTTTTTTTGGCTATTTGTTCTGAGTGATTGAACAAGGGGGAAGAAGAAGGAAGATTAGCAGGGGTTAGTGAATTTCTAGAGCCTTTTTATCATGACTTCAATTAGTGATATGCGACATCCACTTTGCAGGCAGTGTCCTGGTGTGTGACGCTGTTGGATTTTGTTTAGTTTTTGAGGTGGGGAGAAACAACGTTCCCGAATTTTTTCACACAAGTCCAAGTGAAAGCAGAGGTGCATTTCTGGTGTGGCTGTTTTGCACGGGAATAATGAAGTGTTGTTCCTTGTGCGGATGCCACTGAAGGTGATGCTAGTGAGCACTGGAAGCAGTGCAGCTTGCTAGCTGGACAGGTTGTCAGTGTTCAGCTCAAAGACTGTGTGTTCCGGGTACCGTACATAGGCTTCCTCAGTGCTGGCCAGCTTCCTTGGAAGTTGAGGCTGCCTTTCCGGGAGCTGACCTGAGATGCTCCTTTATTGTCTCTCTCCCTGCTTCCAAATGACTTCAGTGGTCAGAAACATCCTTGACTCTTTTGTCAGATCCCCCCCACCCCACCCAACAGAGGTACAGCATTGCCTTCCACGTCTGCTCTAAGTGCTGGGCCAGC
This sequence comes from Falco biarmicus, assembly GCF_023638135.1. NCBI lineage: Eukaryota > Metazoa > Chordata > Aves > Falconiformes > Falconidae > Falco > Falco biarmicus. Next base: position 51,595,667 of record NC_079293.1, on the reverse strand, counting down.
ACACCTGATCTTTGCCTTGACAGGTTCATTGCTTCTAGTCCTGTCTTTCATTTCAGATAATCATAAAGGCTAGAGGAGTAGGTCTGGTTGCTAGCTTTATTTTACATCGGTTACTGCCCATCAGATGGTCCTGAGCTGGAAGTTTTGTAAATTGTATTCTCGCCAATAAATCCAAAGCTTTCAACAGTTTTGGTTCAGGAGATGAAAGGAGAAACTGCTCCTGTTGTGCTGCTGAGCAGGGAATCCAGCTCTTATGTGCAAGGAAAAGATTAGATGTTGATAATGGATTCCCTCAAGTCTTCAAAACCGATGAATCTGAAATGAAGCTATGTAGTGCAGCCGGGGCCATGGAGGCAGGTTTCCCATTACTAGACTCAAGGCATTTGTAAGAGGCTATGCACTTACAGTTACTTGATCACTAAGCAGTTTAGGGAGGACGCAGCCTGCTGCAGTGAGTTGTGAGGTTAATACAGTTCTGCTGTACACAGTCAACTCTCGATTATTCATGGGAGACTATCTGGGCTGCGGATTAAGTGTGCTGGGTGCAGGGAAGCTCTTTGCTGTGCTGCTTTTGCAGCATGCAGCTGCATGCTGCAACTCGTGCTGCCCAGGCCCACTGGTCCTGCGGGTCCCTCATCCCTGGGCTCGCTCCCCTCTCCTGTGTTGTCACTATATGCTGTTCTAGAATAATTTGTGTGTGTCTGGTGTTCTTGCTCTCCTACTGTCCCATCTTTACCCTGGAAAAGTGGTAGATGATCATAATGGCATAACCTGGTTTCTTTCATTAATGTGACAAGACAGAGTTATGGAGAGATGAAAGCAGCAGATACAATAATTGCAAATTTAAGATTGTCTGTGCAAACCTTGGCTTTGCATCATGATGTCAGTGTGAGACACTAATTACGCGGTCCCATCAGGACCCTGATTCACTCAGGGAAGGGATGGTGGTTCAGATATTTTTTTTGAAGTCTTCACAGTTCATTATGTGGTCCACATATTGTTTCTTCCCCCCATCCACACAGTGTAATGAAACAGAATTTTTTATTTCCTCTGGGCTTCTCTGTGCAGCTCTGCCTAGCAGTGCCATGTAATACAGAGCTGTCGTTATAGCACCCTTTTACAGTGGAAAGATGTTGTTCCCTTTTACATTTCAACAGATTTACCTTCAATCCCTGCACAATTTTCCCTCAAAGTGTCAGTCAGTTTTTGGCATGATGACTGAGAAACGTAGGGTGATTTTTCCCCTGCCCCAAGAGGGCATCTGTTTATGCTTTTTTTGGTGGTGGTTTAATTCTTACGTGTTCAGAGCTCAAACTGCAATTGAAGGGTTCTAGACCCCTAGGGTGGAGAGCGCAACCACTGACCAGATGTGATGGTTTTTCTGTCGTGCACTGTAACTTTTCAGCAGGTATTGGGATGATGCCCACAAGGAGGATTCACATTCTGTAGCTGTGCCTTCCTTTCCTGTCTCTCCCATCAGACCAAGCAGGAATTCTATACATGATAAATTAGTCTTTCCTGACTAAAGTGCATCCATTTTCTGCATTGAATGAGGCACACATCATGGGGTGGGGTGGGGTGGGTGGACTAATTTAACGGTATTGCAGTGCACAGGGAAACTGAAATGCAGTGTCACAGCAAGCCTCATTTCTTAAGATTCCCTGTCTTCAGAGTGGTTGAATGATATTCCTAATAATTATGCAGTTTGGTTAAGAAAAGTAGCGCAGAAAATTAGCTGGAAAACTGCATAATCTGAGCTGTCATCATGTAAAATTATACCAGCAGCTCCATGGGATTCTACATTTACTGATCACCAGCATTCCCAATGGCAGTAGTTGGTTACCTTCATCTGTGAGGAGTGTGAGGGGACAAGGCATTTTGTGAATACTTTGCCCTGAGCAGTGGAAGAGGAAAATCCACAGGGTTTACTTCAGATCTCAGGGCTCTGAGTGGCAAATTCCTTCTCTGTTTCTGCCTCGCTGAGCCTAGGCACTTTTACACTGTCAGCTCCAGCTGTTTTATCCCTTCATCCTAGAAACTTCTCACTCTGGTCTGCACATATAGTTGCTTCTTACCCTAAAATTCTTTCTTCCATCCATTTTCTTTGCCTTGTTTCCATTCTTGGTCTCATTGTCCAGTAGACGGAAGTCCTCTTCCTCCCCTTGATGGTCAGTATCTTAGCATCTTGCTGCTTCATCCCCTTGTTGTTGTCACTCTCATCTCTCCAGTGTTGGTGTTAAGATGAGAGAAAAGGAGAAGCTGGCTTTCCTTATCTGTGGTTTTCCCTTTTAACGTGGGGTTCATTATAGCCAGATAAATTAGAGTAAGAAAAATACGGCATAGCTGTCTTTAAATTACTGTCTTACAGTGTATTGACCAGTTGTTTTAAGACCATACTTCTTCCCCTTGGGCATACGTGAGTGCATAAACTGCAAAAGTGGCAGAGCTGGTGAGTTGGTGTGTTGTCAGAGATCAGATTTGTACAGGATCTATGGGCATGAGAGTCCTTCAGGAGTAAAATAGCTGTGGGGGAGCTGGTGGAGGTGGTTGCTGTAGGTTTATATTTATATAATATGTATATTTATATATATAAAGCACCTATCACCATATTGATAAACATTCTTTTGATAAACCACACTGAAGCATGGTTTTCCAGGGGTGGAGTTCCTGCCATAGCAGCCGAGGGGTTGTGCGAGCAGTGCCCACCGCATGTGGCAGCTTCTGAACTTGTCTGTAGTTACCAGGATTTAAAATGGCCAGCTGTGCTTTTGCCCACTCTTCACCTGGGTTTCACAAATATGTAAGAGTGATTTACTTTCAAATAAAAATGCTAATGTAGGACCAATGTATGAAGAAGAAAATCAACAGTGACTAATGTATTGAAAGCTGTGACTGGCCAGCAATTAAGATTTGGAAAAAAAAAAATGATTATACTCTGGAGGTGGGATAGTTAAAGAGGGCCAGAAAAATCGTCAGTGCAATATTTAATTTAAAAATGTATTTTTAGAGCATGAATTGCTGTGGTATTTAAGCAAGGATTAATAATTGCTGTCAAATGTTTCCTGCTGCATATAACATCCAGTTCCAGTCTGGCACTCTAGTGATGTTGAGTATTGGCACCTTCTTTTTACTTAGCTTGAGGGAGTCCCATTGATACCAGTGAGACCACCTGGAAAATTAAGTTTCTATTCTGTTACAGTGACTACAAAATTTAATACCTATTAATTTTCTAAAGGAAAATCATTTTGCTTCATAATTCCATTGAGTTCTTCTAACTGCAGAAATCAATTGAATGCAAATTTCACTGTCTCTGTCAATGTGAATAGGGTTTGAAAGGACTTTCGTGTTAGTTTGACGATTTTTAAAACTATCTAATTCCATGCTTTTGTAGCAAATGCAATTCATGTTCTGCAAATCTTTGCAAATGGTGTAATGTCTATAGTATTATTCAATACTATAAATACTATCCTTTCATGCAAGCAGCTACACACCCATTTAATATTTTTTTTAACAGTTACTTGCTATCAAAATGTTATCAGTGCCCTGACGGCATTCTGTGGTCATGTGCTTAGTCATTTGCTCAAGTGAGGCACTTGCATGAGTAAGGGCTAGTCTTGATGTTTGTTAGGTTTCATATGAGGAAATACAGTTTTTGAACTGGTTGCTTTATTTTGTCTGTACTCATCCTGTACCTTCTGCCCAGTGATCTAACAAGTAGTGACAGGATGATTTCTAGTCTTTGGAGATATTTGTAAGTTTTCTTCAGCCTTGCTTACAGCCTTGCATATTGAGACATCCTTTGATGTTGAAGTACCGTGTTGACTGGCAGACGTCCATCCTTCTCTGCTTTTCTTCCTGCAGCATATGTGAGGGAAAAAACAGTGGTAAAACTTGCATCCAGCTCAGGGTAAAATATGCTCCAGCTAATCTTCAAGGTGTCTAAATTACAACAGCATTAGTAGGGCATGGGCTTTCTTTAAATAGTTTTGATAGAAATTCTGATCGTTTCAAAGAGGCCTCTTGAAGGAGTAATCTAGTCACTGGAGTGGGTAATTCCGTTTTGAAAGCTTGTGGGATTTTGAGTGGAGCGCTGGAATTTCCCCGTAGACTTTAGTGACATTTATCTTGAACGCGTTCACTTTATCTCTTTTCTCTGTCTGTCCTGCAATGGCAGAGCCTATCTGTTCTCCTTCCAGGGCTTGAGAGGGATATTGCTGTTGTTCATGTCTTGAATGCCTGCTGGGAGAGGAGATAGCTTCAGTCGGAGCCTGGCTATCGACTGTGCCTGGCACTCCCCATCGCTGCTTCTGGGCTACTGATACCCATTCTGGGAGCGGTGTACGTTGAGGTCTCTGTGTACTGCACAGATGCCAGAGATGGCACACGGGCAGGGCTGGGAGCCAGCACAGCATCGTGAGGGAGATGTCTATTTGAACAGACAGCTCCACAGTCAGGAGCTGCTATCTTGCAGAGATGTTGGGTACTGCAGCTAGGGTGACTGCATCTCTCTTTTCCCACTGAGCTTCTACCAGCATCTTTAGCCTTTAGCAGGGGAAATAAAAATACTGTCTGTCATATTGAAACTTGGGAAGGATAGACCAATGACACAAACATCCCTAGACCCCAAACTAAAAGAGGTGCTGATACCACTTGGTTCAACCTTTTCTCCTTTTTCTCTTCCCTTCTTGTGCTTTTGGACTGGATCTGGTGGCTAGCTGGCTCTTCATCTGGTCAAGTCCAGCCTGCGGTGTTTACATCTGTGCCGGGTATTAGGGCATCTACTGCTTGCCACAGTTACCTCTTTATTCCCAGCAGGAGTTGGAACTTGCTGCTGAAAACTTGCCGGGCATGGACATTAGAGTCTGGTTTAGTTGTCAGGATGTCTGTTTCTTGAGGCACCACGGTTACTTTTCTGTAACATTTCAGGGTATTAAAAGCTATTGGAAAGCTACAGGGAGAGAATTTAATTGTGGAAATGCTTTTCTGTGAGGATGACTCATGTGCAGACAAAGCAACAGCCAGTGTTCAAAACACGTTAATGCCCACCGGTATTGAGATAGTCACTAATTTCTACATCACCGTGGTAGAGGTCACCAGAAAAATCCACCCTGTGCTGAGGAGTGCAAGGACTCTTCCTGGCCCTGGCGTGATTGCTTGTGGCTTGGAGGACCAGTTACTGCCTGACCTGGTTAAGCCAACTCGGAATTCACACGGGAGTATCAGAAGTGCATTGGCATTAGTTGTCTTCATGCTGATACAGGTGGAGCTCAGGCCTGTTCTCCTTTGTATGGTGAACTGGTGACATTTTCAGCTGGGTTGAGGGTATCACAGCACAAGCCAGGACAAGATTTCTCCTATGCAGAGAGGGTCTGTACATCCTAAGTGAAAGCCAGAGCTGGTGGTTGAGTTGTTCTCTGTGTTTGGATGGCAGGTATTAAATGAAAAGAAGCTGGCTAAATAACTGTACAGATTATAGTGACTTCTGCAGGACCGTGTGAATTCTCATGATGGGTTTCAGCGGCGTAGGCAGTTGGTCCAGCCTGGAGCACAGATGGCTGTGTAAGCAAACCACAAAACTATTGTGCGCATGCAGGCGCCTGTCCTTCTTAGTTTATGCTGTTTTACTTTTGACTTTCTGACTGACTTTGGTAAGGTGATGGCTGAGCTGGGAGTGGGTGGTTGAATAAGAGCCACAGGTGTGACTTTGTATCACATGCTAATTGCTGGTTTCATAAACAGGCGCGAGCTCCGACTGTGCTGTAAGTTAGAAGGTGGTAATGTGGCAGGTGTGAGTTAAGCTTTCACGATTTCCCTGGCACATTCCCACTGCTGTGTAGTTACTAGGCCTTTCTGGTCTTCTGGTGGTTTTTTTTGTGAAGAGACTCCCTTGGAGGCCAAGCGTGAAGTCAGCCAAAGTGGAGTGCATGGAGATGGTTCTAGCACCTACTGAGCCCTCCAGGAGTCCCATCATCTGAATTCCCAGGTGAACTCGGGTTTAGCAGCTCCAAATTACCTGAAATCTTTTCTAGAGGAAGGTGATGACTTCATCTGACTGCTCACCTAATAGTGACATCTTGCGCACGGGGTTAGCATGCCAAGGAGAGCTGGGCTGCTTACGGCTTTGTTCTCAAGTCCCTTCTAAGCGTAAATACTGACTGCAACTACTTGGTCCTGCGGTGGGATTGAGCTCCAGATCAGTATCTAAGTGTCAGTAGGTAGGTGCTTACATGTGGAAAGCTATCAGCTAGGCTTCCATTGTGATGAGGCATTGTCTGGAGTCAGTGGCTCTCAGAGGGTGATTCAGGTGGGTCTGCACTGGGTGTCCTACCAGCCTGAGCTCTGTCTATTGCTCACTGAAGATGGACTGCCAGCATTGGCTTCCCTTTCCAAGAATGTAAAAGGGAGTCTCATGACGCAGAAGAAAGCCTCTGTTTTAGGTGGCTTACTGGTCTAGTTGCTGTCTTGTTTTCTCCCCTCCCTTCTGGAGAACGGCTGGAAACTTTCATCTTGATCAGTCTGCAAAGATTGCTTAAGAAGTTTTGGGAGAGACATCCGTCATTGTCAAGTGAGTGTTATCAATATAAGTTATGAGTGGAGCTGTTTTGAAAGTCTTCTCATACTGTTTGTCGGCTGTTGCTTGTTGTTGCTGCGCTGGAGATCCAAGCCTGCCTTTTGGATCCACTAGTGAAACATTTTTTTCCCATTGCATTCTTCTTGCTGCATTCAGGCTCTGAGGAAGGTGGCTGATCATTTCTGTATTGCTGTATTATTTGTACTGTTTAACCAGTTATGCATATGGCAATACCATTTTGTCATGTCTTGGTAATCTTTCGAATATTAGATTATATTCCAAGGTTCACCAAAGCAAACACATTGGACAATTAATACAAGTTTTCTGTTCAGTCTGTTTTGTTGTTGTTGCGGTGGTTTATTTTCTACAGCTGCATTACAGTATTAGCACAATAATATTGTATGACTTCAATTAAAATAAAGCTACGCTGATGGCAGAGGAAATTCAGAAGATTCATGCAGATGGTTGGTAGGGAGTAGCCTTCCACAGAAATGACTCAGCTCTGGTTCAAGCTGGCAGAGTGAACAATTCCGAGCTGTGTAGCGTTGTGAAGAGAGCACTGTTCATGGCAAAGTCATGGTAGAAGTTAAAGTGCTTAATTTGCAAAGTATGTGTCCCACAGGTACCTTTCTGGCCTAGGTAATGCACTAGGAAATGTCCTTGGCATAGATTATGAGATGCTAGAGTAACAGTAGACCAAAATCAAGCCATAGTAAGTGTCTTGCAAGCCAATGCAGTGCCAAACCCTTACCTTTTCTTTGATAATTTCTTTTTCCGCATCCATAGCAACCTACTGTCGCCTGCCGTTGTTTTAAGATGACAGTAGAGCTGCCTTTTCCAACAGCTGCCATGCTTCTCTCTCCTCTGCCCCCAGCCTCACATGTTTAACACCTCCCTTGAGCTTTACCAGTGTTTGCAAGTCTGTGTGGCAAGCTGAAACCTACGCTGATGAGTACAGGAAATAATTATCTGTTTCTGTCCACTGACTGAAAAACTGGTGCTTAACACAATGGATAATGTGGGAATGTGGCAGGGGAAGAGCAAATTTTGCTTTAGGCATCTGCATTGAGGACTTGGAACAAATGAGAGCAGTCATGAAACTGAAGCCACGGAGTCATTGCATTTGGCTTGCTGGGTGCATCTTTGGTTTTATGATGGGTGTGTAAACAGAAGTAAACAACATTCTCCTCCATTTACTTCACCAGAGGGAAGTTCCTCAGGCAGCTGTTGTTCTGCTGCTTTCATCTGGGTCATGAAACGGGAAGGGTAGTCTTCATAGACCCTCTTTCTTTTTTATTGAAAGGTAGAAACTGGTTTTTTGTTGAAGGAAATTCGTCTCAGCTGTCTGTTTATATTCCTGGCTTTTATTGATGTTTGTAAACTGAATGGAAAAACTGAGAAAAAGCTGCACACCCAAACCAGCTTCCTTGCAGTCTTCTGTCATGGTCTTGTTTTTGAAAGAATGGTTAATTTTATGGTAGTCCATCAGACATAAAACATAATCTTGTTTAAACCATGAGCTATCTTTGCTTAAATGAACATTTGTTGGGAATGTTGTATGTTATTTCTGTTTTAGAGGACATGTGCTACCCCTTGCCACTTTTTTCAGAATTGCTGATCAAAATTGCTACAGTGGAATATGAAAAGACATTTATTCTTTCTGTGGAAACACAACTTTTTGAAAGAAGCAGTGTGCAATTGTAGTTGCAACCTGGCAGCTTGTCTGTTACAGCCGTGCACTTGGTCTAAATGTTGAAGCTGTTCTGCCACAGAAAACTGCATGCTGCCTGGTTTTGTTCTCTTAGGCTGTGAAAACTATCTTGAAACTGAGAGGTAAAATAGAGGGTCATTTAGGCATTCTTTTAGAAGGGTCTGCTGGGAGCATGTATGCTGCTGTGATACCTGGTAATCTTTCATTTTTCCTGAAGTTCAGTTTCATGGCTGTGGAAACCAGAAATCCATCGTGCTATTAGCTACTTGGAAGGATATTATATTTAGGTGACAAACCAGCTTGGGGCTGCAGGTGTGGATGGGTACTTTGGCCATGTGAATTTCTATTTACTCCCCTTTATTGTCTTTCTTGACAGTAATCATTGTACTGTTACCATGAAGACATTAAGGTGATGATTCTAGCTCTGAATTTGTGAAGAATAATCTCAAAATGCATTTCTAATTAATGGGAAATAGAAGGGCTTGATAACAAAAATTTTTAAAGTTTTGTAATTCTGTAATAAGTGTTTTGTCTCATTTGTAAAATGATGATTAAATAACCCAGAGCACTTCCAAGGGTCTGAATTGATGGGAAGAGCTCTTCACATTTGCTAATGTGGCTCCCATACTAAGTGATCTGAACGCTGTCTCTTTTGCTCTTAAGGCATATATGTTGCTGTGACCTGGGCAAGTTGCACAAAAAATAGCTTTGTTTTCCATTTCTTATTTATTCTTTATGTAGGAACATGTGGCATGATTACGTTTGGCAGGAGACAGGAATGGAGAGAAGTCTGCAAGGGATGTTCAGTCCTGCACAGTCTATCTTGTACGGATAGACCTGCTGGAATTTGAAATATTGGGCAGAATCAAATGTTGGCTTGAGGTTTTTGTGTGCTTTTCAGGTAGTGGAGTTTTCTGCTGTGTTAAATACAAGGATATTGACCTGGTTTTGGCTGGGATAGAATTAGTTTTCAGTAGCTGGTACAATGCTGTTTTGGATTTAGCATGAGATAGTGTTGATAACACACTGATGATTTCAGTTGTTGCTGGGTAATCCTTATGCCAAGCCAAGGACTTTTCAGTTTCTCGGCCCTTGCCAGTGAGAGGGCTGGAGTGACACAAGAAATGGGGCAGGACACAGCCAGGAGAGCTGGCCCAAACTAGCCAAAGGGATATTCCATACCATGGGACATCATGTTCCATATGTAATTGGGGAGGAGTTGGCTGGGGCCTACCGATGGCTGCTCAGGGACTGGCTGGGCATCAGTCAGCAGGTGGTGAGCAGTTGTGTTGTGCATTACTTGGTGGTTTTTTCCTTTTGGGTTTTATTCCTCTCCTTATTACAGTTGTTGTTGTTATTATTACGATTTTATGTTTTATTTCAATAGTTAAATTGTTTTTATCTCAACCTATGAGTTGTAAACCTTTTCCTGATTCTCCTGCCCACCCCAAGTGGGGGTGGCGGATGGCTGCGTGGTGCTTTGCTGCCGGCTGGGGTTAAAGTACAACAACACTACAGAAGCGGCAGAAGTTTCTAGTGAGACAACTTGCGTTAGCCTTGATGGGCTCTTCAGTTTCTGTTGTGGAAATACTGCAGTTTTTATCAAGGCCTTCTCCACATCAGCAGACTTCGCTGATAACAAACCTGTGTCATTGAAAGCTGGTGTTTTGACTGGCATGGGATTAACCTTTCTGTGGGCATGGCCACGTGGCAGAGATACCTGTGGGTTTTCTAGAGTATTCCCTGTGCTACTACAATGACAGTAGTGAAATGTCAGATGAGTAGGGACCAGCTTCTCCTCTTAGCAACAGTGTTTTCCAAAACAATCCCAGTGACACCATTCAACGATTCAGTGGAGCCTTGCATGGGGGAAGGCTCTTGTTCACTCTGCTGCTTTCTTCCAGCTGCCCTAGACCTGCTTTTGCTACGGTGATTGTGTGACCAGCCAATTCGCACCGAGTAGGTAGAAGATCAGATGAGGGAATGTCTGAAAAGTTTGTAGTCATGTAGTTAATTTGAGTGCTGAAAAAGGTGTCTCTGTCCAAAACTTGAAGCTTTTTCTTGCTCATAGTTACACTGTGTAGGATGCTTCCCAGGTAATCTAATATCTATAAGTTCTTGAGGAGACGCTGGAGAAGATCCCATTCCCTAGTCCTTCCATTGACCAACCAGGAAAAAGGGGGAAAATCTATGGAAAGTCACCTTTACAAAAGCCTTGAGACACCCAATACATGATCAGTATCAATTGTAGACAAGCTCTGTGGAGTACACAGGCTGTGGTATTTTTTTCTGTATTTCAGCCACTTATTTATCAATTTCATTTTTTGTCCACATAATTAAGGGGCTGTAAACTTCTCAGGGGGCTAGAGATCAGATTTTTTTGCATCCAAACCAAAAAACATGTTCAAAGGTTAATCAAGGAAACACTTTTCTTACTCAGTCGGTTAACAGTGTGGAGGAACAAGTGTAGAGTCTTTGTTCTAAAGCGGAGATCTCTAGACTTGTCTGTATAGTAACTTTCTCGGCTGTCAGCTATAATTATACCTGTGACTGCTAGAACATTTACACTCTGAAACACAGGGGGAGCATAAGTGGATTTTTGGCATGTTCTTTCTTCCTGCCTCCTGGCAGTGGTGGAAAGGAATATGTACCAAAATAGATGAATAAAGGAAATGCGTAAGTGAGAACTGTTTGTATCGGTACCTCTGGTATCTTGCTGCACATCTGACTTTTGATGGTTTGTCTTTAATGGTTTCAGTTTAACTGACTTCTCTGAGATAAATTGGATAAGGATGCTATAATTGCAGACTATACTTTCAGACCCTAAATATGATGAAAGAATAATTGACAATAAAAAAAAAACTTTGTAGAGATGCTTGGTGTGGCATAGTGTGACTGGAATTGAAATCTGGGAGAATGGGTGGGGGAACTCTCTGAACTGGTAAACTGACAGATTTTGTTTCAGAGCAGGTAAGTTTTTTGCTCTTGGCCAGCAATGTTATGCTCAATAATACACAGTGAAAAACGTGGAGAGAAATTAGTCATCGGTAGCCAGTGAAATTAATGCTTCTCAAAGACATCTCAAAACCTGCATGTTCTTAGCGGGCTTTTCAGAGACTTTTCGGAGACAGCTAGTAAGAATATAGGTGTCACATGTATAGAAGGAGCTCTCCAAAGAGTCTCTAGGGAAAGCTTCTCTTACCTCTGTTCTCCCCAATTTGGTAATTTGCTTTTAATGACTGAACAAGTCCATATTTTGAAATGAAATAGGCTTTTGTTTGATTTAAGAGGAAGTTTTTGGGAATGTGCTTTGCTTGCCATTTGTAGGCCAGTCCCTGAAGGAAAGGTATTGCAGAAAATTCTCCTTGCAACTGTGCTGCTTCTGGCGTAGAAACAGAGGCAGAGAAATGAGGTGAAGGTTGTGGCATTTTCCAGGGAATGGCTCAGGAAAATCTTCTCATGCTCTTTGTGCCCGGCTCTTCTGGATGAGTAAGTCTTAAGAGCTACCGTAATCTTGAATTTACTGAAGATAACCTTGAAGGTTTTGTCCAGTGGTTTGTTTATAGCCTTTTAACAAAAACTTGTTGGGAAGAGGCAAAACCACTAGCATGGCAAAGGTCTGTTGTTGTAAAGCATCTGGTCTATTACTGCTGTAGGACAGGTGGTGATAGGTAGTGTGCCTGTTACTGAGAGTCTTGAGTAAAAGTAAATGTAGCAGTGTTAGACCTATCGTCCCACCGCAAATGATGTTGTATTATTTGTGCTAGTAGCGACAAGAATGGGATTAAAAGCAATGCAATCGAGTGGTGGTTTTTTCCGTGCTTATAAGATAGAAATTTGAAGTTCTAAGAAAAAAAAAAACCGACCCTGCATCATGGCAGTCTCTCTCCACAAGGCTTGGTGTACTTCTTTTGCAAGTCCTGGACCCCTGGCTGAGACTGGGGAACTGCAGGGGACCATTTGCTCTGTTTCATGTGGAATGAGACAGGACTTGACCATGGAGGACCCTGAAGAAGCCTGCTAGTATTTGGGTACAGCAGTGCAGAGGTTAAAAGGCAGCCTGCCAGCCCTGTTGGAGCAGTGTTTTTTGGTGAAGTGGAGGAAGTAGGAAGTCAGAAATACAGAGGAGAAACATTTGTAATACTTGAGTAAGCATCTAAAAACTTCATGATTAGAAACTCTTAAGATCCAATAGAAACTGCAGCTGAAAATTTCCTGTCCTTTCTGTGCCTCCCAGCTGCAACTGAGCAGCCAGAAACATGAGTCGTATGTGCTCTGTGGTACTTTGGTGAGGGAGGTGATATTGGTCCATAAATGCAGAATACTTTTTGTAGAGCATTTTTGTGTAGAAGTTGATGTTTCAGGGAGAGAATTGAAATAAACTGTTCTTTGCTCAAGGATATAGCAAAGGCTGCTACTTTGCTGATAAAAAGACCATGTGGCGTTCGGTTTTTTTAACCTGTGTTGCAAAACTGGTTTGTGAAATTTAGCTATCCAGGAGGTCGGTGATGGTGGTATAGTCTACGTTTGCCTCAGCAATGTAATGACAGCCCTTCTTTCTGTAATAGGAACATAAGCTGTTTGTCTTGCTTTTCAAAGGCCTCTGCTTCCTTCTTTTCTCCCTAGCTGTTGTCTCTTGCTCAGTCCCAAAGAAAAGATCAACTCCTGCCTCTCTCTGTGATTGCAAAGCCAGGCTCTATAGCCTACTTATTTTTCAAACAAACATCTCTGTGTATTCCCCCCATGTTGCCCCTCAGGCTTCAAAGCAGCCCTCCAGAAGCATCCACAAAGCTTTCTCCTTACTTCTTAAGGCCTTGCAACAGTATCCGCAAACCCTTGAGGAGGGCTGATGCTTCTGAGGTGCTTTGACTTTGAATATTAAACAAACTGTAATGTCATTTTGTTTCTTTATTCTTTCATTTCCGTATCTCCTTTCATGTACTTAACTTTTTTTGGCAAAGGCTGCTTTTTGCCTTGACCCAGAGTTCTAGTGCTTGTGGGCCCTTCAATGATACAGATCATGAGTAATAGCTTACCTGCCTATTTGGCACAGTATTTAAAGAAGTATTGCAATTAGCGGGCCATTAAGTTATTAATGTATCCATTTTATCTTCCACAGAAGCCCCTTGTGCTACTCCACTGATCTGTAGCTTTGGAAGGCCAGTGGACCTGGAGAAGGATGACTACCAGAAGGTTATATGCAACAACGAGCATTGTCCATACAGCACTTGGATGCACCTTCAGTGCTTCTATGAGTGGGAAAGCAGCATTCTTGTCCAGTTCAATTGCATTGGCAGAGCCAGGAGCTGGAACGAAAAGCAGTGTCGCCAAAACATGTGGACAAAGAAGGGATATGACCTGGCTTTTCGCTTTTGCTCCTGTCGGTGTGGGCAGGGTCATTTGAAGAAGGACACTGACTGGTACCAGGTGAAGCGGATGCAGGATGATAAGAAGAAAAAATCAGTGTTGGAGAAGAGTATGGGAAGGTCAATGGCAGAGTCAGCAGAGGAGGCCAAAAAAGGCAGGCTGGCCAACAAGCCGCAGAAAGGCTTGAGTAATGACCTCCAGCGAAGGCACTCAATGGACAGGCAGAATTCCCAGGAGAAGGGTGTCATGGGTGGCAGCTACACCGTGCGTTCACCTTGTGTCTCTCCTGGCCAGTCTCCACCCACTGGCTACTCTATTCTTGCCCCCACACATTTCAGCGGCCCTCGTTCCTCACGATACTTAGGAGAGTTTTTGAAGAACGCCATTCACCTGGAGCCCCATAAGAAGAACATGGCTAGTGGAGGCATGTTCAGGAACGCGCATTTTGATTATGGGGCAGCTGGCTTGCAAGCACATAGATCAGGACACTTCGATGCCCCTGTGCAGTTTTTGAGAAGGCTTGATCTATCTGAGCTGCTTACTCACATCCCCAGGCATAAATTGAATACTTTCCACGTGCGGATGGAAGACGATGCCCAGGTGGGCCAAGGGGAGGACCTTCGGAAGTTCATCCTTGCTGCTCTTAGTGCCAGCCACAGGAACGTTGTAAACTGTGCGCTATGCCATAGGGCGCTGCCAGTGTTTGAACAGTTTCCGCTGGTGGACGGGACCCTGTTCCTTAGCCCATCGAGACATGATGAGATTGAATATGATGTTCCCTGTCACCTTCAAGGTACAGGTTGTCTGTCAGTCATGCTAGGTTTCATTAAATGATGGAACTACCTTCTGTGCCCTGTCCCTCCCATTATAGATTTTCATCCTAATTCTGCATTTTTAAGCAGTTCTGTAAAGCTTGAAGTCACGTCCAAATTGATCATGTGGAGCAGATTGAAACACTTACGAGGAATTACAAAAAGCAAATGCCATATAGGAAGATCCATGCCTTGTGTTTGGGTTTACAACTAAGAGATTTCTCATCTGGTTTCTAGGTAGACCATGGCAAGGTTTTCCAGCCAATCTGTTCTGCAGTATGCGTGTGCTGATTGATCTGTTGTGAGCTTTACTCCAAGATATGCATCAATCTTTTAAATAACCTTTTAAATTTAAGCATGCTGTACTGCAGCATGGGTGAAAGTTATATTTGTACCACAGGTGGGGTGAGGTGCCTCTCATCTGCTTTCAGACTAGAGAATGTCAGTTTTGTTCACAGCAAACTATTTATTTATTTATTTTTATACAGAAGGGGCTGTAGTCTGGCCTATGTTAACACCAGCCTGAGAGGTTGGATGTAGTAAAAGTAAGCTTTTAGTACGGTAGATTGAAGTAGCAGTGGTGTAGCAAGGGTTTTAGACTTATTTCCAAACTCCCACCTGTTTGGACTGCATCCTGATCATGACCCAGCTCTGAGCTGAGTTCAGACCAAGGCGTATATTGCTTTTCTCCTCCTAGAGAAACAAATGGATGTGGGCTAGGGTGAGCCCTTTCTGAAAGCTGTGCCCCAAACTGAGTGATCAGAGTGATACACAGCAAAACATGCCTGTCCTGCAGCCTGCTGGCAGCCAGCGTGGCTAATAGAAGTCTGAGAAAGTATTTCTAATTTGGTGTTCAAAAACATATAATTCTATGTTGAAAAGTGTGTTGGGAAGGCATTAACAAGAGGTATTTTGACATTTAAGTTTACCTCCTTTCAATAAAATTATATGTTATATCCCATGCATGGTCATAATATGTGTTATGTAACATTCCTTTGCTCAACAAACTTTGTATTTATTTTTTTTCTTTTCCTTAAATCATGGCACTAAGTCACTAAACTGTATTCATGCTAACATTATTGTTTCTGTCTTGCCTAATGTACTTTAAGCAGAAAAAGTGATAGGCAAATACACAAGTGAAAAAAGCTCCAGGATAAACAGAATATACCTATGTGGGAGAACAGCGCTTATTGGCTTTGGTGGGGAGGCACAGTGCGCTTGTGATTTTATCGGTACTAATAGCTGGTTTAGTAATAGTGAAACTCATCACTTGTTAACATTTGCCACTAAGAATGAAACTGTGATTTTATTTTTTTTTTCAATTAAGTGTTCCTTACCCATTGGATAATACATCTGAAAAACTTGCTCAGACAAGATGCCATGAATAATTAATTGTTAATTTTTTTACCTCCTTGTCCTGGGTAAAATGGTTTATTATCAGAAGTACTCTTTCAAATGAAATTAAGCTTACACGATGCTGTTCCAAGGTGTTATTTTCTCTTCAGAACAGAAAATTACTTCTTTTATTTCAGGCATGTTTAAGATATCAGATGCCTCGTTTCCTGTATAACAAGGATCCTGAAAATTAAGCAGTAGAAGAGTGCAGTATTTTAATGTGTGGGAACAGTGCAGAACTTTAGATGGGGAAAATTATTTTATCTTTGTGCACAACACAAAACTTCTGTGCGTGGACTTATTTGAACGTCTCCAATCTTGAGTGTTCCCTTTAGGAACAGAGTTTATTGTATTTGCACTTTAGTCTCATCACATTTTCTAGGGCCAGACATGACAATGTGGAATAACTTAATCTTTACCTGCTCATACTAGCAAAAATATTTTGTATATATTTTAAGAAGAATCTCATTTTTCTAAAACAGTTTGCTTAAAAACCAAAACAAGTTAAACCCCCAACTGTTGATTTTGAAAGTGTCTGGTATGGACTAATCACGAATAGTTAATATTTTATTCACTTTCATCTAGAAGAGTCACGAGATGTGTGTGTTGATTAAATTACAGGTTGTGATGTTTCAGTACTTCGATGCTAAAAAGCACAAATTGAAATCAGAAATAAACACATATTATATGCAGTCCTGTTTTGTAGCTGGTCCATAACTGCACTACTGCTTAACTTTGTCTTACATAGCAGTGAAAAGTATGGTATATTACAGAATTAGTACTCTGTGTCAGCCCACTTCTAATAGCTGACAAACTACAAATCAATTCGCTCACTACAAATGGGGCACAATCTAGATGCCAGATCTTTGTAATTTGTGTAGGGCTTTTCATTTTGTGTGAAATTTGCATCTTGGATTTTGCATTGTTGAGTTTAGTCACATTTATGTGAAGAAAATATTTCATTTTCAAGTCTGAGCCACTTATTTTTATGGAAGTCAATATAATTCAGGTTTTGAAAGTCCTTGTGCATACAGAGCCTAAGGTCGTGATAGAGCTTGATAGATTTGTAGTTCTGAATGGCATGTTAAAGTCCGGGTATGTGTCATATATAATGTTTTTAAACATACTGTCAACAAACTGTCAGGAAAAAGTACATGAAAGAAAATTGCTCTTCTGCCTGTTGCTTGTTTCCATGAGGAATATTAGGTTTTAGTTCCCTCTTTGCTGGAAGATTTTGGCAAGTTGTTAAATGAATCTGTACCCGGATTGCTAATAAACTTCAACACTTCTCCACTTCTTCTGTCAGGTGGGGATGAAGCTAGGGCACAATCTTGGTTTTGGAAACACTGCAGCTGCTCATACAGGTTAACCTGGCATCTCTTCATGGAGCTTCAGCATCTCCTTTTACAAAATAATTTGCTAAAGTCTACCAGCAAATCAAGGAAGGGAGAGTGGGCAGGATGATGACTAATTCCTAAGTTTTGCATCCATGGAAAATAGCTTCAGTCAAGCCTTGTGTATTTCCTGTAGGGAAACATTTTTTTACTTTATCACTCAGCTTTTTTAAAAACAAACAAAAATAATTATAAGGTGTGATTTGTATCACTAAAGGGCAGATAACGCGTTGCAGGAAATGTCTGTTTTAATCTTCTGTTCTAGTCTCCTTAAGAAATGTCTTTCCTGTCCACAGGAAGGCTTATGCACCTCTATGCTGTTTGTGTAGACTGCTTAGAAGGGGTTCACAAAATTATCTGCATTAAGTGCAAGTCCCGATGGGATGGAAGCTGGCATCAGCTGGGAACTATGTATACCTACGATATTCTGGCAGCATCTCCCTGTTGTCAGGTTAGTACCATATGTAAATAAGACTCATAAGGTGAAATTCCAACTGATGATACATAAAGCCAAGCTTTGAGTATCTCTTTTCCCTGCCCTTCTTCCATCTTTCTTTTCCAGCCTGTACCTATGAGCGCAATACAAGAAAGCTGACTGATTCCCTGTCCCTTTGTCTTAACTTATGAGGCGGAGTGGCCTATTGCTAGACAAAAGCCAGTGCAATGATCAGTGGTTAATACCTATGTTTTAAAATAAAGCCCTTTTAAATGCATTCCCGATTAAATCTGATGGTCACTAGCAAGTATGTTTGACATCAGATATAAGTCCAGTAGTATTTTAATAACAACTGCACATTTTGAGCAGATGTTTCATGTATTCAAGTTTCTTTTAGTGCTTGAATTGTGTTTTGTTGTAAGATAATTGAAGCAAAAAAAGCCAAGGGAACAGAAAGGGCTAAAGTGTCTTTGTGCTTGGAGATTACCCAGCTCTCCTTAACCTTTGCTGTGACTGGCTCTGGTGGTGGTACTCCACCACGGCCTGAAGCAGCATAGTTTTCATTAAATGTTCACCTGAGCTTTACATTGGGTGAGATGTATCCAAGGCCTGGGGTTACTCCAGAGCAGACATGTGCCTGATGCAGCAGGATCATCAGCATCCAAGAGAATTGTCCATGTGATGGGCAGAGTACTTTAGTTGTGCAGATGGGGTTAGACAGCCATGGAAAAAGCATTCGTCTGGGAATGGCTCAGTGGTCTGCTTGGGATGCTCAGGAGCGGGCTGTTGCCTTCGAACACGCATTTGTTGTTACTGGGTTAGGATGTGAGCATCACAGAGATGCACTCATTCAAAGTGTGATCAGTTCATGGTAATGTGCATGCTTAAGAGCAATCTAAAATACAGTTTTGTCAATATGTGAAATGCCATTTTATTTTAAATTAAACATATTTACCAAAATATGTTGCTCAAAAGACAAGTGGTGTTGCTGCTGATGGTTAAAGTGACGTTGGTAACAATTACGACTAAAGACAGAGATATTACCTCCAAATTTAGAGCCTCTTCAGATTGTAATTTTTTCTAAAAAATGGGGACTTTTAAAGATAAAACACTGATGCTGACTTGCTAGCTCTGTAAAAGCCAGCAAATTTAAATTTGAATTGCTTCCGTAGAACGTACAAGACAAGAATTAAGGTCTCATTATACAAGATCCTTAATTATATGATTAATGGACAGTGTGACAGTACATGGTAAGTAATAGAACTGAGTATGAAATCATTAGCTGCCAGTGACTGTGATTGCCAGATAATACGCATTATTGTTTCACCATGATTGTTACAGATGATTCTGTGCATACAGAGGAATGACATTTAAATATGGTATGTAATTTAACTCTAAATTGCCTTGCTAATTTTATTTTGAATAATTTCATACTTAATTTCAAAATATTTAATAATCCATCACAAATGTGCATGTAGGATAATGAACTGCAGCCACTGTCAGATTACTAGCATCTAGCTGATGTGCTGGACAGTGGCAAGGAGGAAACGCCACTTTGGTTAAGAAAATCATACAAATCCAAACCCTACTAGGCTGTTATTACTTAGAAATTCTACTTTTCAAGCAGAGAAGATGCCTGTGGAGCTGGTGGTTTGTTTGAGTCGTCTCGACAGTAATAGTACTTCAATAATTTTTTGCCATCCCTGTCCCAGGAAAATTCCTTTAATCCAGCTTGGCAAAGAAAATAACTGTTCTTTTCAGTGAAGAGCTGAGGCTTTCATTAGCATATTGGGCAGTGAGGTTAAGCTGTGGTACAGGTCACACACTCGCTGCTCATTTGCCACCTTTGCTCTTAAACTCCTTTATGATCTCAAATCCCTTCTACTTCTCCTGAGTATTTCAAACGCCCTACTGAGCTTTCACACCACCAGTTGCATTCTTTAAATCCAGTGGGCTGGGTTGCTCAGCTAGATTTTTTCTGAAGACTTACTGTTTTTTGTTGCTGCTGAACATTAATAGCTCTGTCTGTTCTTACACTTTACCTTTAATTATTTCTTATATCCACCCAGTTGATGCTGGTCCTTTGTCAGTTGGGTTTTTTAGAATAGTTTGTGTGCTTGAAGTGGTGTTTGGTTTGTATAACCTGATATGTATTATAAATGTTTAAATAGGCAATTAAACTGATGCAATACCATGCCATGCTGACAAAGTAGATCGATTTATACGTTTGTTAAGCCAAAAGATTAAAACGCTGATATATTTCATAGACAGATCATGTTCAAAGATCAACCTAAATGGTTGAATTGCATGGCGAAAATGTAGAATTTCTCTCTTCGCTTTGGGGCTTCACTAATGATTTTCTGAGACGGCACTCCTTGTGCTGGGGATTGAGGAATCTGTTCAGCGATTAAGCAACACAAAACAATAAATTGCGTATATAAACTCTGAAATCCTCTGCCTCCTGTCAGTCAGAGTGGGAGGCAACCTACTCTTCAGAACTTGGTGGTGGTATTTCATGGGAAAAACATCGTGTATGCCTGCGAGTTACCAGCCCAGGTGAGGAATGTCCTCACTAGCAGATCCCATCACTGCCAGTTCCCTGACTTACCCCTTCTCCTGCTGGGAGGGCAGGGCAGGGGGCTGCAATGTGGCACCTGCTTTTGCAGAGGCGAGTTTGGTTATTTCAAAAGGGTGTTTTTGTTTGTTTCTATGTTTTTTACAGGCTCGACTGAACTGTAAGCACTGTGGGAAACCAGTAATAGATGTACGGATTGGCATGCAGTATTTCTCTGAATACAGCAACGTCCAGCAGTGTCCTCACTGTGGAAATCTAGACTACCACTTCGTGAAGCCATTTTCTTCATTTAAAGTTTTGGAGGCTTATTGACGAAAGCTTTGCTTTAGTAATAGCTATTTTATGGGTATTTCAACTTTAATACATATCTTTTTATAGGATTCATTCTGTGATGAAATTTAATTTCTTTTCTAACTGAAAGAGCAGCTTCTTTGTCTGTGTACATATTAATATGTATATATACATGTTGTTAAAAACGGAATCCTCCTGACAAGTTCTCTGTGAAGGTTGGAGGCGAGCCAATTTAATGGCCTTTGAATATATCCCGAGTGTGGGGTAAGGTTCAGCTAAAAATGATTCGGTTTTATTTCTTGTATAATTGTAATGCAGTTTATAAGAAAGGTGGGGAGACACACAGGACAGAGGAATATGTCCAATTGGGAAATGGGTAATTGTGTAGGGTTGTTGTCCCTCCAGCATGGTGGAAATGGGAACCCCTTGGAAAGAAACTGTCCTGTTACTGTTTAATCCATTCAGCCTTTTGCATCAGTTCCCACGGGCACAGGAGCTGGCCCCACGCACCAGTCACCTCAGCAGCCTTGCTTTCAGATTTCCCAAGGCGGGGTAAACTAAGGTATCGTGACAAGTGAATGTAAATGTATGCCAGAAAATGCAGTCTTGAAATGAGTGAGGGTTTTTTTGGCATAGCGTCTTCCTGCCGTGTGTGTTTGCTGTGCATTGCGCTCACTGGCGGACCGTACGGCGATAGTGCTGCTTCCACCGGGGCTGTTGTGCACCCAGCCGGGTCATCTGTTCATACCAAAACAAGCCGGAGATCTTAAAATGCTTTATTTAAAGGTATTTTCTTCACAGACATTTTGCAGAAGGAACAGGCTGAGCTGAATGGGGATGTGTTTGTATGTGTCTGGTGGGGCTGAGGCTTTGCTGCCTACTGCGGACTGGTGTGACTGGTGTGGAGGGAGGACCACGAAGAGGGATCTGGACCATCAGACCTGTAAGAGCTGAGAGGTACTGAGTATGAAACATGGCATCACTTTTTAAAACAATTAATTGCTGCACCTTTGTCTTTCAAAATTGCATTAAGCCCAGGATCTAAAAACTTTAATTTAAAGAAGTTTTTTAAAGTCTAAAGACATTTAAGAAAGCAAACTTTTAGCATATTTACTTTCTACATGCCTCTGTGCTGTACATAATAGACTATGGATTAGGCAGTGAATTTGTATCAGAGGGCTTGGCCCTGTGGACCCTGCAGTTGTTGATTCTTGGTTCCCAGTTCTCCCTTCCTTAAATAAAAATTTTAAAATAGATCATTAATCTTTTGCTTAGTTTCTCAAGCCAGTTGAGATTTAGGGGAGGTTTGGTTTTTTTGCTTTTCTCCATAATTTATTTATGGAGTGTTTGTCCACTCAACAGATGTGGGTTTTGTTTCTGTGTATGAGGTATTTGTTTCTTCTGAAGTTTTTTTGTTTTTCCAAATTAGAATCTTTTACAAGTTTATCTGTTGAAATCATGATCTTGAAAATGGTCCTGATACTCTGCCACCCTGGGAAAGAAAACAAAAAGTCAGAAGCCAAAAAACTGTTTCATATGCTGGACTGAGAATTATGAGTATGAATAAGAAATTAATGTGCACATAGAACTGGAACTGAATATCCATATTTCTTTGTCCATAAAAATGCCAAGTTCACAATTTTATTTCCTGACTGTCTTCACTGCAGAATTAGCTACTTTTAGCATTAGCCACACTTTGAGAAATACTCAAGCTGCACAGAGGGCTTCTGTGGCACAGGTGACTTGCTGACTGGAGTGGTAATGTCCTTAGAAGCCAGGCAGCTCACGTTAATGGTTTTCACATCTGGACTATCTGTCTCATACAGTTACACTGGTGATCTGCTGCTGGTCCGAACAACGGTGTCAGCAGGCTGTGGTGTAGCTTTTATCACTGATGCTCCCCTCCTTCTGTCATCGCACCTGGGCTTGGTTTTGGGTCTGGAGCACATCCTTGGGGTTTTGTGCAGTTGTTCCCTGTTTGTGACAGTTTTGATAAAGCCTGTTTCCTTTTCAAGGAGTGTTATGGGAAGAACTTTGAGAGACTTCTAACACTGTCCTGGCATGGCTACCACAAACCAAGTTACACGAAGCCCAGTTGCAGGGGGACCAGCGCTGTAACCATTGCCCATAGGAGCAGGCGCCGCCCTAGGCCTGCCTGAGCTGGAGGAAGGTGTCTAGCAGATAAAACCTGGTTAGCTGTGCAGTGTAGGCTTCCCTTACGGAGAAAAATCAAATTATAATTTGAATTAACTCCTTAGGGAGGATGAGCCCTTCAGTTTTGATGATGTGTTGAGCAACTTGATGGAGTTAGGGTGGCTAACAAGGTTTGGAGTTGCATTGCTTGGCAGTACCGTGAGAACCAGACCAGACAGACAACGGCTAGGCTGTTCCAGCAGCTGGAAATCACACAGCAAAGACAAAGGTCCTATAATGAGAAAAATTAAAGGATACGTCTGTTACTGTAGTGTTTGGACTTGAGTGGCCGTCACTCATGCCCTGAGTCTAGGGTGTTAATTCCCACATAAGCTACATGGTGCTGTGTACCTGCTTATCATGCACTTGGCGAGGGGAGCTGTCACTCACCGTACAGCGCACATGGGAGGGGAGAAGTGGGATCTGGAGTCCTTCTAAAGACTTGTTCATTTGCTTTCCTTAGAGTAGCTTAATTTATACTTCTGTTCTCTAAGTACTTAGATGCCTCTCCAGACATGTATGTATGACAATCAAGAATGAGTAGACATGGAGAAAAGGAATTTGGCCAACTTTAAAAACACAAGTTTATGAAAGGTGGTACAGTATATTCAAGTCAAAACCAAGAATGTAGCAGACTGAGAAAATGGGAAGGGGGAAGCTTATTTACAGTCTTAACAGTGACAAGGAGTTACGTTCAAATATATCCAAGAAAACAATTCAGTTCTCCATCAGCTTTTCTTTCTAGTTCTGCTGTTAAGTGAGTCTTATGTATTGCTTGAGGAGATGCCTATTTTCTTGCAAAACACATCTCTCAACTGGAGACTAGCAGCACTTGTAGCACTGTAAAAGTGATCCTTGATGGAAACCAGCTGGGCTACAGAAAGATTCCTGTGAACATTCACTCCAAAGTAAATTGTCCCTAATTTGTAGAGAATGCTTTCCCTGCTTCTTGCTGGTACTGAAAACTGGTCTTGGGTTACTGCAAAATGTGGTATTTTCTGTACCATGCATCAGATCCCTGTCAAGCAGTCAGGCTCACCCTTTGGCCAGGAGAGTTTCAGCTGGGCTTTGCGTAAGTAGAAGGGCAGAGGTGACTTCTTTGGGACCTAATGGCTACTTCAGAGGTTAAACTAGACCGCAGTTACTTTGCTTTCTGTCTTGACGATCAATCATGCATTGGAAGTAGTCA
The DNA here is from genome assembly GCF_023638135.1 of Falco biarmicus. Taxonomy (NCBI): domain Eukaryota; kingdom Metazoa; phylum Chordata; class Aves; order Falconiformes; family Falconidae; genus Falco; species Falco biarmicus. Next base: position 51,571,733 of record NC_079293.1, on the reverse strand, counting down.
TGAGCTTTGAAACGTATCAAAAGGGAAATGATTTCCCTAGCTAGGGAGCTGCTTGCTTTACTTGCTTGGCTAAAGTTTATTCTTCATTACCTTTCAGTTTTCTGATTCTGTGTGTTCTAATCTGGCCTGTGGTCAGATTAAATTGTGCCTGAAATATGTTTTGTAAATGAGAATACAATCCTCTGGATTTAGAGGTTCATTTTACTGTCCTTAAGTGCACGATACTCCTTGTGATGGTAATAGGAGTTGCATGTGCAAATGCTTTTCTTTCCAGTAGTTAACTCCTTTCCATAGGAGAGGCTTGTATTTAGACTCTTCATATTTTGGATGTGTAAAAATGAATTCATCCATCAGTAGGATGTTTAAAAGTAAATTTTGATAACCATAACTAATACAATGGACATCTTTTACATGCTGATGTGTAATTTGACATTTACCAAGGTGAACAACCTGAGATTCTTGTTCTGTCTAATGCTGCGGAGTTATTACAACTACAGTGTTCTGTAGCCAGCCCATAGACTATCCTATAGTCTATTTGCATTAACTTCTCCAGTAGTGAGCAGAGTATTCATAATTAATTTAGCTGCAAAAATGGGCAATATTCCTACAAGGGAGGCATCTAACCCAGTTTCTCTCTTTTTTCTTTTTTCTTTTTTTTTCTTTTTTCTCCACCCCACACCCCCACCCCCCATTTACTCTTTATTTTGCTGTACCAGGTAACTGAGGACAAATGTTGTTGTTAAGGTCACTGGTGAGAAAACCCCTCAAAAATATACTTGTCCATAAAAGTTTCTTGTTGAGACATTCTTGGATTGCACTTTTGCAGATGGAAGAATATGTACATAGCAAATGAATGTTGATGAAATTATAATTGGTTATGATATCATTTGCGTGTGTTGGTAGAGAATATTTTGTTGTGACTTCTCTGTATTAAAAAGTAATAAATACCAGACAGCTAATGGTGTGGGTTCTTCTTTGCCCCCTTCTTCTCTTGACTGCTTTCTTACATCTGCTCTTTATAGAGAGACTTACTTTAGTCACCTTAACTATGAAAGGGCACAGTGTAAACAGATTTTCAGTGCCATTTAAAGTGAAGCTTTGAGGTAGTCATTTTGAAGACTGCTGTATTAAAAGGATGTGTGAGGGTGCAACACATCCACTTGCAAAACAGAAGTCCTGTTCACTTTGTTGACATTGGAAATGCTCCTTCTGTAGCGTAGCATGTCCTGCAGGAGCCGTTTTGGGAATGCCTGTGTCCTGCGCCGGCCGTTGCCAGTGGGGATGAACGGGAGGATGGAGTGCTGAATCCTTGCTTCTGGTTGAGTCTGTTGATGGAACTGTGCCCTCTGGTGCCTGAGAAATACCAGAAGGGCTTCTGCATGGAAGAATGCAATGTTGGTAGCACTAGACAAAAAGGTTTCCCATGTTATGACTGAACACTTTATCTCTGAAACCCCGTTGCAAGGGAGGGAGCCTCAAATCCTTACTTCCTGTGTAAGGTTTTCAGCAGTCCGACTAATCATCTAATCATGCATTTTAGCAAACACTGCTCCATATGCCTACAGCATAATTTTTCAGCCTTTGCATATTACCACAGAGAAGTTCAGGAGGAGTGTAAGTGATTAAGGTGGTCCAGACTTACAAAAGGTAAACCAAATCCTGCCGTGGGGGAAGGAGGGCTGTGGCTCAAGAGAGATGAGGTGTGATTTGGAGATTGGAAGCACTCTAAAGAGCCAGCCATAGCTGTTTGTGTTTAATTTTGCAAGCAGATACTGCGGCTGGTTTGAATAACCTTGAAGATGAAAACCTGTGTGTCAGTTGTGAAAAGCACTCTGGATAGCTGCCTCTTAAAATAGGAAAATCTGTTTATGAGGTGTAAATGTAAATAAGCTACTGTCGGGTAATGGCAAGTGAATGCCGTGATTCCATACCGGTATTTTGCTGAAGGGATCTTAGGTCATGGTTTAAGCCCTAAGCCTGTGTGGAAAAGCTAAAGGAGAAGTAGTATTTCGGGGAGAGCATTCCCCTGGCTTAATTACTGCAGTCTTTAACGCTTTTGGTACTGAGCAGTAAACTGCAGAACTTCAGTATTGATCTGCTGCAGTAATTACTATGCTGCTAAAAGAAACTGAATAGCATCATGAGAATGTGGAAGAAAGAAAAAGTTACTGAAAAAAAGCTTTTCAAGCTGTTACATGATAAAGTATGTAGTTAAAATAGGGGTGGCACAGGCAGATTGGGTTAGGAGCATGCCTGGGCTCATGTTCCTGCTGGAGGCATTTCTAATTGTATCAGAGGGAATGAACTATTCAGGCTGCATATGTGTGTGGGTGTGTGCACCTAAAAATACATGTCCAGGTTTCACACAGCTATATTAATATTTTTGTGACGGTATTCTGTGAAACAACTTCTGTTCATTCTGATGCTAGTAAAACCTGGCCATATAAAACAAAACCTGCTTTCCTGTTGAGGCTGCAGCTGCTGTGCTTTGTCATTGATTTGGTACATTAGTGGGTTTTTGGCCCTAAATATGTGTATTAGTCACTAGGTTTCCTGCACATTCACTTTTCATTCAGTGATGTCCAACCAACATCAATGGGACATGCAGAGAAACTACAGCGGCTGTTATAGCTCCTTAACCCACAGATGGCTGGATGCGATGCTCAACGTGGACAAAGCTTGCAGGGCTGAACCAGCCACGGTGGCATCCAGGAGTATGTCTCATGCCATGTTCCAAGAAAAAATTTGCTCCTTTCTGCCATGAAGAAAAATGTTTCCTTTTTGTAATGCACCTGCCTGGAGTGCTGTATATTCAAGAATTTACATCTGACTCCATTATATAATGTAACCCTGAAGCTACTCCCTTTTGTTAAACATGCACTGCACTTGTTTTCTTGTGAGAAAAACGTGTGCGGATCACATCCATCTTACTGCTTCTGTGTCCCATTTTCCTGGCTACATACTCATTTAACGAGCAGTTGAAAAAAATAAAAAGCTCCGGCAGGATCTTTTCAAAATAAAAATCTCCCTGGTTATCCAGATAAGAGTTACAGAATAACAAGTCAATGCTGCCTTTGTGTGATGCCTGCATGACTCTTACTGATACAAGAGTCATAACTGTGGAATGGAGTCTTTGGAGATAGAAGGTAATCTGGCCATAAAATCAAGGAGACTTAAATAATACAAATTGCCAATTGCCAGATACTTCTGACTCTCTTTTTTTTTTTTTTTTTTTTTTCCCCCTTTTGGGTTTGGGGTTTTGGGTTTTTTTCAGTGCCTGAGCTTTTAAATGGGTTTGGCTCCAACCTAAATAATACCTTGTGTTTGGAATGTGATTAATAATAGGCTCAGTTTAATTGCTTGGGACTTGTTCTAAGGAACATCTCTGCTAGCGGATTACTTGTATAATGTTCAAAAACCTCCCAAACCCCACATGCCAAACTTTTCTTTTTGTATTTGTATGTTTAGGAAGCATCATTCTATTGCCACAAGACACAAATACTAGTTGAGGATACTCGGCATCTCTGAGCCGTGTTCTTCCTTTTCTGTGTCTTCTCTAAAACCTGGAGGCAGACAGCACCTCTGAGGTCAGAGACTAGAGGAAGGTCAAGAAACTGAATCAGAATCAAGGATCAACATTTTAATAATGAGGGAATATTTTCTTTAAAGCTTTGTTTAAATGATTGCTATGGTTACAAGCTCTGTAACCAGGATACTCCGGTTACACAAATAGTAACTGAGTTTAGCCTGCTTTTTAATCTTAATTTTCTGCCAAGGAATATATTGAACTGCATGGGAGGACATGGGAACTAAATGATTGGTAGCAAAATCCTGTGTAAGCTGTAATTCACTGCTGAAGGTGGTGCAGCAGCCAGGTTGGTTGGTGTACAAGTCAAGTGCAGAGTAAGGGGTGTTTCCTCTCAAAAGTTTTATGGCAGTTTTCCCTGATGTTTTTATAAGCAGTCCTCACTTGGAAATTGGCAGTGCTTGTACCTTGTTGGATTTAACTTCCCCTAGCTCTGGCTGGAAGAGTCCCTGTTCTTCTTCATCTCTTCCTTCCCACTTGTGCTGGGGCTGAAGGGCTGCTCACGGGGGGGGGGGGGGGGAATGTGGACCTGGCTTCTTCCAGACCCACCTCCTGGCTGCTCACCTCAGTGCTTGCAGGTACAAGATGCAACACAGAGAGGCTGAAGTCAGCCCTGGAGAGGGCCAGCGTGGGTAGGACTGAGCTGAGTTATCTTGCCTCCGTGTTCTGCCTCCCTCATCTGTAATACGCTTCTGACCTACTTCTGAGGACTATTTATCATAAAGGCTTGCACGGAAAAGGAAGGCAAAAAGGAACGACACTTAACTGCTCCTCCTGCTGCGTGTCAGTGGCACAATACCTGTTGCCCAGGGGAACATCAATCGTGGCAAACTTGCTCATGTTCCCTGCAGCACACAGATGTCTTGTGAGGGTCCTTGTTTCATTACTTGTGTGCTGGAAGAAGATTCATAGGGGCATACTGGTACTTCTGTGATGTGACTGTGTAGTGTGAGGCATCGTGCCTGTGGAGGTGGAGCAGCTACGCAACGGGAGAAGCGGGATCACCCAGCCATCTTTCTGCTCTTTGGGAAGATCCTAATACAAGTAGCTTCCAGGAGGTGGCTGGCTGTGGCTGGAACAAATGAGAAAAGAGTAGTTTACAGCAGAGCTGGGAAGCCAAGCCAGGATTTTGGCAATGTAGCTGTCCTCTGTCTCTTGAAGTCCGTAGAAATGGCGGTGTGCCTGTTTATGCCAGAAGGGGATTTGTCCTAGTGCTTCAGATAATTGCTAGACATCAGAAATTCAGAGTACAGGTATTGCTGTGAACAAGCACTGTATAAATTGGGCTAGTCATGTGTTTGGCAGATCTCTCATTAACAAGGATTTCTTAATAAGTATTATAATATTCTTATTAATGAGGAATTACCTTCTAAATCCCTTTCACAGGAAGAAGTCTGACTCATGCAGTGAGGTGAGGATATAAGGCTGAAGGCATGAAGGAGGTGATGGGAGAATTAACATTTCACTTCCCCTCTGGAGAGCGTGCGGCAGAGCATGGGTGGAGGGAGGGATGTCCTGAAACTACAGACTGGGGAAAAGGCAGAATTAGCATTTTGGTGAAGATGGGGGCACCTTCAATCAAGGTGTTTGATGACTAGTTTAGTTTACCTGCAATATAAAATTTGGCTTGGGAGAAATGGTTCTCAAGTACGAATGGCTTCATTTGGTTTCTCTTTCTTGTCATTGCCGTCACTGGAGCTGGTAGGAGTTAATACCTGTAGCAGTGGACACAGCCCAGTGTAAGAAAGCCTTGAGAGGGGAGTCTGTGGGTTGCGCTCGGCTTTTGCTGAGGATTGTGCCTGCAGAGGTGGCAGTGTTGTCCTGGCCTCAGTGGAGGTTTATTTGTGTGGATTTTGGCATGCTCCGTGTCTGATCTTCTCTGATGAAAATGTGCTGGCAGCAGAGGAGCGCTGGAGAGCCCAGCCCTGTTCTGCTTCTGGGCTGAGGGGACGGCTGCCTTGTTGTCCCGTCACTGATCAGCTGCCACCTCTGTCCAAACACACACCTACACCTAACGCAGCTGGATGTCCCAGGCCATATTGTTATTGAATCCTCTCTCCCCGCTGTGCTCAGCTGCTGATTAGTGGAAACACAGTTTTGTGAGCCAAGCCTGACAGAGCGGGCCAAATTTTAAAGTGGGTATGCATAATCTTTAGAAACTGTGTAACTGTGAACTCTCATTTTCTTCTGATTGTTTTGGTGGAGGTGAGGGCATGATAAACGGGCATGTGAGAACTCGCACTGGATTTTAACTGCATGAATTTGAAAATGGACAGACACGAACAAGACCCAGAAACTTCTGTATTGCACTTTTGAAAACCTGTAGTATGGTACTGAGGACCCCAAAATAAGCCTGACTTTCCCTCCATAGTACTGTTGTTCCCTGTGACTGCTGTGTGTGTGCACTGCAGCGGCACAGTGGAAGGTATTTCAGACAGGCTTTTGAGTCCTGGGGTCAATAGTGCAAGGGCACAAACCATATGAACTTCATCAGAGTGTCTTAACCTTGCCCCTGGCTTTTGAGACCAAATAGCAGACACCTCACAAGTCTTGGCAGTTAAGTAGTTAAAAGTAGTTAACTGCTGACAGTGACTCTTAGCTAAGTTGTTTCTGCAGAATTTTTATTTAAAACATATCCAACGGACTTCAAAATGGTTGTCACACGTTTATTGTTCAGACTTTGCTGCTTCGAGTACACCTGGGAGATGTCCTGTAGGGTACATTTCTGTTCAATATTTGTCGGTGATCTGAATGCAGGAGTTGAATGCACCATTAGCAGGTTTACTGATGATACCAAACTGGGACATGCTATTGATTCTTCTGAGACAAGGGGCCTTGAAGAGGGACCTAGATAGACTGGAGCACTGGGCAATGATTAATGGGATGAAATTTAACAAGTCCAAACACTGGATCCTGCATGTGGGACAGAATAACACAGGGCACAAGTATAAATTGGGAGAGGAGAGGCTGGAGAGCAGCCCTGCAGAAATAGGGTACTGGTGGGCAGCAGGCTCAGTGTGAGTCACCAGTGTGCCCTGGCAGCCAAGAGGGCAACCCGCATCCTGGGGTGCATCAAACACAGAACAACCAGCCAGTTAAAAGGTTCTTATCTTGCTGTATTCAGCTTTGGTGTGCCTCACGTGGTGAGTGCTGCGTGCAGTTCTGGGCCCCACAATTTAAGAAGGATGTGAAGGTCCTTGAATGCATCCAGAGGGCTAAAAAGCTGGTGAAGGGGCTGCGAGGAATGCCCTGCGAGGAGCAGCTAAGGAGTTGGGGCTTGTCTATCTTGGAGAAAAGGAGGCTGAGGGGTGACCTTATTGCTCTCTACAGCTTCCTGAGGAGGGGACATGGAGAAGGAGGTCCTGAGCTCTTCTACCTGGGATCTGGTGCTAGGACATGTGGGAATGGTTCAAAGCTGCACCAGGGGAAGTTTAGACTGGGCATTAGGAAGCATTTCTTTACTGAGAGGTAAAATGACTTTACTGAGAGTGGTCAGACACTGGAACAGCCTTCCTAGAGAAGTGGTTGATGCCCCAGGCCTGTCAGTGGTTAAGAGGCATTTGGTTAATACCCTTAATAACGGGCTTTAAGATTTGGTCAGCCCTGAAGTGGTCAGGCAATTAGAGCAGATGGCTGTTGTAGGTCCCTTCCAACTGAAATAGTGTAGTCTATTCTATTCTAGAGCGGTGGTGGTAGGTTGGTATGACAAGACAAAATGTCTTTACAAGACTGACTTCAGCTTCTTAACCTTTAAGGATTATAAAAGACGTTTGCTTGTTTTATTTTCTCTGGTTCAATGTAACATGCATGGCTGTGCTTTAACCAAGTTCTTGTGGTACTGCATTTTTCTTCTTACTAATCCTTGTAACATTTTGCCTGGCGAGTAGGAGCAGTACATGCAGAAAGTTCATACACCTGTGTAAATGTTACTGTTAACAATTACTACTCTGCTGAGGACTCAGAAAGATTTGCCAAAGGCTCAGAAGAACTTCATCAAGCATAGGAAGCTGAGCTTGTGGGAGGTAGGGCCCCAGTAGCTGGTGCTGTGTCACATAGCCCATTGGAGCTGCAGCTGCAGGGGGGTGAGGATTTTCCATTTCCAGCGGACCTGGATGAACCCACCTGTTTGCCAGCAGTTGCTCCCCTACTCAGCTGGCACAGCTTGCTACATAGTCATTCCCTGAGCAAAGCCAGGTCAAAATGGTTTGTTTGAGCGTTTTCCTAACTAAATCTAAAGCTGCCTGATGCGTTTTCACCAGGCTGAGTTGGGAAATCATCACGCGAGCTGGTAATCTGGCCAAATTGGTGAGGGGTTAAGCTGTGTTGGAGTTCATGGTGAGGTACTGGGAAGGCTGGGGGATGAATGGGGAGTTGGTGACTGCTTTGCTTGGATAGCAGCAGTTTGAACATGCAGGGAACTCATTGCTGCAGTTAAACATGTATATGGGCTCTTTTGTCATGAAATGTGGGTGTCCCATGTCATTTCAGCAGCAGAAGAGTTGCATTTGTTCAGCCTGGAGAAGGCTCGGGGGAAAAGAAATGCTGTCTTCAGCTAATGATGGGAGGCTATGGAAAAGACGGTGGTGCCCAGTGGCAATCTGAGAGATCACAGGCATGCGCTGCATCAAGGAAGATTAGATAGAAGGAAAAAAAATCCACTGTGAAGGTAATCACACATGGGACCAAGTACCCAGACATGTGCAATCTCTATGCCTGGAAAGATCCAAAACTGACAGGACCTCAGCAATCTCATGTGACTTCAAAATTGGTTCTGTTTCCCTTGGGAAGGGGAAGTGGCCTCAAGAGATCCCTCCAACAACAAGTATTCTATGATTATAATTTTTTGTGGCATTTTAAATTAGATGAAAGCAATTAATCTTATTGAGAGTGTGATGAGGTAACCTTGGCTGGACGCTAGCTGCCCACTGAGCCGCTCTATCACTCCCCTCCTCAGCTGAGTGGGGAGGGGAGAAAAGAAGATGAAAAAAACCTTGTGAGTCAAGATAACGGCAGTTTAATGAAAGCAAAAGTTGCACATGTGGAAGTGAAGGAATACAAGAAATGTTATTCTCTACTTCCCATCAGCAGGTGATGTTTGGCCACTTCCTGGGAAATTTGGCTTCAGTATGTGTAGTTGCTCCGGAAGACAAACGTAAATAATGAATGACCCCCCTTCCTCCTCCTCCCTCTTAGCTTTTATATCTGAGCATATGGTATGGAATATCCCTTTGGTCACTTTGGGTCAGCTGTCCTGGCTATGTCCCCTCCCAAGACCTTGCCCATCCCCAGCCTACTGGAGATGCAGGGGATGTGGTGGGGAATGTTGGAGAGACAGCCCTGATGCGGTGCCAGCGCTGCTCAGCAGCAGCCAAAACACTGGTGTGTTATCCCCACCTTTCTAGCTGCCAATACAAGGACAGCACTATGGGGGCTGCTGGGGGGCTCAGCCTGACCCAATACAGCCGCTCTGTCACTCCCCTCCTCAGCTGGACAGGAGAGAGAAAATATAACAAAAAAGCTCATGGGTCAAGATAAGGGCAGGGAGAGATCACTCAGCAATCACTGTCATGGGCAAAACAGGTTTGACTTGGGGAAATTAGTTTAACTGATTACCATCCAAATCAGAGTAGAATAATGAGAACGAAAACATCAAAACACCTTCCCCCACCCCTTCCTTCTTCCCAGCTTAACTTCACTCCCCATTTTCTCTCCCCCCTCCCCACCAGCGTTGCAGGGGGACGGGGAATGGGGCTGCGGTCAGTCCATCACACGCTGTCTCTGGGGCAGGAGGCTCCTCACACTCTGCCCTGCTCCAGCCTGGGGTCCCTCCCACAGGGGACAGTCCCCCACGAACTCCTCCAACGTGAGCCCTTCCCGTGGGCTGCAGTTCTTCATGAACTGCTCCAGCGTGGGGTCCCCCCGATGGGGTGCCGTCCTTCAGGCACAGACTGCTCCAGGGTGGGTCCCCCACGGGGTCACAAGCCCTGCCAGGACCCTGCTCCAGCTGGGCTCCTCTCTCCACGGGTCCAGAGGTCCTGCCAGGACCCTGCTCCAGCATGGGCTTCCCATGGGTCACAGCCTCCTTTGGGCATCCCCCTGCTCCAGCGTGGGGTCCCCCATGGGCTGCAGGTGGCTATCTGCTCCACCGTTAACCTCCATGGGCTGCAGGGGCACAGCCTGGCCCACCATGGCCTTCACCAGGGGCTGCAGGGGAACCCCTGCTCCGGCGCCTGGAGCACCTCCTGCCCCTCCTGCCCCGGCCTGGCTGGCTGCAGCGCTGCTGCTCTCACCTGTTCTCACTCCTCTGGCTGCAATTGCCATTGCACAGGTTTTGCCCCATCTTAAATATGTTATCGCAACGGCGCTACCACCATCGCTGATGGGCTCAGCCTTGGCCAGTAGTGGGTCCATCTTGGAGCTGGCCAGTATTGCCTTCATCGGACATAAGGGAAGTTTCTAGCAGCTTCTGACAGAAGCCGCTCCTGTAGCCCTCCCCGCTACCAAAACCTTGCCCTTTGAACCCAATACAGAGAAGTGAATGTTGCTTGTACTCAGAACAACCCACCACCATGTTCACTACCTGAAATTTACATGCAGGAAGATGAGGCAGAACATCATTCCTCTGAGAGTGGTCCCAAGAGCAGGGATTATAATGCAGAATATGCAGAGGTTTTGGGTGCACAGCCTGGTGTTGGTATTGTACATCTCCCCCTGCTACCTACCAGTGCTGATGGGATTCTCCAGGGTGCCGTAAAGACCCCCGCTACTCCCTGGCGGGGAAAGGCACTAAGCAGAGCAGCAACGTTGCAGCCTGTTTCTGCAGCTTGCACCATTAACGTGCTTACTACGGCTCTGCAGTTCTATGTGCTTCACAGCTACAGTACAACATGCTACATCATATGATACATTATGTTAATATATAATTAAGATCTTAATATGGTATATGTTAATTCACTGGTAAATGCAGATGAAGCTGTGTTCCATCAAGAATCTCTATTAGTATGTGTATATTAGAGACATAGAAATAGATGATAGCAAATATCGTAAACTAAAGGTGTGGAAAGCCTGGGTGGGTTAATGGCCACTGTTCTGCACACACAAGGTAAATGTGATCTTTTACAGAAGGAAAAGTTTAATCTCCTTTCTGGGCAGCCAGCTGAACATATGGTGCTTTTAATCTATATTTTAGTGGTGTGAGTGTATTTAATGATGAAAAAAGTGATAGATTAAGAGGAGTGGGCTGACCGAGGCAGGTGCAGAGAACTGCTGCTGGGTAAGACATCTCTTGTGGCAGCAGGTCCATCTCCTCCTGTCTCTTATGTCAAGCTGCTGTTTCTGTTGTCAAGATTTTTCTGAACAAACTTGCTAGTTGTACAGAATACCACCAGTCAAAAGTGTGGATTTCTGCAATGGTCTGGCAGTCTAGCAATGGTGTAGAAGCACAAACTTGAACCCACAACTGTCTCCAGTTGATGTAATTCAGATATGACTCTGAATTTCAGGAGGTAGCACTACATTACCAAGCCACAAAAAAAGGCTGCTTCTGATAAAAATGACACTGACCACACTGTCTTTTTTTCTTTCTTTGAAACAAATGCCTCATTTTCTTTACATTACATTCAGCCTCTGGTGTAACAGAAAGATGAGTCTTGTGTTCTGGGATGCCATAGTCTATAGACATTAATTTAATAACATTTTGTAGTACAATAAGCAAAGAAAGAAACTCAGTACATTCATATTGCTGAGGGAATTTTCCAGTTAGGATCTACCAGAGTGACTGAGAGCAGAGAAATGATCCTTGAAGTTTGAGCAATCACCTTGCTGCTGGCACAGGACCTGTTCTCGTGCATGAGAACCAGGGTGTCCATATGGAAGCGTGAGACATTTCATTTTCTTTGTGAGCAGAAGATGTAACTCACAGTTCTAAACACTGGAGCTGGTCATTATCATCGTATGTTGGGTATAGTGGCTTCCCTGTCTTTTGTGTAGAGGGTCAGACTGAGATTTAAAATAGAAATTTTCAAATTCTATTTTCAGTCCAGGAGACATCTGCTAAAATAGTCAATGGAAAGGCTACTGTTAACTCTGAGAACAACATTATGCTCCAGAGTTAACATCCAAATGTGTGGATTCCTTTATGAGCCAAGGATAGATGAAGTTCAATTGGCAGTTATTGTCACCAGAATTCAGGTCACAGTTTCATGAGATACTGTCAAAAAAACCCCAACTGGATCACTGCAATGATCTGAGATAAAATTAGCTCTTCTTGGCGGTGGTAGCGGTGAGAGTATTTTTAACCTGAATTGTTTGAGCAACCTAGTTCAAGTGCAGCCATGCAGCAGCACACTGATGAGGGCAGTGGGTGCAGCATGTGGATGGCAGTGATGCCTTGAATGGGGGGGCAGGGGAAGAAGTTGTAAGTCGTGTTACTGCTAGAAGCAGCATTTTATTTTTAATTCTGTGGAAAACTGGTGGAGACATGCGGGAAGAGACAGCTGAGTAACACGATGACTAGCACAACTGGACTTACCCCTTGGGACTTGCTTAAGGTTCTTTCTGTGTACAATTGCTGTGACACTGGAGGTGTTCAACTTGCGACTTTGTTTTTCAGAAACTGAACTAGCTGGCAGTTTGTAAGCTGAAGCTTTTTCTGGTGTTAGCTGTAGGGCACTGGGACCACCTAAACTGACAAAACAGAAAATCCAGAACACCAACAAATCTCAACAAATGCTGATTTTAAAAAAGCTATTGCTTTTTTCTGTTGTTGTGTTAAGTAATACCCTCCAAAGGGATGGGTTGAAAAGTGGACTGAGTGTCACAGTGCCCAACTTTAATGTTGCTGACACCTGGTGAATTATGGAGGGACCTTGAAAGGCTCCCTGTCTGGGTGAGGTCTGGCATGGTCCGTGTACCCGAATTGCACAAGCCAGCTCTCCCAGCCCTGTTGTCTTGGTAAAGTGCCTAGACCTATGTCCAAAGCATGCCTCACTGAGCTGGCACATGGTTCTGGGACCTCAGAGATTTCTCCAATTCCCTGGTGCCTAGACCATAGCCCATTCTTTAAGGAGCCCATGGTGTTGTATAGCACAGCTTTTCCCTCTGGGCTGCCACAACCTGCCATTCGAGGTAGCTTTTTTAGCCTAGAAAACTGCCCAGCTTTGCAAACTGGAAGTGGTGTGAAATAAGAGTGATCTGCCAGAGGAGCTCTTCATGGCCCGAGTGTTACTGGTGTGTGGGGGCATGAGTGCTCAAAAACCCTCGGCTTTTCACAGTTTCCACACTGAGTAAAGCACTAGTACCCCAACCTAATTATAAGCCAGTTTTGGGAGCCACAACAGCAAAAAAAAAATGGTTTTGCTTTTGCAAGAATAATTTTCCACCAGGTTAAACCCCAAACCAGCCACAGCTGGGTCGAGGGGTGCCAGCACCCAAATAAGAGAGGAGCAGAAGCAGGGGAAGGAGAACTCCTTTGGTGGCAGCTAGTCCTTAAGAAATAACAAATACCCAGCTGCTCACAACAGTCACCCGTCTGGTCCTGTATTCTGTGCTGGCTGTAGCAATAGTAAGATCACATTTTGGGTAGCGCTGCAATTGAGTAGTAAGTGAGCAGGATTTTGGTACACCTGAGCTGGCCTAGTAGCTTGCTGCTGCCAGAAGGACTATTCCCACTTCATGCATCAGCACTCTAACATGCTGGAAAAGAATCCTTTGTTCCTTAGTTAGATTACTTTTCTGTTGGGCTCATGAGTTAGATCAGTTCATCAGAGAGCCTGACAAGTGCCTGAGCCAGTGCGGAGGAGGCTCTGCAGAACTGTAAGCCGGTGCGAGGAGCAGGACCTCCCCCGTTGTGGAGACAGAGAGCTGTTGCAGCAGCTCAAATGGTATTGTCAGCCCTGACCTAGATCTCATGTGAAATGAAACCTGAATCTAATCATATTTTGTTCTATTTTTAACAAGGACTATCCAGCAAGCTGCAGCAAGCAGAGTAGGTTTAGATCTGTCATTGGGTGGGAGAAGTGTGAGAAAGAGTGAAGAGCTACAGGAAGTGGGTGAAGTGATTGAAGAAATCATAGGATCATAGAATGGTTTGGGTTGGAAGGGACCTTAAAGATCATCTAGTTCCACCTCCCCCGCCATGGGCAGGGACACCTTCCACTAAACCAGGTCGCTCAAAGCCCCATCCAGCCTGGCCTTGGACACTTCAGGGAGGGGACATCCACAGCTTCTCTGGGCAACCTGTTCCAGCACCTTGCCACCCTCACGGTAAAGAATTTCTTCCTTATATCTAATCCAAATCTACCCTCTTTCAGTTGAAAGCCATTCTCCCTTGTTCCATCACTGCATGCCCTTGTGAAAGGTCCCTCCCCAGCTTTCCTGTAGCTCCCCTTTAGGCACTGGCAGGCTGCTATAAGGTCCCCCCAGAGCCTTCTCTTCTCCAGGCTGAACAACCCCAACTCTCTCAGCCTGTCTTCATAGGAGAGGTGGTGCTCTGCCTTTTATCCTTTCTGATGAGAAGATGTGAGCTGGAGCATTGCAGCACTTGGTGTTTGGATGAGTTACAGAGCAGAGGCCATGGCTACTTGTAGTCAATAAAGATTGCTTTATTGGCACTTTTCCTAAAAGTAGCTTCATTAAATGCAATGTGTTGGCCAAATTCTAATTGAGTAAATCCATTCTTTTTATCTCAGGGCCCCTGAAGTAAAATGTCTGGGTAAAATGTTCACTTCACAGGAACAGAGGGCTTGCTAATGGCCCAGTAATTCAGCCCCTTGGATGGGATTCTCATCGGACATTAGTGTGTGGAGCTCAGCTGGCTCCAAAGGAGCTATTCTGGTTTACACCTGAAAAGATCTGGACCTTTTGTTTTCTGCGGATGGCATTGCCAGAATTATCAGGGCAAGGTACAAAAAATTAAGCCATTAGGAAATTGATCATTGAAAAGGTTTCTTTCTCTTACCAGACAGTTAATGCTTGGGTTCTGCTCTGAAGTTTTATACCTAGTGAAAGCCACTGCCCTAAGAGTCTATGTTTCTGCAGTGTATTGCTGTTGTTTACAACCCAGAGCAGGTGGCCCTCAGCCCAAAGTGAAATCATAAGTAATTCCTTAATATTTATAGCTTGAAAAGCATTTTGAGATCCTCTGAAGTCACTCTCTGTGGTGGATTTTGATAACCAATGACTAAAATGATTCATGCAAATAAGAGGGCTTCCTGAACATCCTTTTCCCCCCCTTTTCCTTCTTTTTATTTTCCAGGGAAAAAAAAGAATATTCTACTAATACAGAACTTGTTTTCTTGACCAGTGAAAATGAGGTATTTTCTTCTTCTCTTCATTGAATTCATTAGAATCCTTTTTTGTGCTCAGTATTTTGCTAAGGCTGTCTTTCTCTCAGGCTGGACTGTATTTTATCTGCGCCTCAAAGCTGAAGCCTGCTTTGTCAGAGACAGACTTGCACTTAAGCCTTTCCCTTTTTTTATTTTAAGCATAAAAATATTTTCAATTGGATAAACAGAGGAAGTAACCTTAAATCAGAAATGCATGGCGGGGGGGGGGTGGGGGGGTAGGGGCGGGGAAGCCAGGATCCAAATACAGGGCAATGTGAAGCTTTTCCCATTCTTCCAGTCAGGGCCTTAAGCAGCTGTGACAGGGAAGGAGGATGATGTGCTTGTTCCCTCCTTATGGGACAGAGACCACATGCCTCATTAAACAGCATGAATGGGTGTGTTTGCATGCCTTTGTCACATCCTCAGGGTAAATCCAGGACTGTCCTAGCCTGGATGCATGACTTCAGTTGCTCTGTCTGGACATGCTTACATTATATGGGTCCCTTGAGTAGGGGCTAGGGGCAGAGAGCAAAGATCATTCCCTTTAGACCCTTGCCCATACACATGTAATGTAGATATTGTAAAGTACGCTATTCTGGGCTTATTTCTGAACCATTGCCTCTTTTGGATCTTCATATGCCCCTTTTTTTCAGACCATCTCCAAATATAAGGAGTGTGGAAGCTACTTTGCTGATGTAGAAAATTGCTTGCAAATGGCATATGCCCTGGTGTCTTTCTTTGCCACCCCCCTCCCAGTGTCAGGACTGAAAGGTGAGAACCTCTGCCACTCCTCACCATGCCTGCGGCGGCGGAGCTGGCCCATGGTTTGTTCAGCCATCTGCAGCCCATGAGCAATTACCACTTGGATTTCTGTGTTGGGTCAAGTGTGATGAGCGGCCAGGGCTGCAGGGTGACCTGAGCTGTGAGCCATGTGATGCTGTGAGCCAGTGGACACTGTGGATGTTCATGTTTCTGGGTTCCCCTGGGGTTTGAACGCTGTCCCAGCACTGTCCTGCCACAGCCACAACCATCATCTCCTCCTGCATCTTTGAAAGGGATGTGATAAGTCTTTTCTAAGTAGAAAAAACAACATTGCACAGTAGTGAAGCATGTTAGTGCAAAAAATTCAAGGGAAGGGGAGCCCGCCAGTGCAGCAAACACTGTTTCTCCCTGTCTGCCCTTCCCTGTCCTCCTGACTCCCTCACCTAGCTGGCATGTGCTGCTTTGCTGGACAGGCTGACTCAAGGGCAGGGTTATGTCCATTCCTTATGCTTGCCCCTTGGTTCAGCAAAAGTCATGGGTAAACATTAGTATGAATGGTATTGCAGGGGTAGTGTGTGCGCCCAGGAGAGGAATGAGTCTTGCTGCCATTTCCTAATAAAGTAAAAAGAAAAGTCTAAATTCAATACTGATGAGTGCGCTGATGTTCATCATGAAGAGAGAGGGGTGGTGTGAATCTGCAGACAACTGCATATGTGGTTGATTGCAATCTGATTGACAAAGTGAATTTAAAGATGACATTGATAGTGAAGCCTAGAATGAAAGTTTCACTGCTATTTACCATACGTCCCTGATCTGGGTCACTTACACGATTGCTCCAGTTCTGTCATCTGGATTATATATTCCATGCCTGCGTCTACTTCTGTTCAGTTTTGTGGGAAAAGTTAAGCTGAAATAGATTAGCTGTTCCTTACTAATGTCTCATCAACAAGATTCATCATTACTGTGGTCTGCCACAGGGATCAGAAATTAGGTGAGAGGGTCATGTTAGCATCATGGATATGATTTTAGCTGTCATCATGAAAATCCCCTCACATTTGGATAAACTCTAGGTTATTGAAAAATGTTGTGTTTTATATGTTCAGCAGGGGAGCTGTTAAATTTTTGAGGTGACAAAGGTCAGGCATGCAGAAAGGGAAAATATTTTTGTTCCTTCCTTGCAACTTTTGCAAATAAAGGCTGTTGCTGGTTCAAAAGCAGTGCAGCAATGGGTGATTTTAGTAAGAAGGATATAGCTACCATCAGCACCTTTCCCCCCCATAAATCTGTGCCTGGTGGTGTGGGACTAACTGTGAAATAAAAGTAAGACTGAAGGAGGCAACCACAGCACACACCAGGATTCATGAGACTGGAAGTATGATAAGGATGAGCAGCAGGGAAGATGCACATCTCACTGCGACTTACCGCCTCCGAATGATCACAAAAGTGTGGTGGGTTTCTGTGTTTTGAGCACAGAGGTACCTGAGGGAAATGCAGTGAGCTTATGTGCAGACTGCAGTCCCAGAGGCTTTTCACAAGGACATTACTACCACACAAAGGCACTTTTGTGTTGGGTACCAGTACAAGAAGAGAGCAAGAGGAAGACAGCAAATAGTGTTGATGAAGAGTGAGAGGAAGTAGGTTAACACACAGAACTCTGTGATGGTGATGGTGGTTCAAATTGCCAGTCTGACGCAATGGATGACGAACAGGCGCGTGGTGAATTTTTACAGATTTTCTGCCTCTATTGAGGGTACTCCAGCCTCCCACAGCTCTACAGGCCATGAGATTACACATAAACCATCCCCACAGTTTGACTCTAAATGCTCGTAATTCAGCCTGGGATCAGCCAGAATTTTCCCTACAATTTTTTCTCCCATCTCTTGCAAAGATGTGAGGCCCAATCCTGGAACTAAAATCCGGGAGGGTCACTCTCCTATGCTTCCAGTGTTGTATGTATGCACTGAGAACAAGGATGAAACTGCTGGGGTAAAATGCAGTTGGTACCTGGTATGGAAAAAGAGAAGGAACAGGCACGTGGGTGGAAACTCACAGAGTAATAAGAATTGCAAGTATGTGAGTGCAGTTTTAGATGCAAGAATTAAAAGGGTGAAAATGAGCAAAGTGGAATAGAGTAGGAGTGATTTTCCCAGAAGGCTGTGTAATTATTCATGAGGGATGATGCTGTAGGAATCAATCATGACTATTTAGGAAGTTTTTATCTGTAGGAACCTCGTTTCCCTGCTTGCCGAAGTTGGAACATATGAGGCAACAATTATATAATTAAAGATGCGACCATAATGATTATGTAAAATAGAACTAATTTGATGTTGCAAGGCCATGTTGATAATTATTATTATGTAATTGAATATTTGAATATATAAGAAAACTTCAACAACTAAAAGCATTCTAAGGGCCTACTTGAAGAAAAAATAAGTTGGACTCATGCAGATAATTGCTAAAATGGCAACAGAATTAAATAAGACCAAGAAAGGAAAAAAGACATTAATGGCTATATAAATTGCATTAATTTTAAAAGTCACCATAACAACAAACAAAACTTGTAATGGAAACGATATTTCTACAGACTTAAGTCAATGGAAACAAAAGAAAGTAAATAAGGTGAGTATAACTTTTTATCTTAGGATAAGGATTTGTTAAAGGTTAACATTTTCACAGGCACATAACTGCCTTGGTTTTCAGATATGGCCATTCACTTAGGGCTTTGAATCTGAACATTTTATGGGATTCATCTTGCCTTATTTAGACACCTAATAATAAACCTTTTAAGTTTAAGCCAGTTATCTTAGGCTGACTCTAGAATCAGTGAAGAGAAATGGCATCTTCAGAGAGAATGTAATTTCTCCTGTCTTGGATGCCAGGCTTACTGTGAGATGACTTGTCCTTGAATGATGCCTATTATTCTCCACTGCTTATAAAAGGAGCTTAAGGTACCTAAGACCTGAATGATCTACTTTCAGGTGAAGAAAGGCATGTCAGTCTTCATACCTAACATAAGGCATCAATATTTGAAAACTAGCCATAGTAGCTACTCGTAAGGCCATATCAAAACTGTTGCAAGTTACGCTCTGTATACTCCAATGGTTAGCTCTTGAAAAGGCTGAACCAGGCACTGCAGACACAAACATGCTTAACCAGGGTGTGGGCCGTGCTGGCAAGTAAGCAAAGATTCAAGCCCTGCGTTGAAGGGTGGCGTGCTGGAAGGGCTGACCCGTCTGCCAAGGATGGCATCTTCACTCTTGATTCACCTGTATTTCAACTCCGGCTTGAATGAGTCACTTTGTCTTCAAGGTCTTGTTGGGATCTGTCTATAAACATGGGTTGGTTTGGTTGTAACATTTCCCTTTCCAGCCTCTGGACATCTTGTTTAATTGCCCTTTTCAAATTCTTAAGCTATCCCGCTCAGACTCCACAAGGTCTGGTCTGAATTCGGAGGAAGGGGGTGAGAAACAAGAAATGTGCCAACAGGACTTTTTTATCCTTCTTCCAAAAAGCCTTCTTACTCTCCTCACTTGAAAGCATACAGCTCTCTGGGTAGGTACCCTCTCTTGCCCCCTTCCCTCTTCATCTTTGTTCTTGGCAGAGAATCAACCAGTTTCTGACAAGGTAGGTACATTATTAAGCAATGGTGTGTTGGCAGGCAGACGGGCAGAGCCGGTTAGACAAGAGGGGGGATGAGAATGCAGCTGGTTCCCAAAGGTGTCTGTGAGAGGGATTCCTGCTTTCCTGGTACCTACTTGCTCCTGGGCTATTTACTTGTGCTGTACTCCAATGAATGAGGTGACAGGTGAGTGTGCTCACCCTTCTGGGATCATCAGCACATGCAGCAGGGCCAGGAGGATGCTATGGTGGAGAGGTTCCTGTGGCCATGACTGGGGGAAGAGGGCACCATCCAGAAGCATGATCTCAGGGGTATCTTCTGGAATACATCCTGGTACCTTCTAGTGTAGCTTCACTCTGCTTTCTGCTCCTGGCCTAGAAGCTGGGATCTGCAACCAGCCTCCGAACTTCTGACCTCATTTGTGAGCTGGAAACAGCCGTGAGCCCCACTGTTAGGCTCATGACCCCAAACAGTATGACAAACTAGCAGGTTTCTGTTGGATGCAGAAAGAGGGTTGTGACCCCTACCTTGGGAATTGCCATCAGTGTGGAAATTGCTGTTGTTTTCAGTCATTTTATGAGGAATCTGGAAAAGTTCCACCCTCCCCTGTAGTTAATGTTAAAAACAAAAGGTCTTTTACAATGCTAAGCAGAAAAGACCAATTGAAGGTAAAGCTAAGAGCTTGTGGGTGCTCCGGCCACAGTGCGGAGCAGTAGTTTACTCATACAAAAATTAACCTTCAGTTACTGCACCTCTCCTTGGGTATGGCTGACCACATTGATGGTTTCACTATGTTACTTTGTAATTACAGATTCCTTTCACCCCATTAAAATCACTATGTGTCCAAGTAGGCCATCTTTCACACAACATCATAACCAATAGATACAATTAATTATGAATCTTTAAATATATGTATGTGAATTGCAATGACTTTTGAAACACAAAACTTCAACAGTTTAAAATTATTTTGCTGAATGAGATGACTCATTATGCCTGGGAAAAAAGATCCTGTAATTTTGATGTATTTTCCTGTCATTAAGAAAATATTATACTTCAAGCGGATGAAGGCAGCAAAATTCCCAGACCCATTATTACTGGACAGTGGTAGCAAAGAGAAGTGGATTACATTTGCCTACAGATATGCGCATGTGTTTTAGCACCCACTTTTTGTTTATTTTTTTTTTTTAAAAAAAAAAAGGGTATCAATTTAGAGGACAAAGTAGAGCTGTGGTTTGTAGAAGACAAGCCTGGACACACCAGTGTCTTCAATCCACTGCTTCCATGTCTGTGTCCCCTGTTTGCTCTGCAGACTGACCTTGGGCAGACTGCTCTGCTGGGTCATCCACGGGTTCTGCAGCTTTTGGTGGACTTTTTGTGGGTCCTGGCATATTCCCAAGGGGAGAAGGCATGTTTTGTGTGGGTGTTGGCATATTTTCGGGGGTTGCTGGCATGCTTTCAGTGGGTTTTGGCATGTTCCCAGCGGGTACTGGCACACTCTTGGGAGGTATTGGCACACTTTCTGTGGGTTTTGGCACCCTTTCTGGGAGCGTGGGCATGTTTTTGGTGGGCTTTGGCATGTTCTCAGTGGGCATCGTCATATTTTCAGTGGGTGCTGGCGTGCTCCCAGTGGGTGCTGGCATGTGTTCAGTGGGTGTTGGTGTGCTCGTGCTGGGCTGCTCACAGTAATTCCCAGCCTCTGACTGTGTGGTGAGAGGAGAGGGGAGCTCTGACACTAGGACAGCATTACATGTTTGAGCATCACAGGTCTCTGGATTGCTGCTGTTGCTTGAGAGGGACTCCTCTGCCTTGTGTGACACACTGAAAGCTTCAGCCAGCTCCTTCAGCATGCTTTCATCAGCAGTGCACAGCTCAATGCTTGCCTGCTCAGAGGAGGAAGGGCTCGTATCAGTGTCGTCATCTTCTTCTAAGACACCATTTCCATTCACCTCCTCAGGGAACTGTGCTTGCTTTATTTTTTTGTACAATTCATTCCTCTCTTCCTGCAAAGCCCGGCAAAGGTTCTCTAGCCTCTGGATTTTCAGCACGAAGCACTCATATTCCTTGGACCTCATGGCTTTCTGTGGTCAAAGACATCAGACAAAGTTGTGGACTGAGTTTGAGTGCATGCAGTTAATTGGTGGAACTGGCAATTAGGAAACAATCTGAGATGTAGGCAGCCCTCACAGGACTGTGCCAGGTAGCTGGCTTTCACCAGCTGTTCTACAATAACTATGGTCTTTTGTACTGAAGCTTCAAGAGGACATTCGCTCCTGTTACTGCAGTGTATTAGCATTCCCCATACAGACTCACATCAGTTTCTCTCAAAAACATTTGCAGAAATACCTGTTGATGATCTGTAGAGATGGAAAAACATAGTGGATGTCCGTACAGATGAGCATCCAAAAGCCTACCTGGACTTGTGGTGGGTGTTAGTGTGAATTTGGGAGAAAACCAGCTGTATTATATTTTTTGTTTATTTTGCTTCTAGGTTCTGTGAGAGCAGCCTGAGTTAGAACATTTTCTTGCTTCTACACCCAGTGATGAAACAAGAGATACAGAATCCCACAGAAACAGCAATAGCACAGAGCTACAAAGCTAACCAGAAGGACCCGGTCCAAGTTCAGTGTAAGTTTGGGGTGAAACTTCAGGCAAGCGTCTTATCTTGTTTGAACAAGTTCCAACATGCTTATGAATTTCCTCTGCAATGCCCCTGTGACAGCATTTTTAAAACTATGGTGAGCCACAGTACTTGCTTTTGGCTCTTAGAGTTTGCCTACACAGGAAGTTAATGAAAGGCGTGAATTTAAAGTTCATTAGCTAGAGCACATTAATTCCCTGGGTGGATGCTCTTGTGCAGAAAGAAAGTAGCATGAAGTGAGCTAATGCCAATTTGCTTCTATGTGAGAGCATTAACAATCACACATTTTTAGAGCACTTAAAATTCACAGTTGCATAATTCAGTTTCTCATGGACATAATGAAGGTCTCTGCACAATATAAAAGCCCCAGCAGTTGGGACTATCTTTGTTTAAAAGACATCTAATTATTAAGTTAGCTTGAAAAAAAGACACTTAGATTCAAGAACAAATTTTTCATTGACTTCTGACAGTTTCAAGTTCTCGCATCTCCTAGTTAAAGCTTTACATGGGGAAAGAGGTACATCCTGAGAAGAAAGAGACTGCTCACCTCTTCAATCATGTCCAGTAATGCTCTGTTACAGTTCTCAAACCTGGATTTCCATGTAGCAGTATCCTTTTCCAACTTCTTCATTTTCTTTGTCATCTATAGAATCGGGAGGAAAAGCTGAATCACAACAGGAATTCCACACTTCAGATTAAATTAGGGCATCCCTTTTATTCAGGTCTTTGGCTATACTCATAACTCTGCTACCAGCAGCTGTAGTGGCTGTGCTAAGTAATAATTTTCATTAAGGGATGAATTTTAAGTAGCTGCCCTATAACTTTCAGCCTTCAGTCTGTAGTCCTAAAGTAGGGCCAGTTGATTATGCAGTTAAAAGTATAGCCAACTCCCAGAGTACAAACTATCATGAAAACAAAAGGCAAAGAAAAGGTGGCATTATTGGGTTTGTCTCGTTACCAGACCACAGTGTTAGGTTGCTGGGAAGTTAAAGAAGGGCTTGTATCTCCTGAGCCAGCAGTGCCAAGGAAGTACCCTCTGGATTAGTCACCTCCATACTACCTCCAAAACACACCGCTAGCTAAACAGCATCATCTTTCCCTTTGGTTTTCTGCAGAGTGAACTCTCTGTGAAGATCATTAGAGGTTGCATGGATCAGGGCACCAGGGTTTCGGGCCCTGGTGGCAGAGCAGAACATGGTTTATTATGACAGTGGGAACAACATGTGGGTGTGTTTGTTTTTTGACTCCCATTCATTACAGGAAATAAGTACCCCAGCTGCAAGGAAGCGGTAACTTGGGCTTAATGGTGGGAAGGTGTCGGTGGGCTTCAGCTGACGCCTGTAGACTGACATATAGCCTGCATCAACCTTTCTTATCAATGCCAGTCACCCAGGAGGCTCTGGGCACTCCTGAAGACATGGGCTGACAAATTCAGCTCTAGACTCCCCCTTTGGTATCTGAGGGTTCTATACCCAACCACCATATTAGGTTTTAGGTAAAATGTTTATTCTTCCAGGCAACTTCGGTTTTAGCTGATAGGGAGAGTGAAAAGTTCAGTTTGCAGTGCTGAAGTCTAAGCTGCTATCAGTTGTGGCTGAGGGTGCCCCAGATGTTATTTGGATGTTGATGAGATTGTTCGCCAAAATGTGCAGAAATGGCTGGACCCCAGATAAAATTATTGCAGTGAGAAACAACAAAATCTAAAAGGAAAGTGTCAAGCACAGAGTTCAGGCGTGAGCTGCTACTCACTTTCTCCATCTCTTGTTTGAATGTGGCAAACACTTCATTGCTTTTGGTCAATGTCTTCTGAAATTCTTCAAACCTTTCCGAGTAGAGAGTGATCTGCATTAACAGAGAAAAACAAAACAAAAAAAAAAAACCAAAAAAACAAACACCACAATAATTTCAGAGACTCCAGGATGGTGAACTTCTACTTTGGTAGAAGTTAGTAAGTATTGTGTTCAGACATGGAAATTCACTTATGTTTGGAGACCACAAAGCACAAATATCAGGGAACTGAAACTCTCTGCATCTTTTTAAGATTGCAAACTATTATGATTCCTCTGTTGCAGAAAGGTAAACTGAGGAAGAACAGAAAGATGCAGGCCAGAGATTTAAAAAAGATCTGAGAATTATGAGTGCCCTATTGTGAAAGTTCCAGCTATGGTGTCTCTACACAGCGTGTCCAGAAGCAAAAGAAGTGGAGGCTTCCAAAAATATTTCCCTTGGTAACTCTGTAGAGACTTCAAGAGGACAGCAGCAAAGTCAGCAAAGATTTCCAGCCCCTGCCTTTCTGCACAAGCCCTGTACACTTCTTTTCTGTGTACAGTTGTGGCTGACATCTACAGGAAAGGACTTCTAGGATGACCTACGGAATGGAAGAGAATGATGTGATCCCTGTGCCATCTCCATGGGAAGAGACTAATCTGAGCTGGTCCAACCACTGGTGTTGTGCAGAACCAGGCAGTGGGATTAACTCAAGGTGAGAGCCGGCATGGTCAGAGCCGTGCCTGTGCTCTGAGCCTTGCTTCACCACGCAGACAGCGCCAAACTCTAACCTCAGGGTATCAGCTCTGGCAGGCTTTAGCAGAGGAACTCAGTGCAGCCTGGCTGCCTAGCTGTTTACCTGCCTTCTTGATTCCCCAACAAGCCAGACTGGGAGCTGGATGCTACCCTGGCTGCACTGCTTCTGATGTCCAAGTGAGCAGGGGGGGAGGCAACCCCACATCACGCTGCAGCCACAGTTTACCCTCTTCATCTTTCCGTTCCCCACTCGGTGGCCCAGGCTATGGCCAGGAGCTGCACTTGATGTGCCTCAATGCGACTCCACCATCGAAGGGGAGCATCGCTGCTCCCTTCCTATGTTATCTGTCATGCAGGGTAGCCCCACCAGTAAGCGAAGCCCAGCCTTTGCCTCACATCACCGTGATTCTGCACTGGATTCCTTCAAGCTGCATCCGTGCACTGTGGCTTGAGTGAGCTGGGAGGGCACCTTGTCAGCTCTGTTTTGTAGCTGTGTGTGGACTGCAGCTACGGGCAAGGCCAGCAAAGGCAGAGAAAATAATCCCCTGCCAGCCTCTTCTGCCAGTTTCACTTCACTTCATGAAGCAGAAGCAGAAGAAAGATCTGTTGCAATGTGACAGCACTTAAGACTATTAAGGCTCCATATTTTGCTATCAATTTATACCTGGTAGCCATGTGAAAGTTAATCTGTGGCTGTATTTTGTCAGTAATACATATTTTTATATGTAAAATCTGTGCATGTTTAAAAAAAAAGATGTTCTAAAGATCTGAGGCTAGTTTTTTCTGCAAGGTTTTCCTGTTTTCTGCTTCCTTTGTTTTTGGGTTGGTTTTTTTTTCTGGGTGGAAAAAGCACTTTCAAAGCTCCAAAATAATGCAGGATGCTATATAGCTAAAACATGGTTATCTGCTCTTTGGAAAAGAAGACCAGCTCCAACTCACTGACTTCCCTCCGGTGCCAGAGCACCCCCAGCAGCGTTTAGGTGATCAGACACTTCATCTGCCCAGCCTGACAGCTCTCGTTAGAAAAAGAGTGATTGGTGTAACACACAGGGGCTGAGGTGAGGTGGGCACAGAGCAATGGGAGGTTCAAGAGCAGCCTGCAGTGCTCAGGTGTCTGGGTGTGAATACAGCACTAGCTGCAGCCCTTCCCCGCTGAGCTGGGTGAAGGCATGGGAGGATGGGAGGTTAATCCGTGCAGAGCTCTGTCGTGCCGGTATCGGAGCTAGCTGACATGAAGCTTGCATGTATGTGTTTATATCAGGCTGTAGCCAGATCTGTGACCTATGCACAAACAGAAACTCAGCGGGATTTGTTTTAGCAACCTGAGTGCCACAGTGGGACACTGATACCAAATGAGATGTTTGGAATAGATGTCATGGATCCAAGGAGAAATGCCTAAGCATCCCAAAGCCAAGCAAGGGAGCAGGGGTGGGGAGCCAGCAAAGTGGGGCTCCTAGCCCAGAGCTGTCATCTTAAAAAAACCTCATCTCAATTTTCTGTCTCTGCTTTTCCTTTCCAACTTTTGCCTATTGTTTAATTAGATTAAAAACCTTTCAGGTTTGAACAGGGCAAGCTCTGATCTCAGCTGGGGCCCTAGGCAGTACCACAGCACCAAGAATAGCTTCTGTAACTTAAATTTGAATAGTAGATGAATGTTTTCATAGTGGCTGGAAACAGGCTGAGAGCTGTCTCTCACTAGGAGCAGGCACTCTTGCTCCTCAGTTAAGGAGATGAGGACCCCTTGCTGCTGCCCAGCACCCTAACAGTGTGGGCAGGGAGAGAGGAGGCAGCACTGCTGCCAGGTGGGAACATGGAAGTGGAGGCAGCTCAGCATCACCATGCCATGAGGGTGCTACAGCAAGGGTGCTGCTTACATTCTTGGTTGCCATAGCCCACTGGTTGCACTACTACAGCTACCAAAAATTAAAACCCTCAGCTGACTTTTATCTTCTTGCTTTATTGTAAAGCACAGAGCTAAAAATGTCCGCCTAAGCAACATGCCTGGGGAGGGTGTGCAACATCCTGGGAAGCACCACCATGGTTTGGGTGTATTCCCTCAGGTGGTGCCAGATCCCTGTCACCATTTGAAGAGCCCGATTTGGCTGTCTCAGGCACACTGAGTCCCCCAATTCCTTCCAGCTCAAGGAAGCAGCGGGTGTTCATTACCTCCTGTAAAATGGAGTGGTATCTCACTCACTATAGCAGCCTGTGAGGGCTACATTATGGCTTCTCCTTATCCCACTGACCAACGTCTTCTCATAATTTCCACGTAGCTGTTCCTCTGTTAATATCCATTTCTTGTTTTGTGCTGTTTGCATCAAGGAGCTCTTTATGCTCTTTCTGTTCTGCACTTGCACAGTGACCTGTGTGATGACATCTGGTCCATGAGGGAGGCCCTTCAGTGCTACCATACTGGAAATACTAATACTACTACTACTACTACCTGTTGTTATTCCCAGTAACTCCAAATGGAGGCTGCTGTGTGACCGGGCCCTCACACTTCAGCAGAACACCTTACTGCATATTCCACTTCAGCAAGCGAATCACTTAATTTTCATCTACACAAGCCCGCAAGGGGCACATGTATTATCAATGCCTTTGCAGACTTGTTTGACTGGATTTTTCTAAAACAATTTTAGCATTTCAAATGTGTGCTTAATATATTCTAGCTTTTATCAATACCTTCAGTTTCATTAAACTGGCTACAGAGGTCTGCCTGCATACAAAACTCTTTCTGGTTGAACATAGAAGTTTAATTAAAACCACTATGAGAAAATTTGAAGCAGGTTTGCAGTTGGGCCAGACTCAGCTGGATGCCTTTGAGGTTTGATTGCAGGACCTGTCAAACTGGTGTCAGCAGCAGTTTATGTGATGTTCTTTGGTGCATTACCGGCTTATCTTAGCCTTTGAAAAAACATGTGAAGGACCAAACCCTTCTTAGCCTGTTCCCAGTTTATCAGTTTAGTGCTAGCCTTTCCTGAGTGCTCAACAGGTAGGAAATAGACCATCTCCAAGGGCAGACCTGGAAAAACTTACCAGTATGATTAACTGTGAGCAAAGGCTGGAAGGGGACTTCCTGATGGGTGAGGAGATGGGCAGCTGCAGAGGGGCTTAAGGGCTGACAGCCACCCCCACCCCCCTGCCAAAGCTCTGCTGGGCGAGACCTTTCTCACAGGCAGGTCAAAGAAGATAAATCTACATGACCATTTCTGTAAGTCTAAGAAAAAAAATCTACCGATGCTGTCACTTTTTGATGTGAAAGTCCAGCGTGTCATCTAATGATCCCACTCGTGTTCAAGGCTGATTATTGCATTGCTCTCAAAGTGTAGTATATACTGGCTGTTTCTTGCTTTTACTGCCTTTCACTCCAGCCTGACTCTTAGTGTAATTTTGGCAAGTAATTTTATTTTATTGAATGTTTCAAATTCCAGCTAAAACCTGAAATCCTAGAGGCCCCTTTGTATAAGCCCTTAGAGGCAGAATTCCTGACGAAGTTGATTAAAACACTGCCTTAACACCCCAGTCCAGAAAAACGTGTGAGTACCTCAGCTCCAGTTTGGTAAACATGTTTCGTGATATGTTCAGTGCTTTGCTGAGTTAGAAACCTGCTTGAAGGGTAGTTATGGTGAATAGTCAAGCCAAAGCACACACATTGGTATGTGGTTGAGTACTATAAACACTCATAAATCATAGCACCATAGAAGAATGGTTTGGGTTGGAAGGGAACTTTAAAGATCATTTAGTCTGGACCCCCTGCCTTGAGTGAGACATCTTTCACTAGATCATGTTGCTCAAAGCCCCATCCAACCTGACCTTGAACATTTCCAGAGATGGGGCATCCACAGCTTCTCCGGGCAACCTGTTCCAGAGTGCCACCACACTCATAGTAAAGAATTTCTTCCTTATATCTAATCTAAAGCTACCTTCTTTTAGCTTAAAGCCATTACCCTTTGTGCTATCACTGCAGGCCCTGGTAGAAAGTCTCTCTCCATCTTTATTATAAGCCCCCTTTAAATACTGAAAGGCTGCAGTACGGTCTTCTCAGAGCCTTCCCTTCTCCAGACTAAACAACCCACATGCCACAGTATGGGCATTACCTTACAGTTGGCTTGAAAATAATCTCTTTCCTTTACAATAGTCTAGGGGATGTAGAATGAGGCTAGAAGGAATACATAGAAAGTAGTTTGGATACTTTACCTGGAATGTACCTCATTGGTTAAAAACTGGGAAACAAAGGCACACCATGCAATCACCTCTCCTACATCACCTGTGCCTGTAGGACAGTCTCTTGCTCCTTTAACATTTTGGCCTGGAGCTTCCATTCTGCAGCTTGGTTCAGGAGCTGTTTTAGACAACAAAAGGAAAACTGTTAGGTCTCTGGTTTATCAGTTGGAAATCCTCATCCTGCAGCTACCTATGCTTTTGACACTGATACCTTGATAACGAGTGATCTAACTTTCAGGTGAGTGTAGTTAGAGGCGTTGGGCAAGACAAAGTATTTAGTGCTATCCTGAGTCATGGGACAGGGCATTTGGTTTCCAAAGGTTTGTTTGAATAGAAGTTCAAAACCTACTTGTAATAAGTGTGCAGCATAGTGGACTCTAAAAAGTGTAGTATTTAACTGTATCTTCACCAGACTTCTAGAGAATGGTTATGGTACTTTCTGGCACTTTCATTTCAGCACAACTTTAGCCAAAGTCTTGCTCTCCAGTGAACAGCAAACTCCCTTTTGCATTAACGATCAGGACTTAGCATACAGGTATAGTCACAGCCAGACGTGCCTCAAAAAATCTGCAAGCTTTCAGAAAGGGAATTCATATTAATTGTCGCAGGTTTACTGTTGTCTTCGGGCTCCATTGGCATCAACGTGCCATCAGTGGGGAAGCCCAGCTCAGGGTGATAAATGCCTCAGATCAAGGAGGCAGCCCAGGAAGAGCCTGACTGCAGATTCATCTCTGGCTGCTCCTGGGAAGATGTGATTCTCTACTTCAAGGTATTCAGCAAAATGACATTCTGATGTGCAGGCTGCAGATGGAAGGGTCAGTCGAGGCTGAATGAATTATAGGAATGAGGTGTACAGAGACTTTTCCAGGCTGCAGTTCTGAGTCAGCACTTCCAAAGTACGTAGTCATTTTGTAGTAATTGGTTTAATCTGAAAGCAGGAAACATTTACTGAAGTGTTAAAGAGATGTGCCTTTCACCTACTAAGCATTTATAAAGCATTTTTACTGGTTAGGCCAAATGTATTTTAGAAAAAGAATGCTAATGATAGCTTGAGAAATGAGATATAAACAATTTAGTTTACCACAGGACTTTCCTCTGTTGGATTAAGTTGTACTGTTTGAAATAGCACAGTTGTGCTCTGAAAATATATTGAAAATAAAAGTGCCATGTAAGTCAGTAGATCCTACTCTTGCATTGGAAGTGAAAGGTGAGTAGAACCATATGCAGAAAACGTATTTGATCCCTAGTAAAAACTTTTATTCTAACCATTTTGTTGGAAATAACATATGTAAACTACTTGAATACCACCTGGCAAAAGAGCTGAGGATGTACCCTGCAGATGCTAACTGAACCCCATAATGAAATCCCTCCCTACCTCCAGCTGTTTGTGGCACAGAGACTGTCTGAATTAGACTTGTTGCCCATGTAGGGGTGTGTGTGTATATATATATATTAGTTGTAGAAAAATATTTTTCCATTGATTTGGCCTTTTGAGTTGGACACACTGAATTTTTATCATCTACAGTTTCCTAGATAAGAATGTTTTACAGCTCAAGTATGCAATGCATGAAGAAATACAATGTTCTATTTGTTTTATACCTGCTTCTCAATCTTTGAGAATTTAATTTAATGTTTGGTTCAAGGGAGGTAAGTCAAATTATTCAGTTTAGATCTTGGCTAAAATTTCAAGTAAGCTGTGTCACAGCCAGTAAAAAGAGATGGTATGAGTAGCCTGGGTTAAATGAGCCTCAGTTCATGCATTTGTTTTCCTGGGAGAGGGTATTTTCTACATATACAAAAAGATTTTTTTTTTAAGTTTGGGTGAAATCTGGATTTTTAAGTTTCAAGTTTCTTCAATAGCTACTTGTTTTGAGTTTTTTTTTAAATTTAGTTATTTATTTTATTATTTTTTTTAGGAAATAGAGGATGTCTGGTTTGAATGCTTTAATGAAAAGTGCTTTGAAAACCTTCCGAGATACCCAATCTCTAGTACAGTCATTACTCTGAAGAACTGGGCTTTTAACTGTATTGCTTAAATCTCAGCTAGGGTTACCTTCGTGCCCAGCGTGCCTGGGATAATGAAAAGGCCCCACTTCCCGTGTGATGCTTCTGCCACAGCACACGAGGTGGGCAGCGAAGGCAAAGAAAAGTTGCTTCTTTTGCCTGTTAATGAAATCCTTCTCTCTTATTGACCCACATAGCTTCTGCAGCCACTAAAAATCCAGGAGTTAATAAACTCTTCTGTAATGGAAGCAAGCCACAGAGAGGCTTGCTCAAATTAGCATGCACTCTTATGCAGCCTGAGGTCATCTAAAAACACCAAGTTGGGAGAAAATGAATCAGGAGAACTGATACATTTATTAATAGGCTATGAAGAGGTAACAAGGAGGCTGAAGTGTAAAGAAATGAATAAATATTGCATGTGGTGTTTACAAAGCAGCACTTCAGTGGTGTGTGGTGATGTCACACGGTATTATTGGAACTATGATAGCTGCTGGAGGGCCAGACAGTCACATCGTGCTCAGGACTAAAAGAACCAGTGCCCAAAAACATACATTCCCATTTAATGACATGGATCTAGGGACTGGCTTAGTGAAAATTAAGCTTCCCTTTTTGCTGCCAGACTCTGCAAATTCCAATTATGTAGAAATCTGATCAATACCTTCCAGTCATATATTGAAAGCCACGGAGGCTTAAACTGTGATTAATTGCACATCAAAGTTTGCATTACAAGTGCTAAAAATATATGGTATGGTAAGCAGTCCAAGTAGAGCTGACCAGTTGTAGGATAATCTTAAAATTGGATCCTTAGGTCAAGTTGACCCTTTGGGAAGGCCACACAGTATGAACCATTGCTGCTTATAGAGGGGATTGCATTCTTTGTTGCACCTGTAGAACAAATTGTGCAAGTAATGAGATGACCTGCCTGTTGAGATGTGATGTACCGAGGCTGCAGGAGGGGACATCTTCCTTGTGTGAGGTAAAGAAGTTTTGTACAGGGGCAAAGATTCCTACATGGAAGAACTGCCTAGGAAGACATCAAAGTGAGCCTTCAAGGAGTAATCAAATAGATAACAGAATACAAAAATTTTCATTTAAAGACATTTGTAAATCCTGCAGCAAAAGCCATGCACAGGGATGTAAAAAATGGCATGGAGGGAAAGGTTCGGAAAGCTGTTCCCTCAAGGAGCAGGATGCTGAAATGCAGTAAGGCTCTGGCTTTGATCGTTACCGAGCTGCAGAGAGATACAGCTAAATGAGAGGACTCCGTCAAAAACACTGTGATTTCATACATACATATATATACACTACTCCCACAGAAACTAGCACAATAGCTGGGTGGGTGGGACTGAAAGCTCAGCAATAGGATTGAGGTGGGAGACAAGTGTAGGCCAGCTCTCTGGGTGCTGGGCTACCTGCGATGAATCTTGACAGGCTAATTGTGCCTTGACTCATTGAATGGCTTCTGGCCAGTCACCTAAGTTCTTCAACGACATCTACCTCGCTCTGAGGCGGTGTTAGCCATACAGCAGCAGCCTACCTCAGAGGAAGGGTTTTAAAGCGTTTCTTTGGACAGTGTGAAAAGCATTCCTTGTACATGGTGCATGTCATTACACACCCACTGCTTAAAGGCTTTGTAGCCTGTTTTCAAACCTGCTATTTCATAGGTGCTAGTCACACATACAGCAAAGCCACAAAGAAAATCTCCCACTCCCAAATGGAGATGGTGATGACTTTCACTGCTTTAAAATAAGTGAAAACTATGCATATCTGTTCTGGATAAAACACACAAAGAAGGTTTGGCTAGAAACAGGGCCAGTCACAGGCAACAGGCAGCCCCAAAACTCTTATTCTGTGAGGCACAGCAAGAAAGGTCATTGATACGAGGCCGTATGTGTCAGTTTTCCACAGTGTCAGTGCCCTGTCTTTTACATCATCTGGGTTTTTTTCCCCAGTATTTGAAATCTGGTGCTCAGTAGCAAAACCCCCAGTGACAGCAGTAAAGCAAGCCCAGATTTGCTTTGCTGTTGTAAGGGATTTCTTGGAAATGTTTCCTAGGGTTTGAATCTGCCAAGAATTAATGAAATTTTGGGGTTTGACTTTACACAGGCCTCACAGCGAAAGACAGTAACTCAGCTGGACCACAAAGTGTCATGCAGTGACATGCAGATGTGCACATGGAGAAGCCCTAGCTCCTCTTCCCCCCCTCAGTCTTCATCTGGGAGTAAAGCTGAGCAGGGATAGGTGTTCCAGCCACAAGGTCAGTACAGAGAAAGAGGATAAATGCTCTTATGGGCAATTTTTGATAAGAGGTGTTTGTTGTGTTTCCCTTGGAGCCCCACATTTTCATCCATATTTTATGATACTTTGGCCATGCTTGGGCTAATGTATCTGTTTCCAGATATGGGGAGGGGATAAATATACTATCTTTAGAGCTCTCTCATGCTACTCCTGAGTTAGCTGGGTGACTGGTGAAGAATAAAGCTTTCTTCCAGCAGATGAGAGCCTGTCACTCCCCCTGAGCAGCTTCAGCTGCTGTCTCCACTGAGAAGAGGAACTATGTGACAGTGTTGAACTCCAATCCTTTGTAGATGTGAGGATTGCTGTGAAAATACCAGGCAGCCTGAGAAAATTAATTTTAGTCTGATTGAGTCACAAAATGTGTGAGACCACGGAGGAGTGCCCCCTTCCCATCCCAGCTGTGCCTGCAGAAGACATCCCGCTTGGCTTGGAGCTGCTCTTCTCTGTCCCTCTGTCAGAGATGTCCCCTCTGCCAGGTGGGGAGGAGCAGCAGATGGGGCTGCTAAATGGACCCAGACCCTTCCTCCATGAGAGAGACGCTGGCAGACCCATGTGGGGAGGAGAACCTCTGCAAAAGAGAAGGGGAAGCTCTGTCACAGCAAGCAGCTCCTGTGGCCTCCTCCACTGGCCAAAACGGACCTGCAGAAGGACCTCTGGGGAGGTTCAGAGCCTGGGGGGATAGCAGCCTTCACCAACCTCACGTTAATCCCACGTTCTTATTCTCCTTTCTGTTTGAATGTGCTCATTTATCATGGGGGGAGATGGAGTATCAAATATCAGAGCCGTTTGAAAGCTAATGGCATCACCTGACCCAATGCCATGATAAATCACCTGTGTAGTAATGGTGAGTTAGCTAGAACGGTCTGTGCTCTAACCCACTGCTCTGCACTTGGCTTCAAAAAGTGTAAATGCCAATGAAAGCAGCCTTTCAGGGGCTGTTCCTTTACATTAAGCGTTGACAGTAACAATAAAAATGTCTCTGCTACCATATCCCAGCTTGTGCCTGAAGAACCAATATATTGGTGAAATAGCATGCAGGGCTCATTTTGGACTTAAGTTAGATAAAAGACAGATTAGAAGGATAGGTACATATTCCTTTTCTTTTTGATGTCGCTCCTCGGCTTCCTTCATCATTTCCTGAGACTGCTCCAACTTGGCATCCACCAGTTTCTGTTGAAGTTCTCTGTGCTTAAATATTTTATCAAGGTGCTGTAAGAAAATAAATTCCGCTGAATGTGCAGGTTTAATTATGTACACAGACCTTCATGCTCATGCATGTACAGCTATCTACTGGAACACTCGTAAAACAAAAATATTGTGAAACAGGAAGACTCCTAGCCTATTGCAATTACTAAAAAACTACAGCACTGATAAGAACAAACTGCGCCAGAATTTAAATGGGAAGGGAAACCTGTTTACATTATCTAGTTAAGGTTTTTTGGGGTTTGTTTTTGGTTTTTTCTGCAATAAATCAAAAAGCCTTAGCATCTTTGCCAGTTCTATGGTCTACATATGAAGTCATCAGTATAATCCAATATAACTGAAGATTAAATAATTGCTCATCAATAATAAATACGCAGGGGACACACTTTTCTTCATACTTCTCTCGATCTTTTAAGTGGTCAATGGATCTAAGGCACTGTGTGGATAAATGTGTAAAGACACACTGCACCTGTAGTACTTGGGAGCATGCGGACAGCTCATGTCATCCTCTCTGTAAATACAAGCCCCACACATCCCCTTGGCTCCAGCCACACATGCACAATGTGGGCTTGGAGGGCCCCGGTGAAAGTACATGCGTGGGGATGTGGAGAAGATGAGACCAGATGAACAGAGGCCTCCTCTGTTCTGTAGACTATCTGGCTCCATGGTGACCTTCAGGAGGTAAATGTTGCTAATACGCTCTTCACTCCTGATTCATTTAGATAAAATTCACAGGAGCAAATATTCTGAGTGCATCCCTCTGCTTTACATTCTCTTCTCATAGAAACCACAAGGCAGGAACATACATTTCCTTCACTCAGATTTCACACATGATGCAACAGATCTGGAAATGCATGTATTGTATCAGGCATTCCAGGTTGTAAGGACAGATTACTTATGTTTTATTCAGTATGATAATGTTGTCTGATTGCACTGAGGCTCACAGCAAACGTATTTAGAAACAATAAAAAGACCCATTGTGATGTTTCTTAGCATTCATCATAAAATAAATTTTAAAACATGGTTGTCTGGGATTTTACTGGAGGATTTTTTTTCGCGTCAAAATTTTCTGACCAACTCTTAATGCTTACAGAAATAATAATTTCCCATCTATCTATTATCTGCTAGATCTTATGGCAAGCATTGTGCCTGCAAAGAGGAATCTATTCCAATGCAAAGGGCCTCCTTTATCTGCCATCTTAATTTTCTGCTTCTGGGGAAGGGTCAAGGCATTTACATTAGAGCCCTTCTCAGCAGCCTGTGTCTGGAGGGAGCAAAAGTGTATCTGGTGTCACCGGCTGAGCAGGCTGTCCAAAATGATGGGACCTGGTAGCTGCTCCGTGGGGACTTGGGGGGAAGCAGGAAAGGGGAGCTGGGGGAGGTCCACAGGGGTTTGGGGGAGCTGTGAGGGGCAGCTCAGCAGGCAGCTGGCACACCTCGCTGCTTGGGTGCCTCGGTCCCTCTCCCCACAGCAGCAAGGCAGTGGTGGGTGCTGCAGGCAGGGTGCTGGCAGAGATTGCCCTGTGGAGTCTGGTGGGCTTGCTGCGTGCATAGTCCTGCTCAGACAGCAAGGTGTGTGTCGGGGCTATCTTCGTTACCTCCATGAGACACCCGAATGACAGCCAGCGGGGAGGACAGGCTGGCAATGCTTTCTGCTTTCCCCTGGGAAGCCGGGTTTGCTGCCTATCCCCATGGGCAGCCAGGGCATTGCTCTCACCTCTTCCCGCAGCTCGTACTGGTCGATGATGCTTTTCAGCTTCTCTGCCAGCTCTGTGTTCTCCTGGCAGAGCTTCATGTTCCTCTCGCTTTGCTGCTCGATCTGAGCCTGGATTTCACTCAGTGTGCCCTGGAAATGATTAGTTATTTCTTTCCTCTTCTCATCTTCCTCCCGTGCCCGCTGAATTGTTTCCTCCTGTTGTTAAATGGGAGAGAATGCAGTCATGTAAGAAAGACACATAATAAGCTGTTCCAGAAAGATACTCTTTCAGAGCAGCATAAGGCTTCCCTTTGAAGGATTATACGTGTTTGTGTTCCTCTTTGGAGATCTTGCTTTCCTCTGCTCCAGCATTAGGCATGATTCTAAATTTACAGAGCAAATTATGCAGTGGCCTTGAAAAAATTAGGAAACTAAGAATTCACATTTCTAAAGATGGATGTGGAGCAGTCTCAGATCAAAGCAAGCCTGGAAAAGGGGACATACATACATGTCTTCGTTCACGATACTGCAGCACAGCTTTTGCTTTGGGAGAAGATATTTAGTAGAAGTAGTCAAAAGCTCTTTTATTGAAATTCTTCTTGAAAGAATTTAAAAAATCACCCTTTAGAATGCCACCTTTTAACTAGGAATGCTCATATTAAGTTTATGGTCTTTGGGATTTTCATTTTTAAGAGAAATCCATCACTTTCTGTAAAATCCCTCCCAGTTCCTTATTTTCGCTTCCCTAACTTTTTAAATGACACCAACCTTTGCACTAATTTATTAGGTAGTGCAATCAAGGAAAGATTGTAGACAGTTTCTTACAGAATCAAAGCAGAAAATCAGAATTTTGCCTGGAGAAAGATAGGTGGATTTTTTTCCCCTGATTATTGAAATTCAGTTTTGGATTTATTTATATAAAAGTCAGTGCAGAAAGAATTTGGATTCATTGCTTTGGATCCAGAAATATGGACTGTTTTTATTCCCTACTCATTTGTTTCCAGGGCAGTCTGCTCTTTTAGGGAATATAATCCTGACATACAGTGGCTAGGACCATATCTGCTCTAGTTACAAATCATGCCAGAACCACATTAAGAACCCACTCCACAGCATGCAAATGGTATACTCTATTAACGCTTCAACTAGCATAGTCATTTACATAAAAATCTCTGATAACACTGCATATGGATATTTTCTATAAATATACTTGAATAAAGCCTTAGCTGACTCTAATGAGGTATAATTTGTATCATAAATGTGACATAAAAGGAGTTGATTCAGGCCCTACTCTTAAAGTAAGATGAATATCAAATGACCCAATTTCTACTTAGCATGCACAACACAAGCCTGATCTTGGACAACTGCTCTTCAAAGCAGGGGATGTGTGTCCTTCTGCTGACGGGTGAGTGATAGAGATGACACCTTGGATGACAAGAGGAAAGTATTGAAACCATTAGTGCTAATAATACTATGGTGCACAGAAATCACCATGAAGCCCTGCTGTGCTCTCTGCAGTTTACACAAGAACACGTGTGTGTACTGACAAACAGAGTAAAACAAAGCGTGAGCCCTGAAGGGCTCTCACTCTTAGGAAGAAGGAATTTCAGATGGAGCTGGGCAAATGACTTGCGGGCTCCTTGTTCAGTACTGGGGTTGGAAATTGGACCCACAAAAAATATGCAGCAAGATGAAAGAGAAGCTTTCCAATTATTTTTTTTAATTGGTGAGGATGATTTTGATTTAGCCTGAAACATTTTACTTGACCAGAAATTGAGCTGTGTTCTGTTTGTAGTTATTTTTGCTTATCCCGTTTAGTGCAATATCGAAACAGAAATGCTGTTCCAAAGTAAAAAATTCTACTCAGAAGGTGTTTTAAATCAAGCACTTTAGCATTCCCAAAACTAAACATTTATTTTTCCTTTGCAGGGGGATGTTTACAAATAATGTCCTCCTTTTCATTTTTGTTCAAAACTTTGCCAAATTTAACTTGAACTCCTAGATAGTTTTGGTCAAGTCAGAACTCCATTTTACCTCTAATACACTGTTTTAAAAAAATTCTCATGCCTTTTAGTTCTCCACTGTATAGGTGCAGCCTTGAGCAGGGAGGAGCATGAGCAGGTGCTCTCACTCCAAGAAGTCAGAGTGAGAAATTGAACTCGCATGCCTAGAGTCCTATTTCTATGACTTCAAAACATCCTTCCTCAAAAATACTTTATTGTTTCAGTGGACCAAATGGTGTTATAACATGTCACTGCTGTGAGTTAAAGCTTTCTGGAGTAATAAATTCGGCTGAATATAAAACAAAAATTTGGTGGATTGTGTGCATTTCACACTGAACAGTTCTATTACAAGGTGAAATGAGACATCCTGAGAGTAGCAATTATGCAAATGTAAAAAACCCCCACCTCTATGCATGTGTTACTCAGAGGATCTTATTTCCTGCTCATCCTCTCTTTTGACGTAGAATAATTATACAGAGTGCAGAGACGATACAAAGATTCATGGTTAAAGACACTAAGCCAGGAAGCATTTAGTTGCAGGGCACAGTATTTCTCTTGACCTCTTCTGTTTCAGAGAAAAAGATACTTGAGGAGGATATTTGCCTGAGGGGGGGCCGGGATGTGTCCCAGAGCGCTCCTCAGGGTGCCTCATAAAATGGCAGTGATTTGTTACACCTGTGCCAGGGGACAAACCCCTCGGTGCCTCAGTGCTCTGCTGTGCCACGGAGCTGGCTGCGACACTGGCAGTGCTCAGCTGATGGTAGGCTCATGCCCAGTCCCTAAGGTAACACGGTTTCAATCTCAGAGGCTTCTAGGTGCTACTGAGAACACCATGGGAATCGTGATGGGTCTTTGGAGGTGCCTGCTTTAAATCTGAGCCTTTACTAGCGGTAAAAGCCTACAGCTGAGGCACTGGCGTCAGGGAAGGGCTGGAAGCCCACGGTGCCACCAGCAGAGCCCTGCGTCCCTGCCAGCTCTGCTGCAGGGCTGTGGGGCTGGCTCCCCTTCACCACCTCACCTGGGCAGGCACAGTCTGGCAAACCCCAGATCATTGGCATCACCCAGCTTTTATTATCGCGAGGCTACAGCCCTAATTCTTTGCTTATACTTGTCCCTGTGACCGAAGAAAATGCACTTTCTTCCAATAGGTTCCTTAGTCCTTCCCGTTTCAAAGTTTCCCATAGTGTAAAGTAAGATCTTTAAGTTTTTCCCCAGACTGGAGGCTTGACTTCTGTATTGTGTTACTGCTATAGCAGCTGAAGTAGCTGTGGGGAGGCAAGAGCTCCTGTCTTGCTTGGTTGCAGGGGGCAGAGGGTGTTTGGGGTGGTGACTTCTCAGCGTCATGATGAATCCATAACATGTAAACCACAACTGGCCTTGTCATCTGCTTCACTATGGGCTTATTCTTTTGATACTTTTTAAATTAAGTGTTCGGTTTTAGTGAGAAAAATAAAGCGTTGTAAATTCTTTTTAGATTTCCAGTTGTGGAAGGCTGAAGTCCATCCATAAACTATTGTTCCCTTTCCTCTGCACTTTCTTAGCTTTGTGCTCCCTATCTACCTTGTCAAAGATATATTCTTGTGTCCTGCTGCAATACTGCTATCATTCTTGTGTTTTACTGCTAAAAATGTAAGAATGCATTTAATAAAACCTTGTAAAATTAAGACAAGGATATTTTGCCATTTGGGATTTATCACTGGAATGTGAGACAATTTGCAAATAGAAGGGCAGGATTGTCTCTGGTCTTCATGCCTCTCTGAGGCAACGCAAGAAGACTGTTGGTTTGCTGAAGTCGTATCAGCTGAGGCAATACGAGCATGGACTCCTCGTTTTCAATGAACCGTTCTCTTCATCCCCAGGCACCACAGCCTGAGCCAGTTTGGAGCTGAGCCCATACTTGAAGCTGCTGACTTCTGTGACATTTGTATGAAAGTCACTGCTTAATGGCCAGTAGCAGGAAGGACAAGGGATCTGAGATGTTCATCACTACAAGATGCTAAGTGGCCACCAAACTGTCAGATAATTGGCAGAACACAAACACCATGCAGAGAAATGAGTTGCTATTGGTCTTAGCAGAGCTACTCTCTATTGCAGTGGGAACACAACCTGCTATTTCACGAACATTTATTCTGCTTTTTTTGGATGGAGAATTAAACATCTGTTTTCTGCTGTGAAGTATAACTGCAAGGAAATAATCTGAATAGCTGGACTGTAAGTAAGTCAGATTTTGAGGCCAGTGTCCAATACTAACCAGAAATTTTTCTTCTCTGATCTGCCCTGTCGATTTTCAGCGCTACTCCACATTGCATATTCATCACCACTTGGCTGCACTGATCTCCAATTAATGGGAATTCCACACACCAGATGAGTGAAGATGACATTTACATGACGTGATGTGCATATAACATACCACACGGTAAGTCAGAGGAGATTCATGATCTGGACAGGCCAGGTTTCTCCTTTGCTATTGAAATGACACAATCTCCTACAGTTTCTATTTTCCACGCTTTGGAACGTAATCAGAAGTGCTAATCCCAAGTGCTAAAAAATTATGAATCAGCTTCTCTGTCCTGCCAAAACCAAAATAAAAATTACTTAAGCAGGAGATTTTAAAAATAACATTTGGTGGATTCTCCTGTTTTGGGCCCTCTCAGTACAGTCATAAGCGAAATAAAATTGCACTCATTTAAATAAACAGAAGATGAGATTCCGGAGAATCACAGATCTCCAGGAGCTAAAGCTTAAATGCAAATATTCCAAGAACTGTGTTAAAGTTCCTAGAGAGACAAAACCAGATAAAGATATGGAATGCCTTTGTTTAATTCTCATTCATTCTGCAAGTGTATTTTGTCTTACTGTCTTATTTAACTTCGAGGGTTTTATGCTGAAAGCACACTTAACAGAGGAAAACTAGTATTCTGGGTTTCTTAAAAGGTCTCTGATTCTTGAAAGAAGTGGGCAAAATTTGAAAACTTCTTCCTACTACCAGATCAGCTTGGGTACCTTTCCTGGCTCACCTTGCATAGGTGCACGATAAAAACTGATAGGTTTATTTAGAAGACATAGTCCCAAAGTAAAACAGTCAAACAAGTGGACTTTCCTAAATGTAAAGATGAAGTATTCATATGCAAAGAGAAAAGAGAAATCATGCTGTTTACTAGTGAGATTAGTAAGCATATGGTAGCTGGGAAATCATGTGAGGAATTCAACAAAACCTTTTCCAAATATAATTACTTTTTCTCTATACCCCAGTTTCCACTGATAACAATTTCTTTAGAAAACTCAGTTAAGTCTATGCAAAGCACTGTACACTGTACTCTTAAATCACCTTAAAGGCTTGTATTTCTGTTGAAAGATTTTGCCCAAAGACTGTCTGGTAAATCAGTGTGGATCAATGTCAAGGTACAGCTCCGGTCCAGTACAACTGACAGGCACAACTGTAATCGGCACAATCAGTATTGTGCTACTATAACTGAGCACAGAGTTTTGCTTCTAGTTTTCCTATCTGTTAAACTGCTTTCGTCCTTCTACTAGCGCACTAGTTTGAGTGTATACGTGGCTGTTCCCCCTCCCAGCTGTATTCTTACCAATGTACAATGAAAGTCAGAGCTAGACCCTGAAGGCCCACTCCTGAGCTGGTGGAAATGAGTGAAAATCCATTACAACTGTAATAGAGATTATATCAGGTGAAATTCATGCTGCTGACAATTGATACGTGTAATTCTATACATAGCTATATCCCCATAAAGAAGGATTTTTAATAGATCAAAGCAGAGGCTTTTTGTATAATACCACCAAGCATCACTAACATGTACTTGCAAAAAGGAAGATCACAACAGAAATATACTTCTTGAAGCTAACATTTTTCAAGAAACATAATCATATTATAAATTTCACATTTAAATGGTGTGATGTACCAAGCAATAGGCAGACATGGCATATGGATCCCAAACTTTTGACACTCCTGAAAATTTCCTTTTAGAACTGATTCTAGTAATCCAAATTACTTCCACAAACAGGTTGGCATTCTTCCTGTTTGGAGGTTTGATGTCCTGAAGCAGATGTCCTGACTGACTACCCCTCACAGATCACTTGAAAATGCCCAAGTGCTCAAATTACATGAAAACGCCTGCCAGCCTTCTGTGAGTCCCCTGGAGCAAAGCTGGTGTTCCTACTACTCTGTCCACACACACACATTTGCATCTGCAGACTCAGAGACCTGGTCTGTTAGCATCACTGGTTTTCTCTGTGCTGAGCTCCCTGATTATGCAAGGAGGGCTTATGGGTAGTGTGGGCAAACTAAATGTCCAAAACTGCTTGGATATTTCCAAACGAGGAATAAAGGCGTGACAGTCCTCAAGACTAGAGTGTACATGTGACTATATATTGCACGTGCAGTTGCAAATGCCTCTTTGATCTGGTTACTAGAGCAAGGTGGGAAACCATCAGCATCTTCTTCCCCCCCACTGCCGGGTAACTTGATAAAGCCACCGCTTTACTCACCTTGAGGTTTTTGTTGTGCCTCTGGAGCTCCCGGCACAGACTCTCGAGCTTGCTGCGGGCGAGGATGGCTCGGCTGTGCTCGCTCTGCAGCTGGTCCTTCTCCTTGGTGATCTGGGCCTGCCTCTTCTGCAGGTACTTGAGCTTTTTCTGCTCGGCACGATGTTCTTCGAGCTGGGTGGGAAATAAAGTGATACAGGAAAGAAAAGAAAATGAACTCTTTTGGTTTTGGGAAAGTCTTCGTACTTCCTCAGCCTCCTAGGAAATGTTTTGTATTTATCAGGACTAATGAGAGAGGAGTGAGTGACCTGGAGGGAGTCCCACGCCTGCTCACTGCAACAGTCCCACGTGTGAGTGGGTGAACATAATTTTTAATACTCTTGCCACACCATTTCAGCCTTTCCTTCTTTGGTTTGAATTTCTTTGAAGGATGGCTGTGAGGTTTTCATTTTTATTTCAGTGTTAGGAACTGCAGCAGCTGGTAGTGCTTTATGCGGTGAGATTTCTCCAGATCATGAGATAATGCAGTAGTTGTTCATTCTACTTTGCAGCTTCCTAGATACCCAAGAGCCAGCTGGAAAAAACAGCAGCAAAAGAGGTGCTGGAGACCAGAGATACCGTCTGTGTGGGGGCTTTGCTGCTGATGAAGGAGAATGCTCTTCAGGGAAGAGTTCCCCAAAATGATGTGTGGGCACTTCCTTTAGCCACGCTCCTCTTGGTCGTGGGTGGACGAGGGAGCATCCGTCCGTTGTGTTTCTGGAGGTCCTGTCATCAACAGGAGTGGGTTGTGGTGAATCAAACCTCTTTTGGGCTCTTTGGCTCCGCGTAATTGCTGAAGAAAACACGGACAGTCCCTGATGCTTACTTGGGAACATGCTGTTCCTGTGGGTGCATGGCTCCTGCCTTCCCTAGCGGGCTGGTGGGGAGGAGGGTATATTTGGAGGGGGGATGAGGGGCAGCAACAGAATTGCTAACAGCAGTCCCTGCACAGGCTGTTCATTTCTTCTGACACGTGCCTATTACTGCTTGCTTTGAAAAAATTTCCTGAACTGCAAATTAACACTGTAACAGTCATGTCAAAGAAGCATTTCACCTCTGAAGCTTTCAAAGATTTCATCTCCTGTTCCAACACACAGCAGCCCTCCTCGCTGTACTACAGGCGTGCATACATTGCGAGGTATTTCAGAAGTCCAGATGTTTTCTGGTTGAAAAACAGCAGCACATGAGCTGCAATGTGCAAACCTTAATAATAGCAGTTGCTATTAAGATTATGTTATCTAATAATCTGGTACCACTAGTATTAATTATTAAGCCCAGTATGACAGGGAAAGTCTGTGAGTGCAGGGGAATGATGTGCAGCTCAAACAAAACAGTCAACAGGCATCATATTTTACACTTTCTCTGCCCGAGGATCTGTTTTCTGCAGATGTTCTGTAATTTATGCTTACAGTACAGAGTTCTGTGTATTATCAACCAAATCGCAGCTAGGCATACCACGAAAGAATGCAATCACCAGCTTGGAGTATATTTATAGTTTATGCCCAACTTTCAGCATGTGTATTGTGTTTTTACCCCTGTCAATCAGAATAGGGGCTTTTGCATCTAATCAAGCTGCACTAGTTGAAATAATTTTTTTAGTATTTAAGGAAAAAATAGCCTCTCTGTAATTAAGGCTGAGATTTGTTTTCCTTTATAAGCTTGATTTTGGCCCCTTCCGTTTTAATACACAAAAAAAGGTTAAAAGAACCTTCATGTTTTGCATGTGCAGCCTGTGCTAAGCAGATAATGATTTATCCAAATTTTAGATGATTCACTCAAGCTGTGCTCAAGATAGGGGGCTTAGAATAAAATAGGTCTTAATCGTGACATGAGAAGTCTTCCAAGCATTTTTTTCTCTTTTTTTTTCCCCCATAAAAATAACTTGAACTAGAAACTTGCATTTCAAAGTTCTCAGGAATGTCTAAGACATGGTGTTACTTTTGCACT
Source organism: Falco biarmicus (assembly GCF_023638135.1). Classification (NCBI taxonomy): domain Eukaryota; kingdom Metazoa; phylum Chordata; class Aves; order Falconiformes; family Falconidae; genus Falco; species Falco biarmicus. The sequence goes on along the minus strand of NC_079293.1, from coordinate 51,527,370 downwards.
GAAGAAGGGAATTCACTGGTAAATGGGAATGACAAAAAGGCTGCCAATGATAAATGTTTAAGAATAATTAATGAAATGTTAGCTAAAATTAACTGGAAATAAAAGGAATTCTGATTTTGGAATGCTGACTTACAGAGATAAACTCTTGATTAAGGAAAAAAGTTTTATCTTGACCCCACTGCAGACAATGACAACACTCATGTTTATTTATTAATGTGTAGTTCTTGCACCCAGCACTTGCGAGACCCTCAGGACCTCTGAAAACAAGATGGTCACAATCAATTCTGCAACAGCTGGTTGTAGGCAGATAAAGCACAGTCTGCTTTACTAACTCCGGCCACTCTGCCTACAGCAGTATTAGTGGATAAAACGCTCTCTGATGGCAAGTAGCACGGCACAACTTGTGCCCAAATGGCTGCACTCCCTTGCTTCCCTGTCCCTGTAGGCATGGCTTCCTTCGCACCAGCCCGTGCTCTTCCTGATGCCTTCCATTTTCTGGGGTACCTGTCGCTTTAGGCTGTGCCAGGGCATGTACTAACAGTCAAATAGCATGTAGCTGGGTGTCTGTGGGGAAGCGCTGGTGCTGCATAGGGTCCCCCAGTATGGGCAGCCTTTTAAGCCACAGCCAGCAGCACACCACCTAATGCAGCTGAAGCCACTGCCAGCACCCAGCTCAGCCTGGTGCATGGCTGCACCTTCCCCTGAGCTGTGCTGCAGCAAGTATTTTGTCACCACATGGTTCACCAGACCAGGGGATGAATCTGGCTGGAAAACAACTCAACAAAAGCAAGAAGTGGCCTAAAGTGTGTGATGGGGATGGGCAAGAGGGAGCAGACAGAGTGGTAACCATTACAGCTGAGTGCTGAGAAGTGATTAATCACACTACAGCCCACAGCCGTGCTGAGTGAGCAATGGAAGACTTTCTCCAGTAAACTTTTAGCTGTGTTTATTAAGCAATTTATTTTAGTGACATTGCACGAGATGTCAAAAACCAATGCTCAGTATTTTTGCTTTTAGCACCTTTCTCCTGCATGGGTTACTGGCAATACGGCCCCTGTTCCGTACAGTGCTCCAGTGATGTTTGAATGCAGTGGAGAGTACAGTATAGAGGAAAAAGAAGACCTACTTCAGTTAATCCGTGGGCATGAAGTCCCTTTAAGCATGAGCTAAACCATAAACAGCCTGAGTCCAATTTATGAAATCAGAGGATTTTACATGAAAAAAGGGAAAACTGAACTTCACATTATGATGAGACATGGACACATCTGTGCGTAAAACCAATTACAAAGTCAATGTTCTGCTTGGCACATTTTTCAGCACTCCACAAGCTGTAAAATGCTGCAGCCTTTTCATTTGTAAGATTTCCACAGCTTATGGCCATACAGCCCTTTAACTACTTAGAAGAAAAAACTTGATCTGAAAATAACCCATCTGAAGTGTGGAAAGAACTGAGTCAGACTGGTGACAGTGTTACAGGGGTGACATTATGGTGGCAGGGGCTTTGACTTTACATATCACTGTGTTGTGGTTTCTTTCACAATTAGCCTCAGTTCTCTATTTTATGATTTTCTGCTTCCTAACATTTTATACTAAGCCCTGTATTATTTTCATTTTGATCAAATGTATTTGGTTTTTTGTGTCAAAGTTTTGGTAGTGGGGGCGCTACAGGGGTGGCTTCTGTCAGAAGCTGCTAGAAGCTTGCTCTGTGTCCGATGGAGCCCATGCTGGCTGGCTCCAAGAGGGACCCCACTGTTGGCCAAGGCTGAGCCCATCAGCGATGGTGGTAGTGCCTCTGCGATAACATATTTAAGATGGGGCAAAACCTGTGCAATGGCAATTGCAGCCAGAGAAGAGAGGAGTGAGAACAGGTGAGAGCAGCAGCACTGCAGCCAGCCAGGCCAGGGCAGGAGGGGCAGGAGGTGCTCCAGGCGCCGGAGCAGGGGTTCCCCTGCAGCCCCTGGTGAAGGCCATGGTGGGCCAGGCTGTGCCCCTGCAGCCCATGGAGGTTAACGGTGGAGCAGATAGCCACCTGCAGCCCATGGGGGACCCCACGCTGGAGCAGGGGGATGCCCAAAGGAGGCTGTGACCCATGGGAAGCCCATGCTGGAGCAGGGTCCTGGCAGGACCTGTGGACCCATGGAGAGAGGAGCCCAGCTGGAGCAGGGTCCTGGCAGGACCTGTGGACCCATGGAGAGAGGAGCCCGGCTGGAGCAGGGTCCTGGCAGGGCTTGTGACCCCGTGGGGGACCCACCCTGGAGCAGTCTGTGCCTGAAGGACGGCACCCCATCGGGGGGACCCCACGCTGGAGCAGTTCATGAAGAACTGCAGCCCACGGGAAGGGCTCACGTTGGAGGAGTTCGTGGGGGACTGTCCCCTGTGGGAGGGACCCCAGGCTGGAGCAGGGCAGAGTGTGAGGAGCCTCCTGCCCCAGAGACAGCGTGTGATGGACTGACCGCAGCCCCATTCCCCGTCCCCCTGCGCCGCTGGTGGGGAGGGGGGAGAGAAAATGGGGAGTGAAGTTAAGCTGGGAAGAAGGAAAGGGTGGGGGAAGGTGTTTTGACGTTTTGGTTTTATTTCTCATCATCCTACTCTGATTTGATTGGTATTAAATTAAATTTTTGAGCTTGTTTTGCCCATGATGGTAATCACTGAGTGATCTCTCCCTGCACTTCTCTTGACTCACGAGCCTTTGGTTATATTTTTTGGAGTGACAGAGTGGCTTTTGGTGGGCATTTTGTGTCCAGACAAGCTTAACCCACCACATTAAATCACTGATATGTACTTTAAAGCAATACCCACATACAGAAGTATGCAAAACTGTTTGCAGAAGGTGAAGGCAGGAGCCTAGGCACTGGCCTCCAGTGTGGGTCAGTTTGGTAGATTCACCTTTAAGTACAAATATTCTGCCTCATCAGCAACTCAAAGCCCAGTTTGTTTTCCTTGCTCTTTACTGTTTTTCTCCTTTTCACCCATAATTGATTATTTGACCCTAACAGTTGTTTTGGGATTCACTTAACAGAACAGACACGACTACTATATGAGGCTTGACCATGCTGCATGGCATATGTTTTTTATACCTTCCCGTGTGGACAGTTTGCACAGAAAAGAACCAGTGCTGTACTAACCAGCTCAGCATACTTCTTAAATAACAGGTCCAGCTTCTCCTCTGGAGTATTCATCTTGTTCAAGCTTTGCATCAGTAGAGTGGCTTCCTTCCCTTAAAAAAGAAGAAGCAGAGATTTGGTGGTAGAGGTAGTTTGTAGCTGATGTACTATTATGAAATTGGCTGGTTGATGCATGCATCTGTAAAAACTCAGGGAGAAATGAGGCATTTTGGAAGGAAAGGAATAACTTTTGCTATGAATTTCTGAGTTTTTCTTCTTCCCATAAGAACAAACATGCTTGAATTTCCCTCCATTTCAGACCTCAGTAATGTGCTGTCTTCTAGCAAAAGCAAAATACTTTTGTCCTGTATAATGTGATTTTCATTTAATGCTTTTGTAACGTGACTGGGTCACGTATACGGCACATTTGACTGAAACAGGTTGGAAAGGGCCTGGAGCCTGAAGGCTCAGAAACCAGATCTCTTCGCAGGTGAAAACTGGTCAAAGCTGGTGCACACAGCTCCTGTGCTGCTCAACCCATACTAGACATAAGGAAGATTAAGTTAGGTACGGTGGCTGTGGTGTGAATGGAAACAGAGAGCAGCAACTGCCAGCCAGATCTGGGCTATATGATAGTGGTGTAAATCACTTCCCTGACTTGGTGAAGAGAGTCAGGATACCAGGGACAGTCTAATAACTATCTGAGCATGCATTGCTAAATCACTGCATAGCCATTTATGTATTGCTTCTCTTCTGTTACTTCTTGGTATTCATTTCAGCCCTGAGTATGAGCTGAAGCTTGAACACTGCTTGTTCATCAAATATAATATGGCCCTGGAGATAAGGATGGGTGTGGTGCCAGGAGGTTGGCCATGCTTTTCCAAATGCTCCTCTTTCCAGCAAATTTGCTGGACCTTTTCTACTTCAAGTCTAATGCAGTCCAGGAGTACTGCCTGTGGAGAAAATACACTATCTCACGCTAAGTTATCTCTACAGCACCAGCGTAAATAAGTTGAAGAGAGCTAAAATCAAATCCTGGAATGAAAACTGTTGCAAGTGCAGCTTGAGAACTGTGCTTTGGTAGTGTTTTCACTGGTCTTGGAGAAGTACCAATAACCACACCAAAGCCAAGGCCATAGAAACTGAGGAACTTTCTTCCGGACATACAAAGAACTTATGGAAAAAATCCGTGCTCTGTCCTATGCTTAGTCCATTGCCTGGTAAGAACGTCCTGCAGTGATTTTTCTATACAGTCTGCGGCTGGGTTCGGGTTCTCACGCAAAGGAGAGGCTTCCAAGGCTGGCGGCGGTTAAATGTGGGAAGGGAAATAAATTACAGGGTTGCTGGGCTGGGATGTGACTACATTGCTCTCTAGTGGCTGCCCAGCAGAAAGGACACACTTTAAAAAACTCGCTGAGACTTCTTTCTAGCTCGGCTCGCAGAGCCCTGCCATAGCCGAGGTGCTCTGTAAGCCCTGTGCTTAGAGCAAATAAGCGTGTTGGCTTATTTCATAGAGTTTGTGATGAGTCCAGAGGTCTGCTAGAAGAAAGATAACCTGGGCGTCAGAGTGAATTTGTTCTGCAGATTCCCGTGCCACACGGTAGCACCATTAAGACCGTTACGACCAGTGAGAAGTCATACCTGAGGAAGCAAGGGAAGAAAAAAATTACTGAGGCACAAATGAGCAGCCAGGTTTTCCTTTGTTTAGGAAGCAGCTTTGTGCAGTGTGTTGTCAGACTCACAACTTTGGCTAACTAGTCTGGGCAGCCCAATAGTACGTCAGAACTGTGTGATACAATCCTAAGCTTTTGTATTTTTAAAAGGACTAATACCTGATACAGCCTGTGTGTATCTGTTGGGTAATTGCTGAAAATAAAGATCCATTAGAGAGAAGTTGTAACAGTCACGTAATTTTCAGTGGTAACTAGAGATCCCACAGCAGAGGCTTAACATGGGAAAGGGCACAGACCAGGGATTTTTTACTTCTGTTCACGGAAAGCGTGTGTAAGTATGCAAATACTTGCCTAGTCCTTTCAGGATTTTCTTCTCCAGCTTTTGTTCCTTGCTGCTGCTGAGCTCCTTTGCTCTGGAAGAATCCCCAGGAGCCAGCTTCTCTTTCTCACTCTCCTCATTCGCATCTTCATACTCCACATCCTCCACGCTGCCTGGCTCTCCCTTCTCTGGGCTGTCGGTTCCAGTAGTGGTGCTTTCCTTCTCCATCAGGCTCACAGCAGACCCGTAGGTTTTAATAATGTCCTCCAGCTGCCGGCTCAGCTCCTCTGAGATGTCACACACGGCTGCTTCGGGCCAGGCGCTGGGCTGCTCCGTGGGGGCTGGAGCAGGGGGCTGTGAGCCAGGGGCAGGTTTGTCCCCGCTCTGCCCCTGGATGTCCTGCCCAGGCAAGGTGGGAGACTGCTCGTTCTCCATGCCTGGTGCCGTGCCTGACAGCAAACAAATGGAGGGTTAATTTAAAAGCACATGGAATTAGTCATCTAACTGTTCCCAAAGCTCGGCCAGCACATGAGTGATTTTGTGTGGAATTTGGGAGGCAGCTCATCCGTCAGCTCTGGCTTGATAAATATGTCACACTTAAATAAACAACCAAGGTGATTTGCCTGCAGGGAGAAAAGCAAATTATATACTTTCCAAGAGCAAAAGCCTGCCCAAATCTAATACTTAAAAATCAAACCCTCTTATTCCCATTCCAGCGATAACACACAAAATGACACCCGAGTCATTTATAGCATTTCCGTACCTGAACATGCTGTTTGCCACATGTTTACTTTTCTTGATCGGTTTACCTGCAATGCTGACTACTGACATGGGTGGCTTCACTTCAGAGCTGCATCAGTTTAATTTCTATTTATCCCCTGTCGGCACATCTCAAGTCAATAGTCATCAAAAGGGAATATTTTAAATGAAGCCTGTGCACTGAAAATTGTGCTGTGCTCTTGCAGAGCCCAGTGTGGTGCTTTATCTACAAGAGGCCTGGCTTGGTGCTGTCACAGTAACAGCAAAGAATAAGATAAACAGCTCTAACCCACTCTTCTCTTGTACCTGTTGCATGCTGCTGACAGCTTGTTTGACACAGTACAAAACACGGAATAAATAAATCACAGTGAAGTAAAACCGACCAGGCGTAACATAGGTTGATAGTCCATAGCATTTACTGTGGTGAATTTCAGCTAATTTGCTCTCTGTTTGCAAAGGGAAGCTTTTGTTTCTGCATGTCTTTGAGCGGCTGTACTCAGCCAGGCAAATACAGAGCCCCTGACGCGTCTGTGTTCCTCCAGAGGCTGCTCTGGCTTACCCAGGACCTGGTGATGATGATCATCAAGAGCATCCCGGGCACCTGCTCCCAGATCCTGCAAGGTGTGGGCCAGCAAAAACCGCATCTATGACTGCATGCGGCTGGAAAACTCAGTGTAGAGAGGGCTCCTTCCTTCTCCGAGTGCCAGCAGAGCTGCTGTCACCTCTGCCTTGCCCTCATGAGGTGGTGCAGAGGTGCGGGGTGTGCAGCTGGGTCTTGCCCTGCAACTAGCTCCTGCTTCTGCATGACTACAGACTCTGTACTCTTTATAGCCATGAGTCCTTTTTGTCTCTTTTTCAGGCTGATTTTTGTTCCTCCTTTTAATGATATGATTAATAATGGTGTAAATGGGGAATGAAGAGAGGAAGATGACTGCTTTCTTGGTTCTGTTCCAGCATCTGAGATAGTTGCTTTCTTATGTTTTAAAAGACAACTTGCTTTGAAAACATGGAGCTAACCCGGAAGCATTTTGTTCCCTGTTCAGTTGGCCATAACATATACCTTCTATGGTGTCTAAGTCCCTACAGCTTTCAAAATCATAAACTAAGTTGGCCAAAGGCAGTATATGATAAGAGAGATGTAATTTACTGTAATATGTGACTCAGTGTTTGCTATTAAACTCTCCCCAGTCAAAGTGATGTTTGGAAGTGCAGTGATGGCCATCACTAAGGCAATGTTTTTCAAGATTTGATTGTCAGCCTATTTGACTGGGCTTACAGATAAGACAGTCAAATATTATTGTTTATCATCTCTCAAGCAAATAATGGGAAGCTTTGAGTGGGGCTCAGGATGTGCTTGAGGACTACTAGCTATAAATCCGTGCTGCTGCAATCCTCCCACAGGTACAACTTGCCAGCAGGAACGGCTTGGGAAGGCAGCTGGACCTGGTCTCTCTGACCCTGTCAGAGGGATGCATCCCATTCTTTCCTTCCTGCTTGTGGCATGGCCATTATATCACTGCAAAGTGAATGCAGAATTATATCCATTTGATTTGATGTCATATTGAGTTTAATTTACGTTGAAACATTAGACCCTATGCACAATTTAGGTAAATAATTCCAGATAGCATGACTGTTAGGTTACAGTTTGTGATCTTGTTTTAACTAAAGTTAATTGACTGCCAATTAATTCAAGGTCATTAAGATTATTGTAAATGCTAAGCTAGAATCTCCACAAAATAAGTGTTTATCTCTGACATGTTCAGACTAGTGTTTACAGTTGTATTCATTAATTAGAGCTAATTGGTAATTGGTGATCAATCAGCTAGAAAACCCAGGATCACCAGCTCTTGCCTAGACAGAACAAAAGTCTCACAAAGTATATCCCCAGTTTAAACCAGCTACTTTTGTCATGTGTTTATCGTGGAAAGAGGACAGGATCGCTAAATGCTCCATCTCCAAATATGAATTTCTCTTCTCTCTGTCTCCTCCTCCTTGCAAGAAGGCACAAGCTGATGCATTTCTCTCTATACCCTGACTCTCTCCCTCAGCTGCCTCCCAACTGCATTGCTCATGGAGCAGCACCATCTGTCTCAGGATTTCCTCCTACGTGAATCACAAAGCATACCTGCAAACACAGTAGGCTTTACATCAACAGAGGCGATCAATTTATGCATGGTGTTTCTCAGTAATAAGGGAATACCATGGGTGAATTGAAGAGAAACTGGGCGTTTAGAATCAAGGACACAAGCTGGCCTCGCAGGAAATCTTCCCTAATATACATTCCTGGCTAGAAGGGGATTAGTTATAATCGGTCTCTGAAACCATGGCGATTCACATCTGCTGAGATTCAGGCCACCAGGCTGGAACGGTGAACAAGCAGGAACCACAGAAATGCCCAGAGATGAACCTTTAACCCAACAGCACCCACCTGCCGGGTCATACCGAGGATTGTATTTACACACACAAATAAATATTTTAATGTTTTATTCCACTCTTCTTCAGGCTAAACCAGAGGTCTGACAGCTACTTTCAAGCACAAACACAACGCCTGTTAAGAATTCTCTGCCTTGTTTTGCGTAACACCTTCCACAGCATCACGGAGTTTATATTTAGGGAGACAGGGCAGCTCTCATCTGCTGAGAGCAGCTCACTTACAGCCTTTGAGGTTTTGCTGCAGTTGGCCCCGGTCCTCCTCCCACTCCAGCCTGTTTAACCTTGATTTACATCAGGAATTCTTCCTTATCAGGCCATAAAAAACTTTTGGTGCCGATCTCAGCAAGACCCAAAGAGTTTATAATATATACTATCTCAGACACAGTGATGCCTAAAAATTAGGTGACTGAGCTCAGAGGAGGAATTCCTTGGTTTCTCAAGGAATTTTAGGCTTCCTCAATTTTAGACTATCCACCTCTTGAGTTTTATGACTCCTACTACTATTACTGTTGCCTCCAGGCACATGAACTTCCAACATGGCCTTATCCTGTTTGATGCAAGGGGAAGGACTGACCAGTTATCTGACTGAGTCTCAGCATTGCATCTTGTTCACTCTTTTCCTCCTGCACTCCCAAATCCTGGACCTATTTCACAGCCCTGAGATCAGTATCTTTCATGGCCCTGGTGTTTTGCATGGAAGCTTGATCCTAGACACTTGTGGTTGCTGCCTACAGATAGCCGTCCTGGTCCTCCTCTCCTCCAGTGGGAAACAGCCCCAAGAGCCAGAGGGTGCTACTGCCTCCCCACTGTGAGAGAGGCTCTTCTCCATTCTCCTCCCTCTGTTAAAAACTTGGGATAACCCAGGACAGCAGTGGAGCTCCTCAGAACATGGGTGACCTCCCACCTCAGGTGGGAGGTGACAGACACTCGTCCCAGGCTGACGCCTTTCCGTAGGAGGACTCGTGACCGTACCTGCTGTCCCACAAGGAGACCGGTGCTTGTGGCAGCAGCAGTCTGTGGCTGGCTCCAAAGGCACAAAACTGGGCTGAGCACACAGCACAGCCACAGCTGCACTCAGAGGCAACAGAAAAAGGTGTGCTGCTAACGTGTCTGGTAACGTGCTCAGTTTGTTTGCCTCTGACTGTATCCCTTAACATTTCACATTTACAGCACAATTTACCCTCACTGTGCTTTGATATCAGCCAGTACTTCCAAAGTAAAAGGTCAGTTAGCAAGAGCCAGTGCCTAATGTAGCACAGCTGCAATAGCCATCCCTCTGCTGCTGGGGAAACTGTCCCCCACATTGGCTGCGCCAGGCCACCTCTTACACTGCCGGGGCAGACACTGCTGCTCAGGCATCATCCTGGCATGAACAAAGCACAAAACAAACGTCTTCTTAGCTTCTCTTGCAGACCCTCTTGCATACTGTTGCAGGGTTTTGTTTACCTTTTCTAAACAGTGTGCTTCCCCTTCCTTCTCATGGGATTTGCTTCCTCCTTCCCTTCTTGCAGTTTGAACTTACAGAGGGCTTACAACTTGGTCTATATTTAGCTCTTGCCTCCCCATGTATCCAGCAGAAGGACACATGGCACCTGCTCTGCAGCCAGGAGTTATTTTAAGCACTTCTAAAACGGGTAATGGTATTTAGCGCTTTATGCTCAAAATTCACATACCCATACACAATTCTCTAAAACAAAGAATTCCATACACTTACACCACCCAGCATATGCTGATAAAATCTGTATTTTATAACACCAGACTGAACTACAGTAACACCTCAAAGCAGCAGACGTTAAACTCTGGAATGGCCTGTGCTACCGTAGCTCCAATTACCCTCCAGAAAAACAGAAGTGCCTTCTCATAGCCTAGACACTGTCTTATGTATTACTTCACAAAGCGGTGGTAAAATCAGCTTTATCGACTACATGCTATATTTGAATAACTTTATGATTTATGCACAATTTTCTACTACAAAACTGAACAAAAATTTGGAGGTTTCATGGCAGGTTTCCATATAGGCATGGAAAGAACCAGACTCGGAGACTTTCCGAAGTCCCCTGCCTCACCTCTCATGTGGCACCCGAGTCCTGATCGCTTACTGTTGCAGCAAACCAGCCATGGCCCCTGGCCTCACGGAAAGGCAAGGTCCACCAAAGTCAGCTCAAATTTTTTTGATCACTCTTTAGAGAAGCATTTCTTACTTTCACCAACAGCCTTAGATACTCACCTGTTTTCCTCACGTCACACGGTGCCCAGGCTTTTGAGGCTTTTCCTAGAAAATGTGGGCTGACAGTTCCGAAGGGAAGTACTTAGATTAAAGCCCTTGCGCCATGCCACCAAGCAGTGACAGGAAGGAAGCTATTCATGAGACTTACCGGAGTAAAGAGAAGAGCTGAGCAGAGAAATAAAGTCAGGCAGAAAGCTTAGGCAAGGGCATGCCAGCAACAGGACACTGGTACTGTAATCCTGCCACTGAGGGAAGAGGGATGGGAAGACCAAGTGAGGGGGGAAGGACAGAATGACACAGCAGGAGCAGACACCGGGAGACCGAATGCGTGCCTTGCAGGGGACCGGCTGTGATAGGCGAGCAGGGAGGCTGCCTGCGAGCTGGCAGCCTGAGCAGCTATGTTGGCTATTCCCTGCTCTGACGGAGAAAGCGCAAGGGATTAGAGACTCGGGCCCTCAGAAAGACAAAATAAAGGAAGGATTCATACACAGCTGCTACCCTTCAGAACTAAGTCTTAATCCTTCAATGATTGGACACATTGTGCTGGGTGAAATTGGTCTGTATTGACTATGGATTGCTCAATCTTGGTCTAATTTTTGTCTGTACCAGAAAGGCTGGGATGGCTTTCCATCATGTGAACTCCCAGGTGCGACTGCCCTTTGCAACCTGGGATTTGGGCAGGATTTGTTAAAAAACAGACTGATTCTTAACCATAGACTCACTGGCTTGAAGGGACCACAGGAAGTCTTCAGTTCTACCTCTTGCTCGAAGCAAGCTCAGCTGTGATTTCAGACCAGGTCTCTCAAGGCTTTATATTAGTCTTAAAAACCTCCAAGGATGGAGACTGCATGAACTCTCTGGGAGGTCTATTCTCCTGCCTGACTGTCCTTGTGGCAAAAAAATTTCTTCTCATACCTAGCCTGAATTTCTCTTGTTTCAGCTTGTGGCCATTGCCTCTTGGCCTCCCACCTTACACCCCTATGAAGAGCCTGTCTCTGTCTCCTCAATAACCTCCTTGTAGGTACTCTGGAGCTGTATTAGGGGCCCCCATAGCTGTCTCTTCTCCAGGCCGAACATCCCACTTCCCCCAGGCTCTCCTGAAGGAACAAATACTCCAGCCCCAGCCAGCCTGGTGCCCCTCCGGTGAACTGACCAGCTCCTCCCAGTGGGGCAGCGATGCGAATGGAGATGGCTGGTTTAGCTGTCCCCCTGATCTCAGTAGCTCCCAAACATATGTCCCCATTGCCAAGGTAACCTGTCTAACCTACTTTCTGCATGTTACTGTGCCGACTCACATTGGCCCAAAGTTTTTTATAAAAGCAAGCAGAGCGCTCCCCAGGGAGCTCAGCTGCACGCTGTTTATCCATCAGCCAGCATCTCCCACTTCTGTGACCCACAAGCCACTCGGGCAGCATCTTGAGGTGCCAGATGGCCTGAGGACCATCTGCTGCCCACTCCCTAGAGAGAGATGTAGGTCAGTTTAATGCACAAATATGCAAACAACTGAGAAGCGATAGGCTGGTACTGGAAGTGGCAGCCAGGGCTATGGAAGAGAAGAGAAATGGAACATTGGCTCCAGTGAAAAATAATAAGGCTCAGAACAACAACAGGAGGAAAAACACACGCATGCTACAATTATTTGGAGTAATCTTTCAAACCGAACTGTTGTTGCATGGCATTAGAGGAACCAGAAATGTTTTGCACCAGATTTACAAGGGATATAAAAGAAAACAGTACTGGGCAGCTTAGTATCAAGAAGTACTGGCTCAGAAATAGTCCACCTGTTAGCAGCACCTCAGACTTTCACTGGAGAGTTCTAAAGGTCCTGCTATATTTGTAGAGACAGTGTCTGTGAGGTGGAAAGAACATACTTGGGCTGGTTTTTCATTAGTCTTATTTATCTGCTTGGAAGAGGCAGCTCATGTCATCTGGGGACATGTGGGTATTGTGGCTTGAGGAAAAATCAGTTCTTCAAATCTTCTTCAGACACTGGTGGTGGCTCAGTAGCATTCCTAAGGAAGTCACAGATTTAAGGATAATGAAAGGAAGCTTGCAAGGTCAGGGGCTTCTGCTGCAAATCCTTTGGAGGGGGTTGGAAACCGGCTGGATGTGTTTTGAGAGAAGATAAAGCTTTAGGTTTGTTTATGACAGGGCAGTGTAAGTGAGTGGAATACCAGTAAAGATAAAAGTGTGTGTGTGCGGGCTCCTTGTGCTTCTCCTGTTTTGACTGGAGAATTCTCCTGTTCCATCCCCTGTTCATCTTTCTTTTGAAATAAAATCACCTTCAGGGTTTCTGAGATCAAAACGCTCAACTGAGCTACCAAGGAGCTAAGCAACAGGCGAGCTGCAGGGAGTTACTCCGGCATATCCTCAATCCTTGGCAGACACAAGGCAGGACGTGTTCAGCTTCGGTGTCTTTCACTGGGGTTAAAGCTATTACATGTTAGCTCATTTTTGCAACAGCCTGACAGCATGCACACAGACCCTCATCACAGTTCAAATGGCATGCAGAGATTCACTGGGCAGTGGGAACCTGGTCATGACCTTGAGACATCAGAGCTTACCGGTAACAGGAAATTAGTTGGGGTCATCATTATAAAAACTAGCTACAAGAAATCCAAAGCGACATGTTCTGAGTTGTTCCTAAATATGCAAGTAAAGAAAACAGTCTTTCACAGGGTCAGGGAGCAGAAAAGGGCAGATAAAATCACTGATCCTGAGCATGTGTGGAGTATGTGTGTGTAGCTCCAGAAGATTAAAAGGGATCTACTGGATTTTCGCCTGTGAATTGAAACAACCACCTCAAGAATGGAAAGGGAAATTCAGACTGAGAGGTTTAGAGGAATGCGTTGAAACTGCCATGCAGGTAATTTACATGCTGAGGACAGCTCATGAGGACTGGCTTTTGGATTCTGCATGCTGGGATGGTTGCATCTGGTGAGCTGAGGAGAGAGCTGGCTAAAAATGCTCTCTGTGAAACCTGCACTGCTTCTGAGGTTTCTGCTTTTGCAATGCTTTGGGTATTTCATGTCCCTGTTCGGGGGAAGAGAAAGAAAAGCTTTCTCTAATCCATAAGAAAGAGGATAAATGTACCTTACTCATATTAAAGCTAGACCATTCCTTGAGAATTTGCTGTAGCATGTCTGAATTTATTTTTCAGTTGTGTCCAGCTGTGAGCAGGATTGCATACCTCTACACTCTCTTTGTTGTGCAGTGGTGTTTCCACTGAGGTCATTGGTAAAGTCACACAGAAATTGCCTGTTGCTGTATTAAACAGCAGCAGCAGCAGCAGCATAGATCTACTGAAGACATGGGCTTCCCGGGGCAGGAGTGGGAAAGTAAATTAAGTAAATTTCTACCTGTATTTATCATTTGCTCTATATGATATTCAATGCATTCAGCCTTACCAAGTGGAAGGACAAGATCATTCATTAAGTCAATGTTACTGAAGGATTTGGGGTTTCTTCCTATGTTTTTCTGATGTGTTTTTTCCTTTCTTTCCCCAGCCATTTTCCTGTATTCCATGCAACATTCAGCTCTCACCTGTTGATGCTTTCTCCCCTCTCAGGTGCTACTGTCACTGGCATTGAAACTGTTACTTTTGGGGATTTTGTGTGGGGTGGGAAGGTTTTAGGTGAGAGAGTGACAGTTCAAATTTAGAGTCTCTCTCAAATGCTCAAGGGCATTAAAAAACGCAGACTGTCTGAAGGTAATACTGTGCTGGTTAAAAGCACTTTAAAAAGTTCTGAGGGTTTCTTTTTCACCACAAGCAATGGCAAGCCTTAATTCTTATTCCACCTAAATGAAAGCTTAACTTCTGCAGAAGCGCTAATATCCCCTGGAAGCCATATAGCCTGATGTGGCCTGCAGGCCAGTCTCTTGACTGGTAAAGAGGCTGAGGAGGGTCTCCTGCCCTTTGCACTGACCAGAAAAGGGCCATCAGCACCCCTGTGCAAATTGTAGCTGCTCTGCTCCGTGAGACCCTGCCTGCAGAAGAAAATCTAGAGACAAGCATTCCTAGTCCCACAGTACATGGGGACGCAGACTGTGGTGGATGCCATGGCCTGCCACTTCAGTGCCAGATCCGTATCAGTGAGAGCATAACTTTTGGATTCTAGCACAGAGCCCCCACTAAGAACTTGGAGGAGTTCTTCACAGCTTTCCTGCTGAACAGTTTTTCATGTCTTTTTGGAAAGATACAAGTCTTTCAAATTATATTCTACCTGGGCAGAACCAGTTCCTGTAATACTACTATTTCAGTCAATTATATTGGAAATAAAATTGATCCATTCTGTTTACATATGTACCGTAATATAGTTATGCCATTACATAATTATATGATATACTTATAACATGATCATATAAAGTAACAAGCAGGCATGTAAGCTATATAATGAAAGTATACTGTGCATGAAGAATTTAGAAATGCCGATAATGTAAAATGTGATAATTACAATTTAGAAAGAGCCTTCGTAAAGGTCACAAGACACAGAAGCATGGTGATGTGTGAGCAGTGGTCTAGAAGTCAGAAGCTTGCTGAGTCTGGCACCGTTTCCCTGCTGTGGGCAGCTACAACTGGACCCGTGTTGGGAGAGTCCTACGAGCTCCCAATGCAATGTGACCTGTTGGGAATCATTTCTCTCTTGCTTAGTACTGTGTCAGTTAAAAAAACAAAGAGGGAAATAATAACATATTTGCATTTATTTGCATATACAAAGCAGGTGCTCCACACTGCATCAATTTTCTACAGAGTTCCTAGCTCCAAATCAATCTCAAAAGGGCTGGGAGGTTATGATTTGCCTTCTAATAAGATTTTATGGCCTGAAGGGTTTGTCATATACCTAAGGTTTGCCAGTGTTCTTTCTTCTACAGCTCAAAGAGTCTGGCTACCAACGGCAGTTAATAATGCAGCCAAATTAACTGACATAGAAAATCCCATTAGGCAACAGACTTAACTATTTTAAGCAAATAATTTAATTCTTGATCTACATCAGTAAGAATATAATTTCTGAATTTCAGCAAGGAAACTAAGATTCTGGAGGAATTCCCCACGGTTCACTACTGAACAGTTTTTGATTTATTCTTGGAAAGATTCAAGTCTTTTGAAACTTTAAGAGCAAGCAAAATCAATTATCAGGGTTTCAATTTTCTCCAGGCAATTTCCACCGCTTCAGCTTGCCCAAGAGATAGACTCTCCATAAATACATTATGCTATGTGCTATTTGAAGAATTTGGCAAAGTGGAGAATAGCTTCACTTGAAAAATCACACATAAGGTAAAGGAATCCCTCAGGTAAGGCATGCAGTCTCACCTGAATGCATCTCTGCAGTTTGGAAACAACTCTTCTCTAATAAATACAGGTAATTTATTGGGAAGAAAAAGAGCAGTATTAGCTGTTTCCACTTGTTCTGGTACTGCAGTGAAGTCACTGGTGATTTACACCCTTATAAGTTAACATAAAACCTAGCATGAAACTTCAAAAAGGTACTGAATCCTGAAATGGTCTATTTTTAATATAATTTAATTTTAAAATGATGCTCCTCTAGCTAGAAATGATCTTCTGTCAGCAGACTGTGGAAACAGAGTTGGGCCAAGTCAGCCGTCAGCCCTGGACATTTTGTGAACCTGCCAGGGGAAATCTCTGGGCCCAGTTCAGACGTGATCATGCTGTAAATCACACATCAAGTGTAATCTGGAAGTCTTTTAAACGGCAATGGTACATTGGCCAAGGGTGAGTTTCAGAGAAAAAATTATCTATTCCTGTAAGATAATGTAAACTGATTTGCTTTGTATAAGGTAGCTTTTTGCCTTTCCCTCCCTTTTCTATCCCCTTCCATTTGCCAGTAATGTTCATTTGCATCCGTTTCATTACCAATATGCAACATTTTTTTTTTTCAGATGGCTGCTAGAACTGGCTTGTAAAAATTAGAAATGGAAAAGACTCATTAGAGGCTGGGTCCTGCAGCTGCTCTGTGTGTGGAACTGCCATTGATTTCCCCAGCAGCACCTGCTGGTGAGCAGCACGGAGAATAAAGCCAATTAGAAATTGAAGGCTAGCTCTCTCAGCTGTACGGGCTGTACATGGGCGGTAAAGCATCTCGTAATTGGAGGCAAAGATCTTTCTCTGGAAAGGACAAGGTCCAAATTCTGCTGACAATTATAAGTAAGCTGAGGGGCACAGGGAGCTGAGCAACACTGAGGTTATGACTAACCTGTCTTAAGACTACAGGAGGGAAGAATAGGGACTGACACAATGGGAATGACACAGATTGAGATAACGCTTAAACAGTGCTTGGAAATGAGGGGAACGTTTGTGGTGAAAGATAAAAACCTGCAGAAAGAAGGGGGGAAATAACAGAGACAGTGGTGGTGAAATAAATCCTGATGAGCATCTTGTTTTATAGGATAATGACAGGGTGGCTGATGAACTGTTCGTTCAGAAGGAACCATGCAGTGATCTGCAGAGCTGGCAGCACTACTAAATGTAGTAGTGCTACATGTCTGAAACTGCTGCTGATGTAAACACCACTGACCTATTTTAAAACATGCATGGAAGGAGAATCACTACATGGGAAAGGCACAAGGATGCAAAAGGTATATTGGCATTAACAGATAGAAACTGTGAAACAGTGTTAATTGAATCTTTTTATAAAGGTTTTCTAGCTGTCTAGATAGAGTCACCTTATTAAACATAACAACATTTGGGGGATCAAATGAGTAAAACAGAAAATAAAAAACAAAGGGATAAAAGGATGAATAAAGAAAAGATCAGATGAGAGTGACTTTCATATTTTACCAAGCTGAAAGACAAATATGAGAGGTGGCACCAATGTCACCAGTTTGTTAGAATATAGCAAATCTTCATTTTGCATACATAAAATACCTATGCAAGTCATATTTATTGTGAAAGGCAAACTGGTCTCTGGTTTACATCCTGGACTTGAATAGGAGTATACAGACAGATATACGCATAATGTTTAGTTTTAGATATCTTGAGATGTGTCTCCAAAAGTCTACTACTACTACTACAACAACAAATTTAAAGAGTGTTTTTCCTTTATTTTCAAGACCCTCAGAGTGATTATGTAATTTAGAGACTCCCCAAACTAGTTGGAGTATGGGGAATTGCTAAACCAGGGGAAAATCAACCATTTAGCACCACCCTTGGAATCACAGAGAACAATTCTAGTTCACTCGAATACTCTGAAATCATCATCAGCCAATCTGTAATACTGTCTGTGTTTCTATAGCATTGCCAGCATTGTAACAACACATCAGTTGTTACTCTTTACCTTATTAATTTGTATTTTTTTTGGCTCTTAGCTCTTTTCTGAGCCCAGAATGTATTTTACTACAAATCATGGTTATCTGGGGTTAAAATATTTAAATCAAAGTTTTAGAATTAAAGATGTAGGAACAAAGTTCTGTGCAGTGATTTGCAGTTGTATGGTAGCTTGCATGCAAGGAGCTAATATAATCTATTAAGCAAGTTCAACATCAAGCAGCAATGAACTGCAACAAGCACATTGTACTCATTATTTGAAAGGGTAAACTGAGACACAAAGCATTACATGTTAATACACAATAAATAATGACTTGCCCAAGGTCATGCAGATGGGAACAAGATGTGCTCAGTTCTTTCCTACTTTAATTGCGCTGTGCTTGCTTTATATATGAGGGCCAGAGCTGCATGCTTAGAGTGAAGGGGAGGTCCACCTCACAAAAATGTTCAGTGTCTTTATGTGCTTTATGTGCCTTTGCTTTCTGCAAAGTGTTTGCATTCATTGTGAAATTCATAGGACCTGTCTAGTCACCTTGAATAAAGATGGTCTAAAAACCACACTGCTTTGCACAAAGGAGGGCTAAGTTAGGTAATCATAGGACTGGAGTGCCAAAATTTTAGCCAATATAATCTTCCCTATACAATGGAATTGTACTTCACATGACCATGGAAGATCAAAATTCTGAATTTCATTACATTCATGAGACATCTGTGAGATCACTGAGCCTTTTTAGGAGTTGTGAGTACCACAGCCCACACAGAACAATGTAAATACAATCCCAGGGCTGTCATATTGTTGTTCTAATGACTAATAAATATTACTTTTTCTCAGTTTGTTTTTTTCCTCATCACCTGGTCTCCCACCTGCCTTTCCTGTCTTATAAGACAGCCAGTAGGTAAGTCCCCCAGAGACACCTTTCTGTTGCATGCGTGTACTCTCCTGGCACAGCGGGCTCCTGCTCTCTGGTTGTACCTCCAGGCTTTAGTGTTAGATTCTGTGCCGTAGTCCTTTCTCACTAGGAGGTCAGCCAGCAGAGCAGGCAGGAAGGATAGTCACTATTCGTAAGATTGTGGACTGTTTCAGCAGCCAGAAAATGGCGGGGGGGGGGGGGGGGGGGGGGGGGGGGCGGGGGAAGATCTGCCTTTAGTCCTATTCTTTCTCACTTGATAGTCACAGAAAGGAAAAGCTACTGGAGGGCAGTAAGTCCCCCCGAAACCTCCTATGTGCCAGACAAGAGCAAACAAAGAGAAGTTACGGTTCCTTAAGTCTGGCTTGCTCTGGCTTCTCTTTTATGTCACCAACTAATGTTGACTAGCTGAGTCCTTGTAAAGCCTTATAAATTTCAAAGTCCTGTTCTGTCATCCTGTTCCTTCCTTGACTGTCAGGTGTCAAGGATACCCACAGGTCATCAATTTTTCCATGTATCCTTCATCAAATGTGGAAGAAGAGAGAAATGCAGCATTTCAGCAGGATCATCCATCTCAGGTAACAAACACTGTGGAATCATGAACCTGGTAACTGCTGGCACAAGCAGGTGTAAGCTGGCAACTTCCCTTTCTAAAGGAAAGTATGAAAGTCCCCTGATAACAATGGATGCTTTACTGGCAACCTCAATTGGTTGGGATATTAAGCACTATATATGTCTATTTTGTCACTGTTTTAGCAGAACAACCAGAATAGAAGTGCCTATACCCCTAAGACATGACATACACGACAGCGAAACTCGCGTATACTTAAGCTTCCTTAAAAAGTAACATGCAATTTCCTCACAATGAAAGAGGATGGCAAAAGCCACTGACCAAAAGCAGTTTGGAAGAAGGAAAATGTTAGTCAATCAGATTTGCATCTACCTTCCTTTCCTTTTCCATAGTTAGAGGCCACCTACTACCAGGGTGATAAAAAAAAAACCCAAAACTAAGAAAGAAGACATTTCCAAGTTGTATCACCTTATGCTGCGGAAAAAAAAGAAATAGAAGGTCCCACTAAATCATTATTAGAGTGATTTTAACAGTAATAAAAACCAATAAGGTAATATCAGAGGAAAATACAGATCAGAAAATACTCTAATCCGTTCCAGACCCAAATGTCACTTCAGGAACATACTCAAATATGTGATATTATTTTTGAATTAATAAGGACTTCAGATGGGCTCTTGGTCATCACAGTGATTGTGAATCCTGACTTAATCCAATCTGAAATTATCATCGTAAAACAAGGTCTTGGAGTTACAGAGAACAGTTCATGTCTGTACCTACATGCTGTGCTCATGCAATGTTTGAACTTGGCTAAGCAGGGACTCGAGCAACACCACTCCAGACTCTCAAGAAGGATTTGCAAGACCTGAAACTGATCTACTCCATTATGGTGCACCCTGGCCAAGAAATATGTAGTCCTCCAAAAATGAAGAATCTGTTCAGAGCACTTTTAGACCCACTGACACTGGTGGAGTGACTTAGGGGAAACTGAAATAACTGCATTAGACTTAGAATATGCAATACAGTTTTGGTATAAAGTACTGCCTGTATTCCAAAAGGGATCCCAAGGGTATGACTATACTGGGTAAGCTATCAGTCAGGCCTTGATTTTTGACTTGGACACTACTGGCCAAGCAGTTACCTAGGTCAGAACTAGACCTAGAGTATCACTGATCTAGATTTTCATGGTGAAGCTTATCTGGGAAAATCACAGGTGAATAATAATCTTAATTCCTGTTAATCTTCACAATTCATAAATCAAGATCACTGCCTTCTGAAAGCTAACCATAAAAAAACCCAAAAAACCAAACCACCAACCAACCAAAACATAACAAAATGGAGAAAGGATCTCCTGAACTTGGCTTTCATACCAGTCTTTTCTTGTTTTGCCTTAACTTCAAAGTTATGAAGATACCATTCAGATCAAAGCTGTTATGTACAGAAAGAGCTAGAGAGCTCTGAAGGTGAGGCAAAGCAGCAAAGTATTCTCCCTCTCTTCCTTAGGTCAAAAGATTAACAGAGAGTTCAGCTTTGGAATTTAGAAGTGCTCTGCTTCACTGGTTTCTGTGGAGCCAACCTCCTCTTTTAAAAACAGCCCTTAAAACAGAGCCTGGGGGAAAAAAAACACAGTCCTTTAATAGAGGACTTCATTGCTTGCGATATTTACGTGGAAAATGAACCGTGTCAAAAAGTATCCCAGACTAGAACGTCTGGACTAGCAGAACCAGAGTAGAGTCCCTGTGCCTACTAACCTGATGCTTGTGATGGCACTGTGGAATTGCCGAGATGTAATTCTTGCATTAGGTAAAGGCTCAACTCCATAAGCATCCATCACTGTTCACTCTGACTACATTCATTCAGTTAAAACGTATACGATAAATCAAATCAAAGGGCTGTTCTTTTGAAGAATGCAGTCGATAAGAAAGGCAGGGCTTCAGCTACACCTAGTGGACGAGCCCCGAGTGCTGCAGCTTTTCTGCAGCCACGCCGCCAGCCTGGGTTTAGCTGTCACGTCAAATTACTCCTGCTCTGCTCCAATACATAAACTGTGAATTGAAACTAAGCACCTCCAATTAAGCATCAACAATTTAACCAACTCCTTTCGAAAAGCTGTGTGATTATCTGTGCGTTGCTGTCTTTCATGTAAAGCGTTTGATTAGAAGGTGAGGCAGGAGGAGCTCATCTCTCCTGGCACAGATGAGGAGCGAGAGCTAACGGAGAGAAAAAGCAGCCCCAGGACGGGACAGAAAGCTGCCCGGCAGCAGGGCCCTCTCTGTGAAGCCAGGGATGGGGTGAGACACCCGTCAGAGGTTGCTCTTGTCCTTATAGGGCAAAGTCACACACAAGGTGACTTGTGACAGACCAGCTGTCGCCCTCCCCTACCATCCTAGGGCACGGCTGCAGTAACCCACCGCAACGGCTGACCACGCATCCCGACACAAACACACTGGCGCCTCGAATGCTTTCGGTAACTTCTCCTTGCCCTGATTCAGCTGAAGTGAGGACACCAGAAAGCATGGGGTCGGTCGTGTTTCCTGGCCCTTGAAAGGGAATCCCACCGGACGAGGCTGAGATACGGGATCACAGGGGATTTAAAAAGAGAGAAGGTGGGTTTTAGAAGCAGCAGTGAGCACAGGCTTGAAGTGCATGTTTTGGCTGCAACAGTTTCCAGTGTGGTGGCTGATTGGGAATGGGACTGCTCCCTACTCATCTTCCAGGAGCAAGGACATGGATCCCGTGTCTGTTCCCAAGAGCAGAGCAGCTGGCACACGGGATTGCAGGCTTCATCGGCTCTGTCCGACGGCAGCTTTGCTTACTAACATCCACCAGAGCAAATTCAGATTTATGTTGTAAATAATGGTCTGTGAAGAAAGTTAACAACCTCACGCTTTCTCAGATTCTCTACTTCTGTGTACAACATGGTGCCCTGTCAAACATGACAAGCAAAACCAAGCTGTCCCCATCACTCCACCGACAGGCACCTGTTTTAGCTTGTGGGTTAGGGCTGACTGGTTTTCAGACCTATCCCCTAAAACTTTTTCTATGATGATCATAACCGAATTTTTTCTGTCTGCTACTTAGAAGGGCTTTATATTTATCTCCATGCTTATTTTGAACCTTTCCCTTCATCTCCTTGTCAGATCACACACTAGACTTAGTGCAGCCTGCTGATAAGCAACCCAAAACATAACTACACAACCCTTAAAATCCTATGAGCAACCTAAAATGTAACTATTTAGCTTCCATACAAAGCAGATGTGCACAGGGGCTTGGTGTCATTTCCTGTCACTGGAAAATCCCAGGAATCCACTCCTGCCTTCAAATACATACTTCATACAAAGTTGATGGAGAACATATGACTGCACCAGGTTTGTAGGCAGATACAATATCAATTATTTGTCATACTTATTATATTGCATATTAATTATTATATTACAATATAATTGTAAATACCAAATTCTTTGGAAGAAAACAGAAAAGATTTTTAGTAACAAGCCTTTAAATACTTATCCCAGCAGAGAAAGAGAGAGTGATACCTGACATTCTCTGTTACTTCTTTTTGAATAGCAGCGGAGATGGAATTTCATACACTTTCAGAAACTTCATCCTCTCCTGCGCAGTGCACTGGTGTTGGCAAAGCAGGCTGCAACTCTCTGCTCACAGTGCAATTGTTAGGAGGCTCTTGATCAAAACTGAACATACGTAGATGCACCTTCAGCATCTTACTGAGATGAGCATCTGCTAAATATTTTCTTTTGAACTTAAGAAATGCTGTGTACTCACACTATTAACTTCAGCCATGGTTTTAGGAGCTTGAGAATTCAAAAAACTTCTTCTGTTTTACTTTATCGATGATAAAATAGAGAATACATTGCCAAATGAACACGCCAATAGACAGACATAACAAAATGGCCTGGGGAAAAAAAAAGGTGAGCGATGTGGTCAGCATTTTACAGAGCCTGATAAGCTGGAAAATCTTCTGCTTATTTTTAATATGGCAAATATGTCTTTCAAAATCTGTTTCAGGCCTGTGGTCAAATTGCCCCTCTGTAATTTTTTAAGAGGAGGAAGGGCACAGCAGATGGAGAGGGACTGCAATACCTGATCCATCTCTATTAAAAACCTGGTGTTGCAAATTTCTTTCTAAAGTCAGGCAAAGAGAATAACAGAGAACCTACCATAACAGCAGTTCATCTGTTCAGTCATTTGATGTATCTTATTATTCTTGCAGTTATTGAGACTCAGCTTTATCTTGTGAGTGAGCACAATAGTGGCACCATATTGAAATGTGTAAATATATTTTCAGAAACTATGTAAAACACCTCCTCTGTACTGACAAAATGATGCACTTAGAATACATGAAACCCTGAGAAAATGCTGCTGCCTTAGGTTCCGAATTCCTTTGATTCCTCATCTTAGTTTTATTGCACATGCAATGTTATCTGACAAATATGTTTGCCTGGGTATTTAAAAAATACTTTGCCTTATCATTTAAACGGCTCACGTCAATGTTACTTAGTCCTTGTTCACGCTACTACCCCTATGAGTGATGATATAGAAACAGAGCAGGTTAAGGTCGGTGTGTGCAGCCCAGATCCCTAACATTGGCATTTCTTATTCCTGTCTGCGATAGCCCTACAGCGAGTACTTTGGAGGAAATGAAGCCCTCAGAAAGGATGGGTGTATGGTCAGGGACAAGGCCTGCTTTTTCTGACTTCATTTCTCTCCCCTCCAGGCCCAAACCCACACCAATTTTGCTGAGGTTTCTGACACGAGAGGGTGTCAGTCCCTTGGGTGCCAGCTCACGAATTAAGCCTTTCTGTGGCACACAGCAGGGAGGGAGCAGGGGCAGGAGGGGCAGGATGGCTCCTATAAGCAAGACGTTGATTGCAGAAGTTCCCTGTGCCCTAAAGACGTATCGCTGTGTGGCTCCACAGACACTCGCCATAGCCCTCGGCCAAACACCAGCCATCGGCGCTTCGCATCCAGCCGAGTGTGGAAAACACCTCCGCGGGGGGGGGGGGGGGGGGGGGGGGGGGGAGGGGGCGGAGAGAGAGAAAGTAAAAAAAGAAACAAACAAAACAAATGAAAGGAACTCTGCAAATCCAGATGTTGGAATTTTCCAATCCCCCTAGCAAGACAAGATAAGCAGGGGATAATCCTCGTTTATGTAACTTTTTTTTTTTTTTTTAATAAAACCTGAGAGCAACAGGCATGTTTTCACAAGGTTTGTTTGCTTGTGCTCCAAGCCCAGGCCGAGACACTCGGGGAGGCCTCGCACGCCCTCGGGCCGCCGTGCCGCGCCGTGCCGCCTGCGGGCACCGCTGCCCCCCGCGCCGCGGGCAGGGCTCTGACGGGCACCGGCACCGGCGCCGCACCGGCTGCCCTCGCTGCAGGCCGTGCCCTTCCTCTCCCTCCCGCACGCCTCGGTGCGGGTCCCTCGCCCCGCACAGCCCAGCGCCGCAGCGCGGACGAAGCTCCCCGGCCCGGGGGAGCGGCTGCCGGCCCCCCCGCGTTCCCCGCACCCGGCGGCGGCTGCGCGGAGCCAGCGGCGGCGCCCGCGGGAGGGCGGTGGCAGGGAGGGCGGCCGCCCACATGGGGGCGCCGTGGCGCCGCCGGCCGCCCCGCGCAGGTGGCTGCGGCAGCCGCGCCGGGCCGGGTCCCCCGCAGCGCCCCGGCCCCGGCCTGCAGCGGCGGAGCCCGGGCGGCGGGGGAGAGCCGCCCCGCTGCGGCCGCCCGCCCCAGCGCCCACCCGTGAATTCCTTATTCCCGGGAAATAAGGCAGCGGATCGCGTTAATCGGCACCTAATTTTCCGCCGAGTGTGCCATGCGTGGCGGGGCGGCTTGGCGCTGATCTGTTCCTGGCCGTGGCTGGCGGGAGCGGGGCCCTGTCCCTGTGGGACGCCCTTGAACCAGCCCCAGTGCAGAGGTCAGGTCTCCTGTACTGAACGCAACCAAACGGGAGCAAGACGGCAACGTCCTCTGTGAGGCTCTGGCAGTAGCTGGAAAACTGGGTCACTGTGCATTTTTCACTGATCGCTGGGTTCAAATAATGAATTACTTCGGCATATTTCTAAGCGGTGCGGAGCTGGAGAGGGCTCACTTGAAGGCCTGTGACTGCTCCAGCCACGGGAGCTGGTGGGAACGGTGTCACGGGGCTCACGTCGGGAAGATGGGTGTCAGGCCCCGGTATCGCTTGGTGGATGATGCCGTGAATAAGAAACTAGGTGGTTGTGCCATCCTCCGGGACCTGACTCTTCATTAGGAATTAAGGGAGAAGGTAGGCAGTGTGATTGTTTTGCAGATTTCCCTGGGGCCTGCTTTTAAGAAATGGTAAAACTCCTTGGTGCTGCCTTGCCCAAAGCCAGCGCTTTCAGTAGCTGCTGCTGTTCAGAGGCAGCAGCTCTCAGGAGTTTTACAAGGAGTTGTATGCAAATAGGCTCTACCAGCATGCCCGTGAAACTGCCTATTCTTGGAAAAGCTTATATAGGATTTAATGTTGACACACTCAAGCAGTGATGTCTCAACTGTGAAGAATCTGTTGTTTAACCAACTTTATGAAGCAAAAGTGCTTATCGTTAAAGTGAGAGCAGTCCCTTTTAGGAGAGCGTGGAGGCTTTAAACATCTATGTGATTTGGTATACATATAATTTGATAGTCTGTTTTATAAGAAGTTGATTAGAATCAGAAAAAACCACCCTCCCAAACTCCAGCAGAAGAGGCCAATGCAATGTGTGGAGATCAAACAGCCTTGAAATGGAAAAGGGATTTATATGGTGGCAAGTTGGGCAATGGCTTTTAAAACTACAGCTGTATTCTTCAAAACACTCTTTCATGTTATTGGTGAGTTGATAAGTTATGATTCATTGCCATTTGATGTTAAATTTACTGTCAGAAAACATTAGCGATCACTGGCTGAAACCAGAAGGTTGGTTTTTTTGAATTCTTGGGTGCTGAGAGTTGTCCAAGAATGGGCTGTTACCGCCTGCAGAGTGTTTTGTTGTCAAGTTTTCCCCAAAGTGTACACTTCCTTCTTTCTACTTTTGCCAATACTTTAATACAATCTTTTTTAATCTTTTTTTTTTTACATTCATAAAACATATCAGCTGCTTCATGTTGTAAGGCAAAGAAGGCCAAGTATCACTTTTCTCACCAGCTGGGGCAATTTTAGCAATAGTAATCAGTTTAATTTGCCAGCTTGATTCAAAACACCGCTATTTACACTCCCATTGTGTGGTGATATCCTTCCCTGTTTATGTGCCTAGGATTAAAATTTAACTACATCCACTATGCTGTTTTTCAGAAGACGTGGCTGAAAAAGTAAGCAAAAAGCAAGCACGGTGGTATTGCTCCTGTATCGAACTTGGGAAGCATGGCTAAACAGGATTACATGTATTATTAGGCTCCTGATCCCACAGTCGTCACTGAAGTAGTAACTCGTGCGGGAGCTTTGCCAAAGGCCAAGTGGGGCAGAAGGCTGCAACAGTTGGCACTAAAGGAGCAAGCTGTTGACTACCTGGTAATAATGGGCATTTTTCTCCCCAATATTGAAAGCAGACCTGTATGAATTTGTCTCGGTGGCTTTAGTTGGTGGCAATTTCTGGGAGAGAGGGGTCAGACATGTCCCACGGTGGAATATTTTAAGGCTATATGCCCCTTCTCCCAAGTCGCTGGATATAAACCACAATCGGTTCTGGTGTGATGAAAGATCTGGGCTGATGCAGCAGTCTCCTGTGTTAACCCTGCGAGGCGAGATGGACAGAGAGACCCACCACCCTCCCTTCCCAAGTTATAAATACTTGGGTGTTAAGCGCTTGGCCATCTTACATAGCTCTTCCAGGTGAGATAATAAACATACAAAAGAACAAAGTCTACTATATAAATGAAAGCAGATTTATAAAATTACAAGTTTAATAGATAAATATAATAAATACTTTATGCATCATAACTCTGGACAACTACATTTAAAGCAAGTATGTTGGCAAGTCACAAAAAAGTTGCGCCTTGGCAACTTTATTTTTCATAAAACCACACTGACAGGCATATTACAATGTTACGTATGAGGCTTTATGCTGTAAGTATGTTCAAATCCCGCTCACCTACCAAGTTCACCATGACATATATATGGGCGTAGTGTACTTTCTATTTTGGAATGTCTTTTTGCACACCAACACGGTTGTACAGATAAGATGTTCTACTTACCAGGGGCAGTGGGGAAGAGTTTTGAAGAAAAATACTGGTAAATGACTTCTAGAAAAACTAAAGCATTTCTTAACTTTTTATTGACATTGGCAAATTAAAATAGAATAAATTAACAATATTTTCTCAAAAAAATGTTTTGTACAAAAATACTGTCAAAATTTCCTGAAAAGCTTTCAACACAGTAGTATCTTTTCATGTACTGAATAAACTATATTAGCACAGTGTCAAAACGCTGAAGACAGAAACAAAATTAAAAAAAAAAAAACAAATAAAAACCTGTGAAATGTTTGCCACTAGTCAACATTCCATCCACACCATATTATTGTCTGTACATATGGGGGAGGGGGAATGGGTAGCAGACTTTTTTTAAGTAACAGTATTACTTTTCCTGATCTGGAAAGGTTTGGCCCACATCTGTTAAGCTTCCAGTTTAGCATATTGGAAAAAAAAAAAAATCATTAGTCTGCACTGCAATGCATAGTTAAAAATTAAGCAAGATGGCAGCTTTTGTGCAGTAGTATCTGCCCTTCAAAGTTCATGCAACCAACTAATGCAAATTTTTTTCCCTCTTCACTCAGAATTTGAATGCAGTTCCAAGTCATTGGAAATCATCGTTTACAGAATCCACAAGATCAAGCAGTTTGCCAAGATTAATATCTAAATTCAGCACTGTGGGAATTATGGGCACGTTACTGCGAGGAAATTAAACGAGCGAGGAGGGGAGGGGGGCGACCAAAATAAAAAGGCAGAGTTCGCTAGAAATTATTACTATGGGAGGGGACGTGAATGTCAAAGCTACAAAAAAAGTGGCAGCGATTTAAGAAAGAAAAAAAAAAAAAGAATTTATACAAGCGCATAGTTGACTCTGCTTTCCAGATTCTCACCTTTTCAAGCCCTGAAAAGTGAGACACCGTGTCTAGGGGAATGTTTTCATTCGCACCGATAGAAAGTCCTTTGTTTGTTTTAAATGAATCAGCAGCTCACCCTGCTGGGCTGCTGTTTGCAAACGAAGTCTGTCATGAAGTCAAACTCGTTCTGTCCCAACCACAGCTCGGGAAGCTCCTTGATGCGATCCAGCCCCATTTCGATGACTAAGGACATGAGGACCTCCTCGTCGATGAAGTCAGTGTCTATGACATTGGGCGGCAGCATTGCCGCGGGGACGTGGGGGACGGCGGGCGGCAAGCCGCTGCCGCCGCTGCCGCTGTGCTTGGGGTTGCAGTCCCTGAAATGCTGCTGGCTGCTGCCGTTCAGCTGGTGGCTGCCGGGGTGCAAGTCCGGCATGTAGTGGCTGTGGGGGTAGGGGTGGTGGCTGAAGTACTGGTTGTTCAGCTTCTGGAGCTGCATGCTGGCGCTCAGCTGCCCTCCCGGGCTGGCGACGGGGGGGGGGCATGAACTGGGAGCCGCTGAAGCGGGCGGGGGGCGGCATGCTGCCGGCCGGGTGCCCTCCGCTCACGCTCCCCGGCCCCATGGCGTGCCTCACCCCGCTGCTCGCGTTCATATTCCCAGCTCCGTAATGTATATGGTCGCCCATCAGGGCGCTGAAGGCGTGCTGCTGCGGCGGCTGCTGCTGCTGGTGGTGGTGATGGGGAGTGGGAAACTGCCCCATGCCCATCCGATGTGCAGGGTGGTGGTGAAGCCCGCCGGATCCGTCGGGGAATCGTCCGTGGTTCATGGCCATCATGTGGTCTGCCATTGCCCACCTGGAAAGTTAGCGTGTGAATACATTAAGGAAAAAAAAAAATACACCCTCGGACATCTAGCCGCCCTCTCCCGGCCCGGCTGCATCTGCCCGGCCCTGGGAGAAATTGCTTCGCTGGTCTCGCCGTCCTCCTTCTCGGGAGCAGGGAGAAGGAAAAAAAAAAAAAAAAAAAAAAAAAATCTCCTACCGCGGCTCCAACGTGGAGTACAAAGGGGAAAATAAATGGGGCGCCTGCGGTACGAAAATCCCGGTCCCCTCCGCTACTCCGGCGAGCAGCACGCCTTCCCGCTCCAACTCGTGCATACCCACCGGCGGGAAGTGTTGCATACGGCAACGGCCGCCTCCGCCCCGCACGCTCCGAAGGCGCCCGAGCCCCCCGGCTCCGCCAGGGAAGGCAGCGGGTTTCCACGGCGCTCCCGCTAACTTGCGGGGAACAAGCAAAGAACTGGCAAGTCCCACCTAGCCGCTGACAGCAACTTTTGGAATCGAGTCCTAATTATGTCGGTAAAAACGCAGTAATGCCCAGAGAAGGAGGTAAAGCCAGGCAGCTGAGAAAGACCTTTCCTCGCGTGTTTAAACAGTCACATTTTTCCTGTTGCACACAAAAGGGACACCCGGCACCAGCAACGAGAACCGCCCCACTCACCTCCCGGCTTCTTTCTTCTTTTGCTTCAAAGGCGGTGGTGAAATCAAGTCAGCAAAAGTCACCCAGCATAGAGAGGGCTTCCCCGGCTCTCTCGGCGCTTACGTGACGGCGCTGTGGTGGCTGCCGCAGCCCCGGAGCCGGTCCTCACTCCTCGGCGCGGCTCATCGGCACTTGCCAACAATGAGCTGTGTTTCTTACACGGCTTTGGCCACGGCTAATATAGGATTTCAGAAGGGAGGAGCAAAACCCTTACAGGCAACCAGAACTAAAACCTGGAGCACGCGGGGGGGGGGGAGGGGGGGAAGGAGGGAAAAAAAAAAAAAAAAAAAAAACCCGACACCCAGCGCGCGCGCACAGGGACGCGCGCGGACGGGCACGGGGCACAGGCGCAGCGCGGCCCGCGGGAAGGGGCCGGGCGGCGGGGGCGCCCTGCCGGGGCCGCACGTGCGTCCGCGGGTGGACCGGAACAAAGCGGGGCGGCGCGGCGGGGAGCAGCGCCCCGCGCCCCCCGGTCGGCTCCGCGTGCGGGCGTCGCCGGGCTCCCTCGCGCCCCGCCCGCGCGTGTCGCCGCTGCGCAGCGGCCGCGGACACGCGTGGGGCCGGGCGCTCCGGGGGCGCTGCCCGGGCAGGGCGAGGGCCGCCCCTCCGGCGCCGCAGGTGCCCGGCCCCGCCGGCTTCGAGGCCACCGGCCCCGCGTGGGCGCCCCCCGGGGCCGGCCCCTCTCCTGCGGGCTAGATCCGACATCCACCTTTTCCCACAGAGGCGGGCGCCGCGTGCCGGAGATGGGGCGGTGGGGGGTGCCGCGCACTCTTCCCCTCCCCCCCCCCCCTCATGTTTGCCCCACAGCCACCCGGGGTGTGCAGGGCGAGCGCCCACCCACTCCTGCCCTTGGCCGCTTTGGTGGGGTTTATTGGCATTATTTACGATTGTTTTTCTTGGAATGGCAAAGAAAAACAGAGCACGCGGAGCGCGGGTGGCTACATGCTTTGCAAAGACATGGCCCTGGCGCTCCACGGCGTCCGTGCAGGGCAGCACCCTGCCTCGGAGCACCACCCCGGCAGCGCCAGGCGTGTGCAGCCCCCCACCCCCCAAGACCAGCGCTCCTGCCTCTTGCTCCAGATCCACCAGCCCCTCGCTGAAGGGTGGCTGAAGTAGCATGATGGTGGCCTGTTTTCGGTAGTGCCTTCTGGCTTCCTTCGCGCCCTCTCCACTTCCCTCCTTGCAGCTGCCCACAGGCACACTGAGGGGGTTGCGGTAGGCAGGATGCCCTCCGCGGACACAAGGAGTTGTGTGCTCCTCTTTTGAGGTCAAAGTGGCTATTGTGTAGGCCGAGATTGGGTTTCTGCTCCTCCACACACTCCACAAGGACACAGTAGTGCAGGAGGTCCTCCCTGGGGTGGTGCAGGCGAGGGCAAATGGGATGCTTCAAGATGCTGTCCATATGGCAGCCCCCTTTCCCCCCTTTTGGGCGGGCTATGTCCTTACCTGGCTGCAGTGAACTATGGAGGTGAAACTAAAAGGAGGGTTAGCTTCACCTCGTCTCCCCCTAGGATGGAGGCAGAGCTGGGTTCCCGGGCACAGCGAGGTGTGGCAGATGAGAGAAGGGCAATTCCCTGCGTGGCTGGTGCAATCCTTAGCAAAGCCATGTGGGCAGGCAGTGGTGGGTGGGCACATACAAGACACCAGAAAAATGCCGGGTGACACCCCAGCTGTGAGGAACAGCAGGGATGGAATCAAAGTCCTGGGAGGACAGGAAGCTTTACAAGTGTCAGGGTTACTTCGAGGAAGTGACCTCATCCTGCAGTTCCCTTTCCTGCAGGGATTAAGTAGGGTGCCCACCACTGCTTCACCTTTTGCTCTTCAAATGCGTGTGAGTAGGTGAATGTCTGGGAGTTGCAGCTGAACTGGGACCTCCAGTATGGCCAGGGATGGTCAGGGAAGTGATAGTACCTTTCCGAAGATTTCTTCTTCTCGTGGTTGTGCAGGTTTTGCAGGGCAAAACAATGAATAATAAGAAGATCCTGTTCCATTTGGCAGGTAGTCAGCAGTGTATCATGACAAGTGGTTTGTTTAATGTCACATATCCATGGTGATACTGGTGTGCCTTTTTGCTCTCCGCTGCCTTAAGTTTGCGATCCTTTTTAAAGCCAAGCACACATCATATCACCGCCCTGCAAATGCCCTTTCCTATTTTCGGCTTTCAGATGCTGGAAACTGCCAGCTTGCCAAAGTGAGTTATGGAGAATTGGCATGAGACTGCCAGAAGCAAAAGTAGGGAAGTCACAGCCTCTATGATACCTCACTCATACAAAACATATCTTCAGGTATTTACAGCCCACATAAAAAGAATTGGGCAGGACGGAGCTTTCTTCATTGGTGGTTGCAGTGGGGTCCAGGTAAGGCTCAGCAGAGCAGTGCCAGATGAGCCAAGTTTGTCGCTGTTTATGGCCATAGCAAAGTGGGAACAGAGTCAGTTGGTTGCTTTCCAGGAAACGGCTGGAAGGCTGGTGACAGGCAGCTAGGGGAACGCAGGACAAAGCACAAGCCCATCACTGCTGAGCTAGCAGGAAGCCCCGAATCTCATCCATTTGCCTCTCCTGATCTAAGCCATAGTTTTTAAAGAAATCTTTTCACTCATATTCTTCAAAGTCTTCTGCATACCTGAGTTGGTTCTTCAGTCAGACAGCAAGAAAGCAGGGCACTGCGTATCAGGAGAACGCTGGAGATGGCCAGGGGTGTGAAAGAAAGCAGCAGGGTTCACAGAGTCGCTCCTCAGTGAAGAATATCTGAGTAGAGCTGAAAGCAGAATGTGACTGCTGGGCCCATCTAGGAAGAATCACTGAGAAACGTCAAACACAACAACGGAAAAGAAGGGAGAAGATGGATCCTCGGTTGGGTGTTAACATTTTGCGTCGGAAGGTCAGACAGGCGCTGAAGCTGGGTTATGGATATAGCCCCACTCACTCCTTCCAGACTGGAATATCTGCAGAGTGTGGTGAAAGGAAGGAAAGGAAAATCAGAAAGGAGAATCCCAGATGGTGTTTTTCCAGATATTTATGGGAAATGTTCAAGCTGGCTGAATACTTGTAGTTCCAGGGATATATCACTGGAACAAGATACACAGGGCAATGGATTTCAGGAGGACTTGGATCTCCAAAGTCCTTTTTTGCAACTCCAAAAATATAATCCCTAACTCTCTGTAACTTTGCCTGTCCCAGCTCACTGTGGAGGTGAGTTTCTATGTGTTCCCTCCCACGCTGACACAAAGCAGTCAGGAAAACCCAGTTCAGGACATCTGCTAGGGTTATCTGATAGGAAATTTTATATTAGAATGATATCCTGAAGAAATGCCCTTTCTGTAGAAATGATTAATCTCCTCTATTGAGAAGACAAGCCATGATTTTCTGGCTGCTCTTGCAGCTGACCTTCTCATAGCTTCCTTCAATCCCACCCTTCCCTGGGGCACCGGGTGCTTGGGAGGGAAGAGGGAACCATGGTGCAGAGATTCCCAGCTCTCTGCTTTATTAGCGCTGAGCTGAATGGCTATCACTGGTTTCACTG
Source organism: Falco biarmicus (assembly GCF_023638135.1). Classification (NCBI taxonomy): domain Eukaryota; kingdom Metazoa; phylum Chordata; class Aves; order Falconiformes; family Falconidae; genus Falco; species Falco biarmicus. Next base: position 51,493,986 of record NC_079293.1, on the reverse strand, counting down.
CCCCCCCTGAGGAAAAAAGTGAACACGTCAGGTTTGTTCCAGATGAGCACCCAGGAAGCAAAGAAATCAGTTTTGGTCTCTCAACAAGCCTCTTTTTTCCTGGAATTCCCTTTGTGAGAAGAACAGTGGGCCTTTTTGCCTGTGGGGTGAAAACACAGGGGTTTTGACTAGAAGGGAGTTCCATTTTCTGACACGCTTTACTGAGAGACCTATTATTCTTATGTGATTGGGGATGAAGAGTGGACACAAGATTAGCCACGGGTCTGGGCTTAAGATCTCCCAAGTATCCAGGTAGGAAGGAATTACCTTGGCAAATTTAAACAATATTTGAATTACCTTGGCTGTTTGAACAGCATCAAAGTCCAGACTATAGCAGAAAATATAGGCTTAACTGAGTTCACTTAGTTCCTTACAAGGCACAAGGTTCCTAAAGCCACCACAGTTCCCCTCTGCCAGTCCAGACATCACCAGGAATTCCCCAGAGCTGAGCACCTGCCCTCCCATTTTAACTGTCCTCTGCTGGGGAAGGCCACTGGTCGGTGAGGTAGTCATCTGCCATACAGGTAGGCAGCCTGAGTGTGAAAGAGATGACCTACTAGGGGTTTCTTTCAGTGGTGGCTTATGTTGCAAGGAGTTACTGGAGTGATGTCAAAGCAAATCTGTACTATGTTCCTCACAGCTGGCTAGTGTGGGGGAGTCGGTGGAAATGCAGAGAGATCCAGAGCATGCGCTATCTCCATTAGTCAGCATGCATCTCATTTTTATTTTGCCAGGTCTCACAAGGTAATCCATCTCTGCTGACTGCCTGTAGTTACTCTGCTGAGAATGGAGGTTACCAGTGTATTTGTCAGCAACAAATCTTTAAGGAAAGCAAAGAGTTACCCAGAGCAAGGAGCTTCCTGAAGCATTTGGGGGTATGTTAGAGGGTTTCATGTCCTTCCATCCCTTGTTATTGTGCCAGGAACCAAAGACATACACATCGAAGTGCTGTTCTAAATTAAGGAACACAGGCTATGCAAATTGTGCTACTCTCTCTCCACCCACCTTTTCCTGTTTGTTTAGATGGTTCAAGATAGTAACATGCTGGTATATTTTATGTTGATAATAATGAATGTGGCTTTGCACCCTTCATCTGCATCATATTGTTCGTGTGAGAGTGTCTTCAGAAGTGTGACAAGCTCCATTGTTTTATTGTTATACCCTCTCAGCGCAGTCCTTCAAGCTTGTGTGATTGCAACTGAGGTTCTTCCTTAAGTGAAATTTCACTGCAAGGTATTTTCTTTGAAAAAAAGTAACTCTGTAAAAATGAGAAAATGTATTAAGAACATTATGTCTTGAAGAGGCTCATGAGGATGTAAATATACAAAAATAAACACACACAAGTAAATCATTAATCAATGTCATTCCGTTTGTATTATGTCACACAGAACCCTCACACGGATCTTTTTGCTACTCTACTTTTGGGAATTAGTGGAAACCAGAAATAACAAAAGGAAAACGTTCAGGTGCCTTTGAGAAAGTGGTAGTAGCATTTGTAGTAAACCAAATGACACCAGATTCAAGTAGAACACAGGCATGGGAAGCGGCCACCAGCTAGGCTGTATGAACAAAATTTTGTTCCATTTGGAGACCGAGCCAAGTAATAATACTACTGTTTTGGGTCAACAAAGACTTTTAAAAAATCTTCAGGTAGAATGAAATGTTTTATTTAATTAAAAATTATTAGAAAGCAGAGTACATACTTCTAAGTATGTATTAGACCTGGATGATTACACCTAAAGTGTTCATTGCATACATTCTATAATTAATTGAACTGGTAGTTGACAAGTAATTTATTTGAAGTCCACTGAATAATTGAAGCATATTATTAGAATGAATTGGAATGTTCCAAAAAAAGAAAGATTTATGATTACAAATATAGGTCCCAATCCAGGATACATTTATACATATGATTAACAGTCACATTTTTTAGGCAGATCATTTCACACAGTACCCTACTCTCTTGTATCTGCATACAAATATTCTGTTTTAAATCTGTGTGGCTGCGCAGGAAGCGTGACACTTCTCAGTAAGGGTAAAGATGACAAAATCTTAACTTCTGAAACCACCAACTGATCAAATTGACACAGCTTAAATCCAACAATGTTCTGTACTTGGGACTGGATTTCCAGGTGGTTGCATCTTTACAGCACAACAGTCCACTTGAGACACTGATCTGTGTGAGTGTCTGGACAGGAATTTAATAATATCCAATCTAAAATGTAATTATATTATTCCATTGATTAAGTTCACATTTTCCCTTTGCAGTTCCAATATTTCTGCCTTGAAGAAAATATTAGTAAAATTAACATAACAATTATATAAGAGAAATGTTCTGTTGCTGTACTGAATGTCAGTTTACATTTGGGTAAGGATATACTTTGGACATGCTTATTGGACCTAATGGTACCATATGCAACAGAATCTTTCTAAATCACAAAAGAAATACTGACTGCCATGTCCCTCTACAAGGGTTCAGCATACAGGAAACAAGTGTGTGACAAAACAGTGTTGCAGGATGTAGGAAAATAGTTCTTCAGTATAATCACTGTGGTCATTAAGGCTTCTCCAGCATCCTTGCCACTTTGAATTTTATTTAAATAAATAGGGAAGTAGTTTAATCCTCCTCACGATGACGAAGGGTTACAAGCAGCTGTGGTATTGGTCACACGTCACATTGTCAGCAGACAGTTGCAGTTTCAGTTACATTTTCGCCTTTGATTTGATTGTGTTTTTCTCCTAAATTAAATAATGATGATGTGTGTACTGTGTGGTAACGGCAGCAGTATTCATTCCAGGCCTTTACGAATATGCTGTGGGTTCAGGAGAATTTGTAAGCAATAAACCTTCTCATCCTGTTCAGCATTTTATGCAACTTATTTCACATACACTTCGAGGGTGGTTTCCTTTTACAGGTATGAAGGCTCTGGGAATCATTCCAGTCTGACCCGTCTTTTCAGTGGATTTTCACTGCATGTCTTTAGTTGAGAACCTGTGACCCTTTATAATGCAAACCTCTGTTTTGAGGCTTTATATATTTCAAATTGGGTCTCATCGCAGTCTTGTACTTCACATTGTCTTTCTCTGGAACACAGATGTTATCTTTGTTTTCTGTGGCAAGGGTTAATCTTGCTCAGACAGGCCATTCTCAGTGTAGAAGATGCCTATCTGTGTTTCCCCCTTCCTGAATGCTTGCTGCAGAAGAGGCTTGCTGCTATCCCTCTCAAGATTGGTTACACACTTTCTATGTGGATTACTTCCTGTTTTCCCTCAACCTTTCATTTTGGTTGGCACCAGCAAGTGTTGTTTCCGCTTGTGTAAGTAGCTGTTTCATGGGCCCTAGGATTCGGAAGCAACAGACTCGACTTCGGTATGTTTCAAGTTTTGGTCTGAAATATGTACAGTAAATCAGTTGGACCCCTGAAAAATAATGAAGTGCAAACAAAATAAATCTAAATAGTTCAAAATAGTTTATATTTCCTAAAAATAGTTAAAACTCAAGTTTTTTAGCCCCCTATTTGGAAACATAAAGATAAGCCCTGGTTTTTTATCAGACATATCTTTGTGAGTACTGCAAAATTATGATACACTGATTTTTTTCAGTTGATTAATTCCGGTTTAAGATGTTTTTAGGAAGGCACAGCAGATGTGTGTGATTTTTCACACTTCGCTGTTCTTATGCGTCAGCCTGATGATATCATACTCAAGCACTAATGATGCTACTAGCCTTTTACATAAATTAGCACTTTACAGCTTCAGAGCATAATACCAACATTACCTAATTACTCTAGAATTGAGCATGCACTGTTTTCCTTTTAAAGTAGAAACTGATGGATTTAAATGGTGATATGTTATCAGAAAGGAAAACAAGTCCTTTAACAACCTATGTAGTGGTCTGATCCAGAAGCCAGGGTATTTGTTTTCCTCCCCTCTCCCAGTTTCAGCAATGTCATGAAAATGTGACTTAAGCACCCAAATTCCTTTCTCTTTGTGGATGTCTCACACAGACATCAGTTTCTATAAAACGGAAAAACCTGATACCCTTCTAGAATATGCCTATCAGAGATCTTTTTGAGTGTATCACATATCTCTGTGACCACAGATATTTGATGTCAAAAAGATTTTAAAGCTATCCTAATTTTCTGTTTTTATTTCAGATCATGAGTGGGACCCTGGCCACCTTAATGTCAGTAGAAATCAGTTATTATCGTCACTGACTTCAATGGAGGCAAGGTCCACCCCTGACACTTTTAATGTCATACAAAAGGTAACCAACCCTTTCCATAACCTCTTGGCAGCTGCTCCTCGCAGTGTTCACTCCCACCCAAGCAACAGGACAAAATGCTCCCCTCTTTTCTCTGCCTTCCCTGTGTCCTAAATATTCCACTCCCAGTGCCTCTTACCAATTACCTTTGCAAGAATCTTTGGAGGCTCTTGCTTCCTTTCTGCTCCAGGATGAATTATCCCTGCAAACTTTCAATCCTCATAGCTCTTGTCCAGGAAGATCACTGCAATTTTGCTTCCAAATAGCCCATTTCCTGCAGCTACATGCAACACCCCCAACTAAATCTCTCACATGGTGAATGGCAGCAGTCCAACAGCATATTATCCATCAGAGTGAAGTTATGTTCTTCGATAACAACTTCTTTGCATAACCACATCCACAGCTTCTTTCTTCCCTCCAGACTCTGACATCCCAATAACCAATTTCCGTTCATGCAGAAAATGTTAAATCCAACAACTTCCCTCACCATAATGCCCACGCACTATAAAATACCCTACAGTTTGCTCTAATATGGAAGGTGTTGAGCAATAGCAAGAATGTGTTCTAGGGCTTTTACATCCATCTGAAGTTGTCTTCAAGATCTTCAGTAAAGTATCTCCCCCAAGTGTGAGTCTGACCTACCCTTCTACCTCCTGAGGTTGCCTACGCTTCCAGTACCACCTGCCAGTCCCATGCCAGGGTAGGAAGAGGTTTGTTGGTTTGTTACTACTAATAAACATGTACCTATACCTTTACTCCTCCAAGAGTTTGAGAAATATCCACTACTCTTTATTTTCATTTACAAATTTTCTAAAAGTCTTCACATATGTGGACAAAACTACTGCCAGTTTGCAACGCTTTATGAACATTTCATTGTCTTTCATGTATAAATTCTCAAGGCTAGTTGATTGCTTATTTAAGTTGCTTGCAGAATAAAACAAACGGCTCTTGTGACTAATACTGGCTTAAATGCAGTGTATATCTCTGATTAATGCTATTTTTAACTGTCATATAAAGTCCATTGCTGCTTATGTATTATGGCTAGCTACCCCTGAGTGAATTTTTGTTAGTACAGCACAACGGAACTTGATTTCAGAAAGAACAAATAGCTAAAAGGATATCTGAAATTGTCACATGTACTTTGCCTGAACATAGGTATTCATAGCACAGAAAAAGCTGTTGGTATGCTAAGTTCAGTATCTGCCTACTAGCAGCAACAACACTAATGTCTTCTAAAGAACTCATAATGCATCAGGCATTCAACACCACTGTACCTGGGGAACCTCGTGGGCATACAACTGAGAAGACAAACTTCTGATATAAAGCAACTTGCCATTTATATCATCACTGATGGAGCCATAAATCAGGGATCTCTGTCTTAACCCTGCCAAGTCTTGAACATTGGAAGTTGAAGGCTCTTGTCATTTTTCTGTACAACAACTGATGAAATGGTACCTCCCCGATTTGTATAGTCAGTTCTACTGATTACAGCAGTTAATGGACCGACTCAATTTACATGAGTTGAAAGACTGGGTTTTTTTTTTTTTTTCTTTTTTAATGTATGTTTAGGTCTCCTCCATTTTGGCGCTTAACAAAGCTATTTACCATAGTAACAATTTATGATTGGTATTCTACAGATTACTTATACACTGCATTGATAACTGATGTCCTTATGCATGTTTCCTTACTATTGAACAAAGTATATAAGCATGCTATGTGCCATGCCTGGTGTACCCTTCATTGTACAGACTCCCCAGTACTCTTTCTTTAAAGGCCATCATTCTGCTCTCTTAAGGTGCTGAGAGCCTAGGATGAGCTGTGGTCAGTAGCAGCGTAGGTATCTTGGCATTTGGTAGGACTGACGTCTACAAGGTCATTCGGTTTATTCTGTAGGCAGGTTTCTCTTCCACCTCCCTCTAAGGCTGGCTAACTGAAACTTTCTATCAATGTTTTATATAATCCCATTACATTATTTTCTGTCATCCATTTTTTTATTACAGCTTATTTTCTGGGTTTGACCACTGCAGCACACAGAGCAGACGTCTTCATTAAGCTGTCCACACTGATGCCTCAATCTTTTTGTTGAAAGGTTACAATTAATTCGGAACCTATCTGTGTATACAAGTATAAATCATGCCTTCCAAGGCGCATTACTCTGCACTTATCTACACTGCATTCCCTCTGCCGACGCATTACTCAGTTACTTAGTGTTGTCAAGGCTTACTGAGGTGCCTCATGATCCACCAGCCTTGTCTTGCCTGCCAGTCTTGCATATCCAGCCTTTCTAGCAGGTCCTCAATAAGTACATTAAACAATGCCATTGTTTGTATTGAACCTTGAGGCACCCCACTACTTAAATGCTGTGAAGAGACTGAGAAACTATTCTTGCTCTGCCCTTGTGTGCTATCCCCTAACTGGATTTGCATCCAGGACTGCAGGGTGTCACCCACTCTCCTCCTCCTGGCAACTGACTTTCCTTAGCAGCCCCTTGAAAAGTCTTTACTCCAAGCCATTTGACTGTTCAAATAACTTCCTCCGGTCCCCCCTTACCCTGCATTTTGCTATCACTTCACAAAATCGCTCAAAATCCAAAGATCTGACCTCAAACCGTTCTTTCTTTTCACAGATTTTGTTTGCTAGGAGCGGTGTTATTTCATTATCCCGTACAGGCAGGTGAGTTCCAGACCCGTTTTTACCTGCAATGCTGCTGTGACAGGGAGCTACTTGATAAACTAAATCCATCCAGCGGGTGGATGGCTTTTGTACCAGCAGCAATCTCTTCAGAAGCACTCTCTTCTTGAGAGCTTCAAAAATAAAATACAATTGAGAAAACACGCTTTGTCAGCAAGGTTGCATCCAAGTACCCACACCCCGGTTTGGGGCTGGCCGAGGGTTCACAGTTAACCCTGGCGTCCTGTGCTTGTGCGGCTGCCTTTGAGCGGGCTGCGGGCAGCTATCATCCCCTCCCTCATATCACGCTTTTGTTTCGGCCGCATTGGCGCCTCCTCATGCCCCCGGTGCCAGCCAAGTGACTCCGGCTTCCCTTCCCCTCGGGGCCTCCTCCCGCCCAGCCACCCCACAGCGCTCGCTCACCCCCGGCGCCGCTTCCCCTCAGGCCTCACACCGGGGCCTCCGCCCCGCCTCGGGCTCAGCCGGGCCGCCCTCCCCGCCGCGGCCACCGCCGCAGCCGTCGGCGCTCGGGCCGCAACGCCCCTCGCCACGCACCGCCCCGGTGCCCTTCGCCGGGCAGAGGCGGCTGGGGGCGTCGGGCGGGGAGCGGGGCCGCCTCAGGCGCCCTCCCCTCCGCCGCCGCGTAGGCGCGGCAGATGCCGCCTGCAGCGGCCGCGGCGCGGCGGGGGGCGGCGGGGCCGACACGTCGGGCACGTCGGCAGGTGCTGGCCCCGTGCGGGGAGCGGGGAAGGGGCCGGGTGGGATGTGTTTGGGCGCTGGGGCAGGCTCCTGGGGCAGGCGTCGCTTTCACGGCGGTTCTTGCAGCGGCCGTGAGCTGGGACGTGCCGACTGGAAGGAGAGCCGTGGGCCTGCCTGGTCAGACCCTTGGCACAGCCCAGGGAACCGGCCATAGCTGCATGCAGAAATCACCTGGCTGCGGTTTGGCTTTGTATGGATCGCCATTTTACGAGTCTTGTTAGGGGTAAGGGAGAGAAAATCACTTAGGAAAAAGAAAGGAGGAGTTCAGATCACTTGGTGCCAAAAAATAATGGCCCAAAGCTCTAGGAGCTTTCTGCAGCGTGTGGGAAGTGGCCTGGCACGGGAGAGGCAAAGCTGCTGGGAGCTGGGGCCCTTCACTGCAGGGAACAAACTTTATTCCTTAAGGCCTTGGTTTTGTTTGTTTTGTTGTTGTTTTACATTTTTGCACAGGCTGTTTAAGCACTGGTAACCGCTGGGGCACAGCTCCTGTTACAGCTTCGGGAGGGCTGATGAAGGTTTGGAGCAGTCACTGGCGAATTCAGCGGGAGCCTCACCGGCAGCTGTGCGCCGAGCATCGCTGGTGTTGATGGGGTTAGACTGGCCTTGTCACTTCTGAGACTCCAGAAAAAACACTGGTGTAGACAAGGCCGCTGCGCCCCAAATGGCAGACACAGCAGTTTTTGAAGGTTGCCTTGTTTTCTGCTTGTTGGCTTTTGTTAGCAAAAAGTAACGGTTTTAAATGTGCAAGACCAGCTGTGATTCCGGTCAAGACACAACCATCATGCCAGCATGGGGTAGGAGGCAAAGATGGGTGTGCAGTGGCACGGGAGGAGGGTTGCACTGCTTGTTCTGCTGGCTTACACAGTGCAAAGCGGGACTGTGGGTCCCCTCAAATAATGTGCATGCAGCCAGGTACCTTTTTCATTATTCCAGGTAGCAGAAGGTGAAACAGCAACTTGCACCCTGAGCAACTTGCATGCAGATTCTGCTCCCTCAATAGAATATAGCTTAGTGCCTATATACTTATATAGTGCCTATGTACACTCTGTGGCTGGTACTGTTGATACCACTTCAGTTTCCCAAAGCTTTCAGTTCATGGTATTCCAGCTTGGTGAATAAAAAGCTTAAAATATTTTTTACATTCACTTTTATGTTAACCTCAGACTAGACCTGCCAAATCTGACATGCTGAAAATAAGCGATACTCATTTTGGATTAATTTTAAGTCGCTCTTAAAAAGCATTATTCTTCCCCCTTCTGATAAAAGAATTTTGCAGTTGGTTTCAATGATCCATTTAAAATCTCTGTGCTTTTGAGGTTCTTTTTGTAATCTAATTTAAATTTCTACTGCTTGGAAGACCTGCTGAGAATTCTTAATTGGTATATGGAATGGTAAATATAAAAACAAATGGCAAAGAATAGTGGAAGAGAACAAAACTCTCTGAATACAATAGAAGCAAGGAGTGACTTTGTTGCTGCTATTCCAGCAATGCAAGCTTTTTTCTCTAACAGCATGCTGCAGGTCAGTTCTCTTCCATAACTTTTTACCCTCTTCTTACGCATACAGGATTTTCCTTTTTTGAATTATTTTAGGAATCATGGTTCTGCAAAATTCGATTTCCTCTTTTCACCCCTCTATTCCCCTCCCAACTTCCTTGAAACCAAGAAATTAATTTCTTTCTCTAATAATTGCAGTGTGGAGTGGAGATTATATCATAGAAATTAGAGATGCAAATGGGCAAGTTAGGTCATTCAGCAGTGCATCTGCACTGCGTATGCATGATGACTCCCCACACTGTAACATGTTCTCTAGTGTTTTGTCCAATCCAATTTTGTAAATTGGGTTGATTTCTATTTAAATTGGGAGGCTGTTCCATAATACAGAGAGATTACCAAGAGGAATGTCCTACATATGGCCCAGTTGAGGGATTTTTTTTTTTTAATCAAGCTTTTGCCATATAGAGTTTTAAAAACTCCTTGCTAACACCATATGGGGAAATGCACAGAAACCATCTAAGAACATTGGAATGGTGATGCAACTTGTAATCACTCTGAAGGAAAACTGAGGATTAATCTTATCAATAAGTGCATTATGGGGACTGCTTCCACAGCAGTTCTTCCCACACAAGCACCCATTACCCCAAATAGGAGCTGTTCAAGTGCAATAGCTGCAAAATCAATCCCGCTTTATGTAGCTTCCATTGAATAAAAAACTAGAAGTGCAGTGTATTACCAGTTTTATCTACAGTCTGAAAGTCTCTCAGTTGTTTTTACATTTGAAGTGATGAGGTGCAAAATTATTATATAACTGCCTAAGCAGAGATCCATTAATCTAACCTCAAGAATTTTGAAATTATTTGCCCTAGTTTATTTGGTGGAGAAGGAGATGGGAGGAACAATGTTATTTAGGCACCTCACTGGGCTTGAGTGATTTCAGCGTGAGCTGGCCATCTACACAGCTGTTCTGTGCCTTAGACCTTTGTAGCTTTTGGCCTGAATATTTGGCCTCCAGTTCCCTGCTCTAAACACTGCTTAGGACTTCTAATTCAGTAATTTATCATATGAGGCATTAAAAAGAATAGATGAAGCTTCAATATTTCTTCTGCATGTGTTTGTTTTGGTTTTTTTTTAATTAATTTGCCATTGTTATGTAGCTTAATGTTATGTTTTTGTTTCCAAAGATAAGCAGTCAGTGGGTACTGTTGGCAGTTGGCTCCTTTGGAAATCAAGATTCTTTTTTCAGGTGCCTGAGGCTGTGGGTGGTGTTCCAGGCTGGAGCAGCAATGCAGTTTTGAAGTTAATTCCCCAATTGTCTCTGCCTACCGAGCTCTGGTTTAGTTTGCAAAGTTTTTTGGTATGTGCTAACTAAAGTTTGTTTCCTTTCAGAGAAACTAAACCAGAAGCTTCATTCTGCTTGTACACCAAAAACAATTCAACACCTGGTGGTTGTCCAAGCCTGTAATGGGTCCGTTGGACAGCTTTGAATCAGCTGGGGGAACACACACTCAGTTGAGGGGATTAGACTAAGCCTAGACTGAAGTAAGTTCCCCAGACTGCTTGAATTGCAGATACAGGGGTCTCAGTACCAACAACTTTGATTGATTTATCTGTGCCTATAATGCCAAATTATTGGCTAAGGATAAACTGAGCCTGAGATTTTAGGAATATAATTTCTGGCCCCTCTGGCTGGCAGTTTGGACCTTTGTGTGCATTAGGGCACTCCCTACATGCCTCTTCTAGCTCCACTGGAAGAGTAAGTTATCTTTCTCTCTGGCTTAATCACTTGGAAACTACATAATCTTGCATTAAAATTGCTTTTTCCTATTTACAAAACTAGGAATGGTTTCTAAGAGCTCTGCTCCTCCCACATAGCTTTCTTTGCCTCTTTTCCAGCTGGGTCCAGCATGATTCCAGTGCTCAGATAACAAAGCACCATCCGCATGGTAATGCGGGTGGAGGCGCATTGAAGGAGTGTAACAGCCCACCACAGATTTAGATCTCTTTTCATTGAATCAGGTGAAAAAGATAGTACTTAATGCCTCTAAGAATGGGCTGCCTGCGTGACAAGTACAAATTATACTTCATGTTCCTGTAATTTGACCAGTCAACACCTGGTCTAAAACAAGTGATATACTGTTAAAAGAGAATTCCAAAGCCACATCTAACACACAGACACAGTATCATTTTCCCTATGAAATAAACAGGCAGTTAAACCCCCATTTGCACCCAATCCTCCCCAGAAACCCGAAAACCTAAACATGCAAAACTTTACAAATAAGATTTTTAAAAACAAAGAAAATGTAGCTAACACCATACCAGTTTATATTTACAGATGTGTTTTTTTTAAAAAATTAATGCCTGTATAAATCAATTTTCAGTTTTTGAATCATTACAAAATCGAAACATTTAAAGATAAAACCTGGAAAATAAAAATTCACCGGATAGGGTCTCTATCAAAATAAATATGTTTTATCTTGGGTAGTAAATTTAAGTCCTACTTAAATTTTGTGTATATAAATAAGAAAACTGGAGTGCTCAGGTGACATTGGTTTAATAACTTCCCGTGAGAATTATTCTTTAAATTCTTTTCACTGCCAGAACTGAGTGTAAGTACCCAGAAGACCAAACAAAACCAAAAACAAAACAGTAAATAATTGTTAAGAAAGTACTGTTGAATTGTGGCACTTGGATTAATAACATTTTGGCTCTCTATAATACAATATATAATTGAACCAGCTTGGGGAAAAAAAACAAACACCAAAACAAAACTCAAACTTGCTGAGAAAGAACAATGTCTCCATGCATCAGAAATACGTGGGTAGAAAAGAACTCGAGAGAATGAGAGCTTAAAACCAGGGCAAGGAAGGAGGCAGTCTGCAAGTTTCAGTGGCTACCAAGGAAGAAGTGAGTCTGGGGGCTTGTAGTGAGAAAAGTGCACCTTAGTCTGCTTCAGGTGGAGTCAGCTGAGTAAGCTCAAACCTCCTTTCTTTGCTGCTTGAGCAAAATCAGCACAGCTTGAACAAGTTTGGGACTGACTACAATGAGCCCTCCAGTTCTGTGAGAGCAGGGATGTCTATCAGAAGAGAGAACAATTAGAGAACATTTACACACTTGTCTCCAAACTGAGCATCTCTCCACAGTACTGGCTTTAAGAAAAGTACCTGGGACTGTGCTTTACTTGCAGTTTGTATGTATTGAGGATGTCTTGTGGCTGGAGCCATCAACTGAGGAATGTCTTAAACTGTGTTACATAAGAAGTGTCTGTCCCAAGAGGTCCTGGCACAGACCATTCCTGATCTTGTTAGAGCTCCTACTGTGAATGAGGTCTTGACTACACATAAAGCTATTGCTGATTAGTGCCACATGTGGATGCTCTGGCCACACATGATATTAATCAAGAACAACTCCGTGTGTAGACAAGCCCAAATTTAATGTGAGGGTGGTCACAGAATGGTGCTCTGCACAAGAGAAATCTCAGAGCAGATGAGTAATTGCCTGTTGTTTCCATGTGGATAGTAATGCGCTTGGCAGGGAACAAGTAGACATTTGAGAATGATTTAATTTTTCATTACCAGGTACACACACATACACCATTGTCAACATACCAAGTCCCACAAACACTGGAGTGTGAATCACTAAAGCATCTCTTGCTGTTGCTGCCTGGTATGTGCAGCATTAGGCTTTATGTGCATTACTAGACACTTACAAGCATGGTTGTGATGGCCAAAGGTATGAAGAAATGATTTTTTTCATGGACAGAACCTAACCCTTTGTCACTAAATGGCTTGTTTTGCTCAGGACAAGCTTGGGTTAAATTTTCTTGTTGACAACCACATTATTGCTAGTGCAAGACTGCTGACAAATACTTCTTGTGTGGGCAGCTTTTAAAGACTCTGATGGTTCAACCTATGACAGGATAGCCTCTTCCCATTACCATCATGGCAGTTTTACTGAGTTGAGGCTGATAGGAAGCAAGATTATTCAGGAAATAGTTTGGTGTGCTCAGAGAATATATGACTATACCTGAGCTGTTTCCCAAGCTGGCTGTTACATTATTTTTATGCAAGCTCTTTTCTGTACCATTTTGTGAGGAGCCGGTTGCCTATGCTTAGCTTGCTGTGGGTGTGACCAACACTTCTTTGTTCTTTTTTTTCTGCCTGCCTTTTAGTGCTCAGACCAAGAAGTTGCTGCCCTGGCTAAGTGTCTGGTTGGGTTGCTAGGACGCTGGTTCCACACTGCTGGGATAATGTACTTTTTCTACTCAGAATATTTAGTGGAGTTCACTCCAGTATATAATTTCTCATGAAACAATATAAAATCCCTTGAAAGCCAGTGTGTTACAGGTTAGGATAGCGAATTTATTTTATTTTATTTTATTTTGGTGTGGTTTAGTTTATTTTGTTTTATTTTATTTTATTTTATGAGGGAGGGTGCAAAATAGCAGGCCAGTATTCAGACCATGTTAGTATTTGGTCTGATTCAGAGCCACATATGAACACAGGTTTCCAGTATTTAGGCCATAGCATATTTTTGGGCAAGTATCTCCTATTCAAACTGTTCTACTTCACTGGGAATGGGAGCCTGTGAGACTAACCTGCTGGTTAAAGTGGTCATGTGGGAGACTCAGATTCATATGCGTGTTCCAAGAAATGTACAAATGTTTATGCGAAGTGGAGCAGCTATAGCAGGACAGATTGAGACAGATTTTTTCAAAACATCGAATGGCTTTGACATTTGGCCACTTCCCAGAGAAACAGCAGAATGGGTTCAAGTTCATTCAATGAATCAGGCAGAAAGGAGACTTCAGAACGTATTTCCCAATACACACGCATGTGCCCTAATCCTGACAGATGTGTGCCTTGACCCTGCTGCTCCCTTTTACCTCCCCCCACAAAAGCTGAACACAAGATTTCCAGCAGGGATTAGGCATGAGGCAGGGCTGTGAACAGCTTCACAGCCTGGTGTGTGCCTACCTGTTGATCTCCTGCTCTGCCCTCAAATTTAGGCAGGGATTGAAAAGGGTCCGTGGGTTGCAGTAACGCTGAAATGTTAACCTGAGGTACCCAATGGTGGAGACAGGCACCCAAGTCATTTGTAGATTTAGTTCATAAAATCTAAAGTGTGCTATAGCTTAATAATTGGTTTCTATAATAAGCACTTAATTTTAGCAATAAAAATGTGTTTCATGTATGTATAAATTGGCATTTTTAATTACCCATTTTTCTAATACTCTTGTGAGGATATAATTTATATTGTAATGTCATGGCACTCAGATGTAATTCTAGGAATAGCATTTTTGGTATGAACAGGTTTTTTTCCTGTTACATTTTACTGAACCATTTAAAATTATGGTCAACTGAGAGAGTGTGTGTAACTTTTATTACAAATCCCTTCTTATGCTGATTCTAGGTGTCCAAAAAGCTGAAAAATAGTGGCTTGGCATTTGTAACCTTTCCCTTCAGTAGATTTATGCTTTAAAACCTCATCATTAGCTCATGGCCAAATGCTTTTCATGGTGCCACATCTAAGAGGCCACCTAAAACTCTGGCTGGAGCAGGATGTAGGTGTTCTCTTGTGTCCCCTGTGCAAGGGTGCTACACTCCTGCTCTCTGATCTCTGCTTTCTTTTGATACATCTAGGGTTGCAAGATAAAGAGTTAGCTTTAAATCCCAAGGCCATAAATATGTTTTTCCTAGGTAACAAAAAGAATGTTTCTGCCTCGGTGATAATACAGAATTGGAGATATCTGTGAAGCTTGGCCTAACAGTCAGCTGCAGGGTTCGATACAGGGCATATCTAAACAGGAATCTATTACCATGGAGTTTGCTTCCTCCATTTATTGCCAGAGCATGAATTTGTTGACCTGTAGGTCATGCTGTCTTGTTCTACTACATCTTCTCTGGGGACGAGAAATGGGAGGATTCAAGACATGTTTCTTGGAAGGCTTTCTTTTTTTTAAAAAGTATTTTTGGAGAGTTGAAGTAGGAAGGTCTAAGTGTTTGGACATGAGTGCTGTTCACTAGGGCTTAGTTTAAATGGATGGAATACAGATATTTTGACTATGCTTAAATAAACAAATAATATCATAAAGGGACATAGCCTTTAAAAATGTCAGCTATTGAAAGTTACTGCAATTTTGGTCACTTTAAGTCATGGGACTGGCATTCAGATGACAGATACTCAAGGTTTTGCTGACCTTGGGAACATTACCGAGTAATCAGTCATTAAGTAAGCATGAAGTGTTCTTGAACAATTTAGTCAATGTCTTCAGCACTTAACATACTTTCCCTTGAAAGCATGCATCTTGCTCCACCTTCTATTCCGGGACACAAATTTGTTCTAATTTAAAGAGAACACTAGTCTTCATTTTCCTTGCGTTCTTTTTCTTGTCATATCTCTTCTTAATGGGAGTAAGAGCCTTCTGTTCAACTTTTGACTTTGCATATGTCTCTTAATAAAAGTATAATAAAACTTGAGGCTTACATCTTCAGAGAGCAACATAATCTAGAGTGTACAAGGGCTGAGTTCTGCCTTCAGATGAAAAATCATATTTCCCATTGAAATAAATAAAACCCAAGCATGTATATAGAGAGAATAAAATTTGGATGTCGGACCGTTTCTTGCAAAATCCTGTGAGGAAGGCAAGGTAAGTGTTATTATACCAATCTTTGCAGGTAATCTGAGACAAAGAGGATTAATGAATTGTCAGGATCCATTGAAAGAATCATTAGTTAAAGCTATTGCGGTCACTCAGGAGTTTCTGGGCTCCCAGTCCTATGTGCAATCCACTTGGCCATATTGCTGAAACTAAGGGACCCTAGGGCGGTGAATAACTCCACCAAGAAATCATGGAAGGTTGTTTACATTCTGCAATTTAGCATGCAGACAACCAAATTGGTGCTTGGACCCACACACTTCTTTGTGGTGTATGGAAGCAAATCAGCAGTGAATAAAAGGCTCTGGAGGCCGTGGCTGAAGGATGAGTTGTACTGTTTGGTGTACTGGGGTGGCAGGACAGTGTGAACGGAGGGGACCTTGGGGAGGGAACTTCACGATGAGAGAGAATAGGGTGGGAATGGGAGGAAAAAGAAGTGAGGAGTATGAGAGAGAAAGCGGAACGTGATGGAAAGGGATCATAGAACTAAATTAAACAAAAGCAGATTAATTGATGCCATATCTCATAGTTCAAAAAGTGCCCATTATATGTATCCATCTGCTTACTTTCTATGCATCATGACAATGCTAATTTGAATATGTATTCCAGGAATTATTGATTACTTCTGCAACACAAACAAATATGTGTTTTAGCCATTGTTAATTTGATTTTCTGGGTTTAGCAAAGTTAGTGTTGTAGTTTGTGATAGATTGGAATCAGAGTTGCTAGCTGAAGCACAAAGTATTAAACTGATTCCTGAAAAAATAAAGGTTTGCACTTACTCCCACTGATATTAATATCAGATTTCAAATTGACTGTAATTAAAGTGGGATTGTGCCCTTACATGAAAGCCATGATTTCCTAAGCATTACATTTTCTATTAGATGCAATGGGCATCCCTTTCATGGCTGGCAATGGAATATGTGTGCCCACATTTTATCACTAAAATTCCAGTGTAAAATCTACCCAGGGCTGCCTGACTTAATGCTTTTTTATTCTGAACTACTTAAAGGGACCCTCTTTAAAACTTTCTGGTTAGAAATACACGCTTTCTGGTGAAGTGCACTTAACTAATATACTCTGAATTATTAAATTGAAGTTTTTAATTCCCTGATGAAATGCATGAGATCATTGAGTAAGAGAGAAATTAGAGCTTGTACATGCAAAACATGCCTATACCAGCTTATTTAGGATGGGCATACAATCGAATGTCAGAGATGTAGATATATATTTCTCTGTTGGTTTTTTTCAGTTGCAGTAGCCTTCAGTGTTATTTTTACTGTTGTGGATACCACATTTGATAGGTGTAACAAAAGTGTGGTTTTCAAGCTGACCCTTTTAAGGCAGAATAGCCTGAAGGAAATGCACCCATTCTGCTTCAAAGAGGATCTGTCAGTAGGAAGGAGGAATAATATGCATGCATAAGTAATTAATAATGATCTGAAGCTTTGATATTTTGTAAGGCCCAGAAAATTACATTTTTACAGGATATACTATATTGTTGGGTTAAAAACACATGGCTTAATTCCATATCCTGTAACAAAATTTCTGTTGAGATAAATAGGAACTGAGCTTGAATAAGGACAGAAGTATCAAAAGCACTGGTTTGAGTGCTGTGTGTGTCCTTTTATTATACCAGTGAATACAGTTGTGAGTATCACTGCAATCCTTAATAGGATAATATGGATGAGAAAGATCTTCAATACAGAGTATAATGAGGTGCTCAAATAGCCTGACTTTTCACTTAATTTAAAGAATTCATTCCCCTGAAAAGCTCAATTTCTACATACCTAATAGTACAACATGAAATTCAGAGGCCAAATCTCATTGACTAGATTTTGTTTGAATATGTTTTAAAACAGCTGCTTTGACTTCATTAGATGTCTTTAATGTAGCCATTTGTAAAGTCCTTTTCTTGTATAATAGATTAACTTGCAGAGAGGAACTGGCTGATACAGCGATGCCTTTTGACAGTCCTATTTTTAGAAGCAGGGAGAGGTACAGTCAAATAAAACACGCTGCAATTAATAAGCTGGATATCAAGCATGGATCATTATGGGGAAGCTCCCTTTGTATTTTAACAGTTTTCTGGGGCTTCCTGCCCCTCTTATAACCACAGAGAATCCTACAAGCAGTTTTTACCTGGTGAGAAAGTACCTGTGTACTTATCCATTCATAATGTAGGCATATATATATTTATTTTTTTCAGGGACAAAAGATGTGAGCCTGACTATCAACTTCCACTATATATTTATCTCTCATGTGTTGTTTCTACTGGACATCAGGACACTGAACTAACAGGTAAGCACCCTATTATGTGCCATAGCTTCAGCAACACCACTCTGGTACATTACACAGCAGTGACAGACCATGATTTGAAAGTCTGGGAATATGTTGTTATGATATGCGTTGGAGGGGTTAAAGTACTCAGGACCGAACTGGCGAGTTATACAGAAACATGGAAAAATCCAGGAGATTTAAGACTAAACCCCAAAAGTTTTAGTAAAGGAAAAATTGCAATTCTGGGATCAAAGGAAATGGATTAAGCATGGTTTAACTTTTGGTGCACTATTAGCACAGGGCCCTTATGCACGGAAAGTATTTCCCTCATGCCAGACTTGTTGGTTAGTTTCATTCTGTGCCTGAGACATGACCAGCAGAGTATAGGCGTTGCCTCAACTGAAACATCACACATTTAGAAATTTGAGTAGCAAGGTGATGGAGTTCACAATTGAAAACATCTATGTATTTTTGTATGGATAAACTGCCTTTTGTATGCAAATCAGGCACTGATTGATATGATATTGCCAGAATATGATTATTGCTGTAGAACAGCTTTTCACTGAACAGCTCTGCCCATGAAAGCTGTCAGGAAAGAAAACGTTCAAACCTAAGCTTCCTTGACTGGAAGCTTGGATTGGCAAGGTGAGGGTAGTTAACCTAATTTAGGGATCCGTCCCCTTTAGTACATTGACAGGTGTCTGGTGAGAAAGGTTGAAGATGAAATCTATAAAGGCAACTTCCCTGCAGGTCAGCTACCCCGAAGTGCCTCTGTTCTTCCAGCCCCTTGTACATTCCCCTTACCTTTTCCCACAGATGTTTAGATAAGTTGGCTCCCACGGATGCTTAGGTAAATTGGTTGTGCATTCCCACTGAGCACTGGAGAAGAATGTGCAAAGCAGCTCAGATTAACACGGGCTAATGGTTCAGGGGATGCACTCCTAGAAGTCCTTCTAATACATTGCATGATGGAATTACCTTTGTCAATGCAGGCGCTTGAATGCTATTGTGTAGTATGACACATTCTCTAAGTATATGAAGCATTTGTGATATTTCCAGTTACCATACATATTTGATCACATTCAGACAGCACATTTCAAGGTCATTAATGAACAACAGAGAGCTAGACAGGCATCCCCAAGGAACCCAACTTGTTACTTCTGTCTTCTGCAATCCATTGTCAGCACATTGACTTTTTGTTTACGCCTATTGGAACAGTTTGTTATCTAATTCTGTATACTTACATCCTGCAAACAAGTTATCTGTTCTAATGCTCTGTCTAGACAAAGACTTAAAGGTGTGATGTTAGCATGTGCAACCAACTTTAACCCATGCTAACCTGGTAGAGCCTAGGCTCCTAGCTTGAAGACAGCCTATTTAGTGTGTCTTAAAGATAATGTGTCTTGTCTAAAGCTTAAGAAAAGTATAGTTTGATAAAAGCTGTAGAAGACAGCAGTGTACATCACTACACAATTCGTGTAGCACTTTGATTTTCCCCCTCCCTTCAAGTTGGCATCGTATATTTTTGTAAAACAATGTGTCTTTGTTTTATTTACAAACCTGCCTATCACTTCTGCCTTTGTGGAAGACTCCACAGTTTTATCTTTGGCTGACCGAGGCTCTGCAGTGAGTTTTGAACTGATGTATTTGCAGTCTCATTTAATCTGCAGTGTGGACTTCTAGTTCTGCACTGAGCTGGACAGTTAACCCTCAGAGTAAACCATACTAATAGTACTTGCTTTTTTACCAAGCTAGTATGTCTGCAATAGGTAGTGTTGCCACAGTTGTTTTATATAATACAAATCATGCTGAATTATGTGGTCAAACTTAAGTGTCCTATGAAATATACATTAAATTCAGTTCTACTCAGAGCAGTTCTTTACAATAAATATCCAGAAAAGCAGTTCTTCTCAATAAAAAATTACTTTATAGTTTATCTGATTCCTCATTTATTAGAACAGTTGATTCCTGTGCAGAGTACTTCATTCTGAATCAAATAAAACATGTGCATAACTTTTCACTCTAGGACTATCTTGGATTTCCAAATTTATAATCTGAATGCTGAAACATGAGGGATTTTTGTCAGTGTGTAACCACTGTACATCTATAGTAATGAAAAAAAAAAAAAGAGAAAGAGAAAGACTTTAATGTGTATTGACAACAGTCAAAGATTTATCTCCCCTCTGTCTCCTTGATGTTTCTCATTTTCAGTTTCATTGTTATTTTTTTTTACAGGTAAGGTAAAAATAGGAGTAATTCTTTAATAGTCTGATACACACCTTGTGATAGCCTATGTTTCTCATTTGTGCTAACTTGTTTTCTTGATCATTGAATATTGTCAGGTGTCAGCCATTTAGGACCAACAGTATTCCAAGCTTTTATTCATTTATATTCACTGATGTCTTTATTGTTTGAGCCTGATGGTGGCAGGTGCTATACCACCATCTTTATCTCTTGTCTCTGATATGCTTAAACCATATTTTAGGACATGTTAATTATCTACTTATTTTAGTGCTGGCCTTTCTAAAAACCTATTTCAGAACCTCAGACATTCTTATGTCCTCTGTCAAGGTCTCCACTAGTTCAGTTTTCAGTATTCCTACATCATCTTATTTTGCACTGCCATACCCTTTACACATTTTGTTTCAGTGATTCTTCTTATACATGCCCTACATAACTCACTGAGACCAGTTGTCATTTCATCCTCTCGCCTGTTTGACTACCTCTTCACTTTTTATAGTGAAATTTTGTTTTCTGATAACATAATTTTGAACTCTTCAATAAGCTGGTTTGTGTTCCTTCTTGCATTCTTAAAAACCAGGATAAACCTGCTCTGAGTGATACATAGAACCAAATTCAGTATGTCCCCTGATATCTTTATTCGCTTACCATTAAAACACTGCACTTTAGTTCCAGCTAAGCATTTTGAGTGTGTAGAGCAGAATCTTTGCTTTTACTTCACAGCTGAGGAGTTCTGTCTGGCCCGTCCAGCAGGCAGAGAGCCACACGATCATGAGCAGTGCTGGCGCTACCAGCAGGTCCTCAAAATTCAGCAGTTCTGCAGGAGCAGTTAAGCAGCCCCAGGGCACCTGCAGACCTACAAGGTAGTTCTTTTGTCACAACTCAGTTAATTGGAACCACTGACTTTTTATAATCTTTACTTTGTTAAATAGTATTCTTCATTAGTGTTGGATTTATTCACATATTTGCTTTCATTAGGCAGCAGGATGATGAACACTCATCCTGCCTCATAAACATAAGTTGGACTAGCCTAGTGTCACAATCTGGTGTGAGTTACATGATTGTTGCTCACACATACGTTCTTGGGGGAGGACGTTGCATTTCAAATACAGACAAAAGACATTTGACACCATTTTGACTTGATGTGAGAAGCGTGCAAGTGTCCTGTCATGTGTTGGATGCTATACTTTGTCTATTAGCAAAGAGATACCTTTTCATCCATAATGCACGCAAGCTGTTTCGAATGATAAGGCAGAACAAGAGACTTGTTAAAGGATGCTCTCTGCTTTTGCTAAAGGCGAGCATGAGACTCCTGCCTCAATATTGTTTGTCATTCCCTGACAACATACCAACAATGAGGTAAGGAAAACACTCCAGATCTTCGTATTATAAGACAGAGAAATTCAAGTGGTAATTTCTTGAACACTCAAGACCAGGGCACTTTCTTTTGTGGCAGAGGCTTTCTCTTAGGTGGGAGGTGAGTGTGAGCCCATGTACGAGTTTTGTAGGTCTCATCCCTTGCCCATAAGACCCTAGTATTCTTACGGAACAGTGAGAGTACAGAATGATCTGTGGAATAGAGCTGTATTTTCCCTTGTGCTGCTCCCCTGAGCAATATAACAGCAAGGAATTATTTTCTTTTAGAAAGAATAGATCCATAAAAGAAAATTTCCCCTTTCTGCACAAAATGTGGTGATGTGATCAGCCCAGGGTTATAGGTGCCGATAGTGTCTAATTACTCTTGCTTTCTGTAAAGTTCTAAGAACAGCTTTACGTTCTTTCATTATCTTGAGACAGGTGGAAACACTGTTCATTAAAAATTTAACGCTCTTCTCATTTATTCAGAATAGATTAATATAGTGGTGTACTATGAGAGGTAGTTGCATATGAAACCAGAGATGCTGTTACCCTTGAGCCAGACATCATCTCTTTCATAAAAGGATGCTGTAAATGCACACAGTTCTCTATCAATCATGGTAAAGACACAGGATTTTTCAGAAGTGTCTATTAGTTTCAGATGCGTCACTTCTGCTTATCTTCATAAAACTTAAGAGGAACCTGATTTTCAAAGAGCAGGTGTCCATCATTTTATAAAAATCCAGTTATATTAAAGTGTCACTCAACTTGAGGTATCCAGATGTACTAAGCCATTTTTTGAAGTCTTGTTCAAACCAATGTCTTCTGCAAGACTTCGTAGTCTAATTCAGCCAAATACAATGTATAGAATAAAAACAAGATGAGGCTTGAGAAGAGAGAGAGACATCAAAGGGAACAGAATGAAAACACAGAATTTGTCGTATCAGAGCAGACCATTGATCTGAGGAGGACTGTGTTCTGCTTCCAGCTGTGACCAGTACCCTGTGATGTAAGAAAAGGGCCAAAAATTGTGATTCATAATGTGCCATACAAAAATGCCCCCAAAGATTTTTGCTTGTGTTGTTCACTGCAAATAGATTGGTTAAGTAAGAATGAGGTGGAAAAAGAAGCCATGCATGCCAGTTGATAGTTGATGAAGGAAGCGTATCTGTGTCTAACATACAGGCAAAATGCTACAAGACTAGTTCATCCTTAGGAAAATATTATCCCTGTAATGCTGCCAAATTCAGTGCCTACATGAGTTATGTCTGCTTTCAACAGAAACTGCTAGGTTTGCAAGGTGAATTTCTTTGGAATGATTTATCTTAATTTTTTTCTGATTGCTTAGAAAACTTTTGTATTTTATTCATTTCTTCTTTGTGCAGGAACTGTTGCTCAAGTTGGAAAACACATCTCACCAGCTAAGGCATTACTTCCTCAAAATGCAGATGTAGAGTTGGGCACTGGAGGTCAACCTGTGTGTCATATCCTTCTTACCCTTGTGTCAGTTAAAACTTACATTTTCCTATTGATCATGTTACAAGAAGGTCTGAGCAGAATCACAAGAATGAGCTAGGTTAGAGGGATCTTTGAATGTCATCTGGTCAACCTGCCCCTGCTCAAAGCAGTGCTAACATTCGGTCAGATTGCTCAGGGTTTTGTTCAGGAAAACTTTGAATATTGCCATAGTTGGAAGTTTTATGACCTCTTTGTGACTGTATTCCTTTTCTTGACCAGCCTTCTTATGAATTTCTTTCCCCTTCATATGTAATTGGAATCTCCTGTGCTGTAAGTTTTGAGGATTGCCTCTTGTCCTTCTGCCGTGCACTGCTGAGAAGAAGCTGTCTGTCTTCTCTCTGGCTCTTCTGCCCCCTTTAGGAAGCTGAAAATAGAAACTAGACTCTTCTTTAGCCTTTTTTCTGGGTTGAACAAATGCAGCTTTCTCAGCTTCTCATCATATGTCATGTGCTCCACCAACCTATTTGGACTTTTCAGCTTGTAAAAGTCTGTTTTGTCCTGGGCAGCCCTAACTACACACAATGCTCCAGATGGGGTCCCTCAAGTGCTAAATTGATGGGAATAATTGATTATTTATAAAATAGGTCACGATTGGTTTCCCTCTCATCCCTCTACCTTAAGGTAAAATAATAAAGTGAGAAAGCAAGATTCCGGGACTACAAGAAGGGAGAAAAGAGATGCTGTGATGCTGTGCTTAATTTTTCCTTCTGGTTCTTTCAGTTTTGCTTTTCTTTCTGCATAGTGACACAACTTCAAAAGAAGGGGCAGATGGTGCTGCTACTGATCCCAGCTGTCAAAGAAACACCCTCTTGGGATGGAGGCGAGGGATAGGGGCTCCAGCCAGTTCCAGCTTGGTCCTGTCAGTTGTTTGGGAGGGATGCATTTTGCATGCAAAAATGTTAGGATTTTGAAGCTTTTCTGTGTTTGCCCATATTGCAGACACTCCACTGCCCCTGTAGCAAGTAGAATGTGTGTGCAATACCTTAGGCTGGACTTCTGTACCTTTGGAAATACTGCATATATTAATTTGTTTGGGAAATGCAATGCTTAGGTGATTTAGACATAGGAATTGCCTTTCTAGTGTCTAGGTTTCATTGCTTTCCCTAGACTGAGGGAAAGCTCTGTGCTGGAGAAGCAAGGCACTTTCAAGACAAAATGACAGCTGAGCCGGGCTGCTGTCAGGTGGGTTTTCTAGGCACATGAAGTGCCATTTAATTGTCAGTCCTCTCTGGGGGGAGTCTAACCTTAAGAGTCAAAATTCAGAAGTATTGTCAAATTTTAGAAGTATTTAGGTAACTAAGTGAACAGATAAGAAAATAATGTGATTTAAGGAATTTTCAGCCCTGCCATGCCTCTGTATCCTGTTTGTGACATGGACATATTCTCTTCTTGCAAGTGTGTTCTTGGACACTATGCTGTGTGTGGGCCATAAAGTTACTTCATCAGATGTTATGATAGAGGGGTTTAACGCTCCTGATATCTCAATCCAGTCAGTCCTCTGCTTTCCTTCTGCTTGTTTGCCTTTTCCCTCCTGTTTTATTGTGATATACTTCTGTTCTTAGAGCAGCATACGCTGATGAATACTGATGGCTGAGTGAATGTTGTGGAAGAGGTACATGCTCATGGATTTCTTTTCTCCATGACAATTCTACAAAAAATAACTGCAAAGCCATTCATGAGTAAAAACCAGGCACTTGGTATCACTGTGCAGAGTATAAATCAACAAAGAGGCAGACTCATGTTTGACTTTATAATATGGAGCAGAAGTGCCTTCACATTGTCAGATGTTGATGCTATGGCTGCCATTCCCGAGTTGTGTCCCCCCCCCAAGCCGCTGCTAATAAATTACAAACACATTTGCTCTCATTAATCATTCTTTGAAATGGCAGAATAGTCTTTGCTGATTGAAAATAATTATTAGCTTCTCAAAAGGATTAAACAGCCTGTTTAGATTTTCATTTATATCACCATTTTGATGGAGTGATGTGGGGGTATGTACACAGCCTTTGTCTTAAAAGTAATAATAATAATAATTAAAGCTGTGTAACAAAGACTTTCAGAAGGACTTCAGACAAAGAAAGGAAGAAAAGGCAGGCAAGGTGAGCTGTGAAATAAATGTAGGACACAGAACTGAACATAAGCTTGTGTTGGGCAGGAGGCCTCCTACTGTAGCAGAGCAGTGATAAACACAAAGGAAAATTTGAGCATTCTCAACATAGTGGAGAGACTTGAAATTTCTGGCTAACGTTACAATGTGAGCAGTGTAATTAATCTGGAATCGAAAGAATACCACAGATGTTTAAAATTATTTTTTCTACTGAGTCAGTATCCTGCACATTTACAAATTGTAGGTTGTGGATTAATAGCCCCTGAGGTTCATTACCCGGTGGGCCTTGCTCCAAGCTTTGAATTTGCACTCAGCAAAGTGTATCTGGGTTGAGACAATTTCCTAAAGTTAGGCCCCAAGTTTTAAAGTTTGTTTGCTCTTAAAGTGTTCTGTGGACACTGGGATGGGAGTGTTTGCTGGAGTGCCAGAGGTATTAAATTAAAAAAAAGGAAAAAAAGCCAGATAAGAGTTAGCACGTGTATTTCAGAATGGGATGTGATGCAGAGATGCCCAGATAGTATAACCCTATTAATGTCTTATACCCAAAGTGTAACACTGATAATATAACATTGTATTTGCCTGCTGAAGGGCAGGACTTATTAACTAGATCCATGTTCTATACTAATTTGATTGCACTGTCTTGGGACCTGAGCTGACGTACCCATGTAGTGCAATACAGCTCTCAGTGGAGGTAGTAGCTAGTTTGGGTTCATTACATGATACAGGCACGCCTTCTAAGATGCTGGATGGTACAGGAAGACTATAGGTCATATTCAGATAGTGTGAATTCCACCAAAGTCTCTGTGATTGGTATTTCCTATCGGTTCTCTGTAGGCAGGTCTCTGCCTTAAGCCTCATTTCAGTCCTTTAAGTCATCCTTTAGAGCCTGTCAGATGCCCAGTTCTTTTGACATGGCACTTAGATGTAAATGGGGCTGTTAAAATACATCCCTCTGTGACTGTCCTGTTTCATTCATCCTCGGTGGCATGCTTGAAGTGAGAGCCCAAACACTGGGAGCCCAATAATGAATTTTTTTCACATGGGGGCATGCGAGATGTGACATTCCAGTTTCCACTCAGAAATATTTACACATTTTTTACAAAATGAAAAAGCCCTAGCAAGAAGAGTAGAGATGTGATCTTGTTTGGAAATTATAATAGTCATGTAACAGTTGAATTAAATCTCTGAAGCAGAAAGGACTTCCATAGCTGTTAAGAAGAGAAGCATCCAGAACTGTTCTTTATGTGCTCTTGTTTACTGATGTGGGCTCCTGAGAGTGAGATGGAGGTACAGTGCTTTTGTGATTTTTTTTTGGATGAAGCAATCGTTGGTCTCAGTTTAGATGATTGTGCATCTACTCAACGGCACCTTGTTGACTTTAGCAGTGGAAGAAGGGGATGTTTTAGACATTCAGTGTTCAAATAGTGCCTTAAATGTCAGGCTTAGAAACCTAAAGAGGCACATAGGTATCTTGTGAACCTAAGTCCGGTCAGCTCCAGCATTCATTTCCTGGTGGTAATCTTTGAATATTACTTTTTTCATCTAAAAGAGAAACTGTATACAGATGCACTGAAGTAGCGTATCTTTTGTTCCCCATCACAATTTGTACTGAGAATCACAATACAAAAGCTTATCTGGATTTCTGGTTGGATAAATGGTTTTGTGACACGGGTCAAGGAACCCTTGACTTAATTATTTAACTAGCCTCTGGAGCATTAGTTCTCTGACTGTACAATGGGAATCTTAATTTCTCTTGCACTTTGCTGTGCTTAATTAGTGTGCAAGGTCTCCTGACAGGTCTAATTTCTTAAAATGTATGTGAGCATTTTAAGGACCTATGCACTGAGATCCCCATTTCCACTGAGTGCTGCGGTGAAACAGATAACAAGATGGGCCATGTGACGGGGTGCTCTGCAACCATAAAGTTAAAGACAGTGTCTGTTCCAGACAGCTTGCAATCTAAATACCAGTGATTTATTTTAGCAGCTGTTTACATAATTCTTATATCAGTGTGAAAATTGCCTATGAAAATATTTCAAAGTAAATGTAATTTATTCTTCCAAAGTTCAGTATCCGGTTCCTAAACCTGGAGCTCCAGATGGAGATTTATTTACTAGAAATGTGTCTTTTACATTATGTGTGGCAGTATATGTTCTTCCTTTCCTTTTACAAGGTGTTCTTATTCCTATGTACAGGTTCCATTTTTCAGTCACCTTGGAAGGCATTTCTGAGAACTGTATATACTGAAACAGGGTCATGACTTTCCTGTTTTTCTCACAGACCACCTTAATAAATATTGAATTGATTCATTACTATATTAGTTGTGTCTTTAATTCAGCTTTTCCATACACAGCTGTTGTTTAAATGCACAGAGATCAACAGGATAGGGCAGGTCAGACCTGCTTATATTTTGCATGCATAGATCATTTGATTTTATGAAGGGAAGGAACTGATCTAACCTTGTAACTAATAGTTACAGGTTGATTTGCATAACAAGTTGATGGCAAAGCTTTCCTTGTCAACAATGAAAAGCAATATTGGTTTCAAATTAACAAAGTGTTGAGAGTGATAAATCAGAATGTACTGATCCTGGGAATTAAGGCAACAAAATGTACATCTTCCACATGTTAGCCTAATTCCTACTTTCTCTGGGTTCAGATCTCCTTCACAAGTCACTTCATGCAGCCAGATAGGAAAGCATTTTCCTCACCTCTTGGCATCTGTGCAGGGAAGACCCTCACTCCAGTGAAATCCATGATCCCTTCATGACACAGACATCTGATGTGTAGGTGGGAGGACTGGGTCTCTTTCGACACCATCAGCATGTGGAATGGGGAGGAAGGTGTAGGAGATACAGATTTGCTGCTACGTACTTCCACTATGGGTCAAGAACTTTCTGAGCTTGGTACCACAAAACTTCTTTGTAAGTTGGATTTGGTTGCATGTTAGCTCCCCTTGGTGTACTCCTGCATATTAGCACCTACTTAGATATTTCTACACACAGACATTAAAATTAGTGCATGGTATATAAAGTTAACCACTGAGATCTTTGGTTACGAACAGTTCTACAAGTACAAAGAAGAAACATAAGGGAAGAAAATAAGAGAATAAAAAACTAACTTAGAAGGGTAATTTTTTATAAAAATGTTTGCATGATTTATTAAAATATGGGATTTTATAGAGCAAAATACATTTGTGTGTGCTAGATAGAGTCACTGAGAAAGTGGGAATAGACAAGGTAGCATTGAACATGGGTTATCAAACCTATTTTATTATCGTTGGCTCTGTTTTTATTTTTGTACGGTTTGGGCCTCATCCAGTATATTCTTACCAGGAAAGAATGTTCTTTTAATAGGGAAAATAAGATTTTGTCATTTTGTTTGTTGATTTTGTCTGCTCATTAGAGTTCACTTTTGTTTGAGCTGTTAACAATCTGTCACTATATCTTAAGAGTCTTCCTGGATTATTCCTTGACAATTGGGAGACTGTATAATACAGCAAATTATTAACAAAAAAAGGTATAGAGTATAATAGAAAGTTGCTCTACGATTTGTTGTAATTGTTATTTTGACTCACTTGTCTATTCTAAACAAATTTTACCATGTTATTGCAATTACTGTACATCAAAAAATAGTAAAAGCAAAAAATTTATATAGGCTTCTATTTCAAGACAGTTATTAATAGGAAAACCTGAACTTAACTGCAGCATTAATAAACAATATCTAGTTCTGCCTTTTTAAATCGAACAAAAGTTAAAGAAATTGTGTGTATGAAACTAAAGTGTATTTAGACTGTTTTACTTTGCTTGGTGCTAGGATAGAATATGAAACTAAATATGTTCCTCCAAAGATAACTGAAGTTCCTGCTCCTGTTTAGATTTCATCATCTGTTAGAAATCTCCTAGGTGATTAAACTAATGCACTGTAAAAGAATGAATCAGTCCTGCAGAGCTCTTCTCTGTACAGAGAATAACTTGCTCGGTTAAGTACTACTGGGGTTTTACTAAATTAAAATCCTAGGAATTTTTGTACATAATATATTTTATCTGTGAAAACTGAACAAAATTTTATATGTGACTCAAACTAAATTCCTATGGTAATTAATAAAGAAGATTTGAATACATTTCTGGTAGAGTCATCTTTGACCAATTTAATAACTTGATTTTCTTAACAGAGGAAAACCCTTATCTCTCAAGGCTTGTGGCAACATTGGGATACACCATGAAATTGTTAAGAGAATCAGAGAGTCTCTTCTTTGTTGGGAGAAGATTAATTCAAACTAGAAACTTATCTTTTACTGATTCAGGTGGAACACACTGTAAGTAATTATTTAATATTTATATTTTAGTTTCTGTGTAGGTTCCAGTAGATCCCTGAAACTCCTATCAGAAGCATCGTCTCCATTGTGTCCCAACACATGAAAATATGACCCTCCCTCAAAGCTGAACTCACTGGACCCTGATAAGGCTGCTAACATGTGCGAAGTTGGCTCATTTTAACTATTCACTTGTTTACAGATAAACGTGAATATTGTTTTTTGCATGTCTGGCAAAGACAGGCAAAAAATGTAGTCAGATGTACAAGCTTCTAACAGATATATATACACACACACTTGCCTTTTTTTAGTAGATTTATTAAAAGTTACTTATCCCCACCTCCTCTTGGCCTATTTTTTTGTGACTGGTATGGCAAGGGGGAATGACAAGAACTGGAAAGAGATAAGGAAATGATCTTATCAGTCAGATCAGAGATGGCATTTCATGAGTGGCATTTTGCAATTGTTGCACGGAATAAAAGTGCAGCTATATAGTAAAGTTATGTTTTTCAGTGCATTTTTTTTGGAACTCTGATCTCCAGCTGCAGCTTACTCTTGTCCGCTTTGCTCAATGTAGTTGTGGATAAAGACTATATGAAATTAATTGTAATCCAACAAAAGCTTCCTTTTATGATATGACATAGCATTTATGTGTGCATTCACTGTCTTAATTCTAATACAGTGTTTGATTTTTGATTGTAGTGAACAGAAAGAATTAGTTCAGCTTTTTTAATATGGTACATGTTTTTCCAGTTTTTAAAGCTTTCTTTCAAAATTCCATGTAAATGTCTTACTGTGCTGCACCCAGTGAGTACCTGCACAATATACATACTGCTGTACGTTGCTAAATCAGAGTTAAATCCGACTAGAGTTGACTGAATTGTGAAGAAAAAAAATAATAATTGTATGCACTCATTTGCAACAGGAAATTTTAATTCAGTCATGTCCACTGCCCTTTTATACTTTCTGTTTGTGAACACTTAAGAACTTGATTCTTGATACGGAGAATATTCCAGTAACATTTAACACTGAAGATTTTATGAAAACAAATGTATAATATAGTAGTAACAGGGTGAGAATCCTTTTGTCCTTTTGTAATAAAGCTTACAATGGCATTGGGGAATGATGCTTGTTTTTATAAAGAGTTGGTTGATGTGGAACTTGATTTGGAAGAGGGCTTTTCTTGATTAAATTCAGTAGTGTACACCAACAGTTGGGGAAGGGTACCATACTTAGGAAGTAAAGCCGATAGTTTTCCATAGGAGTGTTACAAAGTGACATAGATCTATTTGATCTGCTTGAAATGACCAATATTTTCAGGAAAGGGTTTCTTGTGCAACAGCACTTGGCAGAATGGAAAAGAGGATTTTACAGTCTGTAAGAAGAAGGAGTTGATAGCAGCTCATCATACAATGTTTTTCTTAGTTATTTTGGAGCAGTACATTTAGTTAGCTTTTGAGCTGGTATCCTCCTAAATCAACAGTAAAGGTCGGACAGATAAATAAGAGAAATGTGATGCACCGGTAATTAAGGTGTTCTGATTCAAGGCAGTAACTTAGGGGAAATGAAGAATGCAAACAGACAGATGCAAATAGAGGGGAGAGCCTTTCCTGGGCTACTCCGGTAACCTTTGAGCTCTGCTTCTGCGGAGTGCAGTACTTTGCCCGCTGTGGAGGGACAGCTGAGCTGCTGCTTTGTTTTCAGCCTAGAGTCACTGCAGCAGTCTTCATTCAGAAAATGTTAGGGACATGGCTGAAGTTGCTGCAAGTGAGAAGGATTATCCACACAATGTCTATGTATGGTTTCTATTTCCATGACAAACATTGCCCCCAACAAGAGAATACTGGTAGCTGACAAATTAAGTCAAGGCAGATCCTGAAGGAAAGCTCTCCTTTCAAGAGATGGCATTCCGACAACTGGCAGGTCAAGGAATTTCATCTTTAATGGAATGGAGACCTGGAAGTTCTTTCTACCTGGCCAGGAAGGTGACAGTCCAAATTGCTGAAGGGTCCAAAGGTAGCAAATTAATGAGCTCAGGAGAGCAACAAGCTGGACAGAGTGTAAATAAGCATGTTAATGAACTTAAGAGTAAAATGGCTGCTAATTAAAGTACACATTGTCTTATTTAAGTCAGCAATTATATTGGAAGATAGCAAATATTGTACTTATTTTTATAAAAAGGCCCAAAACTAACCTGCAGAATTACAGACCTGTAAGGCTTACTTCAGCTCTTGGCAACTTAACTGACAGGATGATTAAAAATACAGTTATAAAAAATCTGAGAAATACAGAGTTTGATGATATGATAGGGAAGGAAATTGCACAAATTCTGAAAAGAAATATTGCACCTCACTAAATGTATAAATGATGCAGTACATGAATGAAAACCAGTTGATAAAGTATATTTGTGTACATAATCACTACTACTTCTTAAAGTGACAGCTAAGGAAACAAAAGCACGTAGGTTTCCCTAAAAAGGTAGTGAGAGGAGGTAGAAGTCTGAGATTCAAGTCTTCCTTCTGAATTGGTGCAGAAGACAGATTTGATCTTACATTCTCTGTATTCAAAACAGCTGTTTAAATCTGTGGATTTCCGAGATCCCAAGGAGTGAATTTTTCATTCCCTTTGTTCTGATAGGATTTACAGTCCCTGGCAGAATGCCTGTCTCAGCTGAATTGGTGCCTAAACCCCACCCATTTCCTCTGTTTCACTGCTGACTTGCTTAGCAGTGTCACATTCAGCCAGCTTTGGGAATTTCTTTAGCTGCATATTAATTGCATGCAAGTATGCCATTAGGCATCAGGGCATGTCTGAATTAGGCTTAGTAACACTTTAGTATCTTTCATGTTTTGAGAAAGTAACATCCTGTGTGGATAAGAGCACAAAGCAGAAAAAAAAATAGTTAATTTTCCTCAGGGGAAAAAATAACCTTTGGATTATCTCAGGTTTGCACATATGAATGGAAGTTGATCTACTTATTAGACATTTGGAGATGGAAGACCAATGAGGTATTAAATTATAAATATGCACCAAAATAATTTGATTAAGGTCAAATAAATGTGGACAAACTTCAGGAGGAGCTAACAAAGCTGGCAGTAATGTTGCCACAATGGCAGGCTAAAATCACTGTTGCTTTAAAGTGGTGATCATTAAATCATTTTATGGCAAAGGACTACTTTCACACCTTCAATTTTGTCATGGATGGGTTTAAAAAATGTGAATGCAATGAAGAGAACATCTCAAATGAGTAATGAGGTGCAGATGATATAATCAGAAAAATTCAGAATAAATTTAAGAATGAAATGGCTACTAGTAAAAGCATGCACTTTCTTCTCATCACAATTTTAATGGATGAATTATAGTACTGTTTGATATGCTCCTGTGGACTGTCCACCATCTCCTTTTCATGGCTTAGCAGAATTCCATGGAAACCACAAGAATTTGGTTGGGATCTCTTGGCCTAAGAAAAACGTGGCATATTGAAAGGTACAATTTTAACTATTTTTACATCTTAATGGTTTTAAAAACCTGAATGTCGCTCCTCATTGCTTAGTGAAGTGCCTGAATTACTAGTGCCTGGAGCTGAACTCAGGCTGCCTGCCTGCCCACCCACAGGCTCAGGGAGTTCTCCGTGCCAAAGGTCTGCTCACCTAATGGTTTTCCACCTTTTTTTGATTTGTAGCATCTTGAGAAATTTCTTGTAGAGATGCAGGCTCCTGTGTGGTAAGTGCAAGTGTTCTGATACTAGGCTTGGGTTTTTTTTTTTAAATGACCACTTGCAGATCCCAGGAGTAGTCGACAGAGATCCAGGAACCCAGATAGGTTAAAAAATAAAAAAAAGCCCTCCAGTTCAATAAGGGTTTTTAAAGGAGCCTTTAGTTGAAAACTGTGATGGTTAGGATTAGAACAATTGTACCTAAGCACATGCTAAAGTGTCTTTTGCATTTTATGCTGTAGCTATTTTTAGCATCCCTACTTTATGTTTTTCAGTTTGAACACAGGCGCTTTGTTTTCAATGAAGTTGAAAAGGAAGACATTCTGGAGTAATTAGAACATTACTGCTTTTTTCAGCATTAGTGCTCCCTTTATTCTTACAGTTTTTTTTTTTTTTAATATCCAAACTAATGGACTTCAGAGACCTGGTGGTTGCATGGGCTTGGAGAAGCAGCAGGGAAGCAATATACTTAATGTGGCGAAAGGTGAGATAGCAAACTTTTATGTACCTTGGGTACCAGGTATTAATCTCCTGATAACTGCTTTCACATTTGAACCTTCTGTCCCTTATGTGAGATCCAGTAGTCTTTGCTTTTTTCTGTTCTGGGAGCAATTTTCCAAATCATTAATTTTCAGTGGCCAGGCTTCAATTAGCTTAATCAGGCATTGATTAGATTTTTCAAGTCCCTGGCATTTATTTTCCACCTTGCCTATATGGTTCCTTGACTCCATTACCTGATTGTTCACTTATTGCATATAAGGTTGATTCCTCTCCATTAACATTCCCTGATGAGAGGTCTCGTTAGCCATCCAGCTAGCCACTTTCATTAGTGATGGTGGCAATTCATGGTGAAGGCCAGTTTCTACTGCCCTTGCAAAGCAAGATATTTTCTTCTAAGTAGTTTCTACATTCTTAGTGTTCTTTCTACTTTCTAAGTGTTTCTCACTTTCTAAGTAGATTATTAATGTGCGGCTTATGAACAATTCTGACCCAAAGAGAAAAAGCTTTATTTGGAATACACTTTGTATTTTGTTTAAAGAGTTGTGAAATCATAGCAAATGAATGAAGTAACTCACTTATTTTTTCAAAGCATACTTCATGCAAGTTTAGGGGTTTTTTTCCTTTTGGTCTTCTTAGTGTCTAGCCTGATGTATTAAAATGCATTTTCATAGCCAGTACTCATGATTTCTGAGGGAGTTTGATGTAGTTTTATAATCAAGAGGGGTGTAAGGCACAGGTAGACTCCATGTCCCCACTGACAGCAGCTCCCATAGGCACATGCCCTGTTCCTGGATAGCAGTGGCTCAGCATAGCAGTTTGTGTGCAGGCTCATTCCTCATGGTACGTGTTTTGGGGATGTGTGAGCATGCAGCAAGTCCAGTGGAGGATGAGGCTGGAAGTGAGGGATTGGACAGAGCTGGAAAATGGGATTTCAGGTTCAGGTGAATTTTTCTATGTTGAAAACCACTTTCTTTTCTCTAAAATCTGTTCAGGGTCTCAAATTATCTGTGGCCAGATTTGTTCATTATGCTTTGCTTTTGGAAAGGGTGTCTTCTGAAGGCACAGACCTCTTCCTGAAATTCTTTTTTTAACTCATGTGTCTATGCTAGCGTGAACTAGACAGACCTGATTGTAAATGAACTTGTGCCAAGATCGATAGCAGGGAAGTTCTGATAGCACAGAGTTTCGATTTTAAGAACTTTGTGTAATATATGCTAATTAAGAACTCTAATAATAAGTTATTTTACAATAAAATATGGTTTCCAATTAAAAAATATAGATTCAGATCTTGAAGCAATTTTTTTCTATAGGTTCTTTGAGCTGGGTGAGTTGCCAACATTTCCCTTTCTTTGTAACCAAACCAAAGTTGCTTAACTTCAGTTTTGATGAGTCAGCATTTCTGAAAAAATGATGTTTTTCTAGGAAGCTCCTAACCCACTCTGATTTTCACACATTATATAGTTAAAGATATGATTTGTTTTCTCCCAGTCCTAGGACATATATATGCCTTCTAATTTAAATGATAAAGGATAAAAAGGGATCTTCTCAAGGTTTAACAGTTTATTTTTCAGATTGTTCTCAGAAATATTTTGAACAGCAGCTTCAGCTTTTGCTCAAAAATGCTAGCGCAAAAAATTTGTAACAAGCATTTTTCATGATCCCTTTCTTCTTAACAGCTAGGTGAAACAGTGACTAGATTCAGTGTGAGACTGTTCTGAAGTCCTTTTCATCTTTTTGTAGTCTTTGTTTTAAAGATTCATTGTAATTTCCTGAATTTTTAGACAGAGAGAAGATATCTTATTTCTCTTGTTCACTTTGCTGTTTATGCTTCATGACTTTATTATGCCCCCCCAAACTGTAGCCACTAATGCGAAATAAAAAATACGGTGTTTTTAATAGTTTTTCTGTCTAAAAATTATTCTGGAATGATCTTTCAGGGGGTTGCAATTTCAGATACATGAGAAACATTCTTTGGCTTGCTTAAAATATTCCCTGTCCCTGTTTTGAATCTTCTCTCTTTTGAATGAGAAGTCCCCTTCAGCAAAGAAATTTTCATGTGTCTAAAGCTGTCTTTCTGCAGAAACCATGGTCTTCTGTGATGAAAAAACCCTTTGAAATTATCTGACAGTTCACCTCTGCAATTAGTAATTTTCAGTTACTACATTCATAATGGCAAGGAACATTAACATATAACTACCTCAGAAGTCACATCCAGTGTCATCACTCCTTTGGTTTTGGTCATTAGCTGTCACTGACGTTTCTGGGCTTATTGGGACTATTTGGAAGACACTGTGAGTTTGGACCTTTGTCTTTCTGACTAGTGACCACCACTGCTGATTCACTGTGTTACTTAGGCAGTTAATAATGCTCTATGAAGAACAGCTAGGAAAAGGTATTTTGTGAGCTGCAGAAGCAATGATGTGGGTCTTCTGTTGCTCCAGAATCGATGGCACAACTCTGAAAATCTGGCCAGCTGTCCAAGTGTGTCTCATTTTCAGTTTTACAGCCAGAGGTTATTGAAAAGAGTATGGGTAAATGGCCTGCTCAGCGGTGATTCTTTCAGGCATAACTTTATCTGGTTCACTCTATCAGCTGAACCACCCTAGCGCACAGCAGATGTGAAAATGGTTGCCCTGAGGTGCTTTTCCTTCCTTCTTGGATGGTCCCAAAGGGCACTGTTGGGCGCTATACTTCAGTACTCTTTCTATGAGGATATTTTAAGAATCTGTTTAGAAATCACTCAACTCCAATATATGCATAAAATAGAATGCTGGATCTAGGGAGAAGTTAGTCCTTGATGGACGGTGCCTGTTAGATGCCTTGCCTAGTTCTGGCTAGTCAGAAAGCTGCTGTGGCACATGTCCCCTTATTTGCATTTTTCCTGCTGATAAGGCAAATAAGCCTATGTATTTCAGATCCCTACCTTGCCACATTTTGTGTGTCCTATTCACTTTGTGAGTGGTCCATGGAAATGTTTCTCCTTGAAGCAGTACCTTGAGATCTCAAAACTGAGCTTAGCAAGGTTGCTTGACTTATTGAAGTGGGTTCTTAAGCAAGTCCTATGACATCCTGTTGCTGACAGCTCAAAGCTTCTGACTAAAGATGAAGTTATTGGTTTTAATTAGAGCTGATCTGAAGAAAAGGAACAAAATCTTAACAAAATTCTCATAAAAGTTAATTTTCATTTTTCATCAAAGCTTTCCACTGAGATTTTCTTAGAGGCAGAGATTTGTGGCTGGTGCTGTTGTGAGGGTTTTGGCTTCTATGACAATGGGACATTCTTTGATGACTATAGTCTGTTAAGGAGGGATGAGATCCACTTGTCTAGAAGAGGCAAGGGAATCCTTGGCAGCAGCCTGACCAACTTAGTGAGGCAGGCTTTAAACTGAAGGACTCGAGGGGTTGGGTCCAATGTGGCAATGCTCATGCTGTTGCATCCAACTGTGGAATAAGCCAGGCCAATCAGAGCAGTGACAAATGTTGCTTAGCTGCCTCCCAAGATGAGAATCAGAAGGCCAACAACCTCAAGGGTGTTTGTGGCTATGGTAGATCCTCTTGCAGCCCTCCTGGGAAATCTGCATAGTCAATTATCACTCTGAAATGTTTGTACACCAGTGCATGTAGTGTGGGCAATAAACAGGAAAAATCAGACATCTCTGTGTGGTCGTAGGGCCATGATTTCATTGCAATTACAGAGACATGGGGGATAGCTCCCATGACTGGAATGCTGTCATGGATAGCTATGTATACTTAGGAAAGACAGGCCAGCAAGGTGAGGTGGTGGAGTTGCTCTTTATGTGAGAGAGCTACTGGAATATGTTGAGCTCTGCCTAGGTGTGGATGAAGAACGAGTCGAGAGATTATGGGTAAGGATTAAGGGGCAGGCTAACATGGGTGACACTGTTGTGTTCACTACAGGCCACCTGATCAGGAAGAGGAAGTCGGTGAGGCCTTCTACAGACAGCTGGAAGTAGCCTCATGATCACAGGCCCTGGTTCTCGTGGGGTACTTCAACCACCCTGACATCTGCTGGAAAGACAACACATCTAGGCAGACATGGTCCAGGAGGTTCATGCAGAGTACTGATAATGATTTTTTGATGCAGGTGGTGGACGAGCCAACGAGGCAAGATGTAATGATGGACCTTGTACTAACAAACAAAGAAGGACTGGCTGGAGATGTGAAGGTTGGGGGCAGCCTTGGCTGCAGTGACCCTGAGATGGTGGAGTTCAGGATCCCATGTGTAGGAAGCTGGGCAATAGGTAGGATTGCAACCCTGGACTTCAGGAGAGCTAACTTTGGCCTTTTCAAGAACCCACTTGGAGGAATCACATGGGGTAGGGCTTTGGAAGGTAGGGGAGTCCAAGACAGCTGGTTAATATTCAATCATCTCTTCCTCAAAGCTCAAGACCAGTGCATAAGAAATCAAGCAAAGGGGGCAGGTGAGCTGCATGGATGAGCAAGGAGCTTCTAGCAAAACTCAGAAGAAAAAGTTTACAGGATGTGGAAAAAGGGACAGGCCGCTTGGGAGGAATATAGGAATGCTGTCAGAATATGCAGGGATGTGATGAGGAAGGCTAAGGTCCATTTGGAATTAAGTCTGGTGAGGGATGTCAAGGACAACAAGAAGGGCTTCTTCAAGTACATTGGTAGCAAAAAGAAGAGTAGAGAAAATATGGACACCTTGCTGAATGAGGTGGGTGCCCCGGTGATGAAAGATACAGAGAAGATGGAGTTACTGAATGCTGCCTTTGCTTCAGTCTTTATTGCCAAGGCCACCCCACAGGAATACCAGACCCTGGAGGCAAGAGAGAAATTCTGGAGAAAGGAAGACTTTCCCTTGGTCAAGGAGATTCAGACTAGAGATCATTTAGGCAAACCTGACACTCACAAATCCATGGGCCCCAACAGCATGTACCCCTGAGTGCTGGGGGTGATGGCAGATGCTATTGCCAAGCCACTCTCCATCATCTTTGAAAGGTCATGGAGGACAGGAGAGGTGCTTGAGGACTGGAGGAAACCCAGTGTCACTCTAGTTTTCAAGAAGGGCAAGGAGGAGGACCCAGGAAACTACAGGCCAGTCAGCCTCACCTCCATCCCTGGAAAGGTGATGGAACAGTTAATCCTAGAGGTCATCTCTAAACATGTGGAGGAAAATAAAGTTATCAGAAGTAGTCAACATGGATTCACCAAGGGAAAATCATGCCTAACCAACTTGATAGCCTTCTCTGATGGAATGACTGGCTGGGTAGATGAGGGGAATGTAGTGGATGTTGTCTACCTTGACCTCAGCAAGGCTTTTGACACTGTCTCCCACAGCGTCCTCATATGTAAGCTCAGGAAGTGTGGGTTAGATGGGTGGACAGTGAGCTGGATAGAGAACTGGCTGAATGGCAGAGCTCAGAGGGTTGTGATCCATGGCACAGAGTCAGGCTGGAGGCCTGTAGCCAGTGGTGTTCCCCAGGGGTCAGTGCTGGGTCCAGGCACGTCCAACTTACTCATCAGTGCCCTGGATGAAGGGACACAGGGTACCCTCAGCAGGTTTGCTGGTGATACAGAACTGGCAGGAGTGGCTGATACACCAGCAGGCTGTGCTGCCATCCAGCGAGACCTGGGCAGGCTGGAGAGTTGGGTGGAGAGGAACCCAATGAAGTTCAGTGAAGGCAAGTGGAGGGTCCTGCACCTGGGGAGGAACAGCCCCCTGCACCAGTACTGGCTGGGGGCTGACCTGCTGGAAGGCAGCTCTGTGGAGAAGGACCTGGGAGTTCTGGAGGACACTAAGCTGACCATGAGCCAGCAGTGTAACCTGGTGTCCAAGAAGGCCACTGGGATCCTGGGGTGCATTAGGAGGACCATGGCCAGCAGGTCAAGGGAGGTTGTCATCCCCCTCTACTCTGCCCTGGTGAGGCCACATCTGGAGTGCTGTGTCCAGGTCCGGGCTCCCCAGGTAACTACTGGAGAGAGTCTGGTGGAGGGCTGCACAGATGATGAGGGGACTGGAGCATCTCCCTTATGAGGAAAGGCTGAGGGAGCTGGGCCTGTTTAGTCTGGAGAAGAGAAGACCGAGAGGGGATCTTATCAACAACTACAAATATCTTAGGGGCAATTGTCAAGAGATGGGGCCAGACTTTTTTCAGTGGTGCCCAGTGACAGGATAAAGGACAGTAGGCACAAACTGAAACAAAGTTCCGTCTGAATACAAGAAAGAACTTCTTTACTTTGAGGGTAACAGAGCATTGGAACAGGCTGCCCAGAGAGGCTGTGGAGTCTCCTTCTCTGGAGATACTTAAAACCTGCCTGGGTGTAATTCTGTGCAACCTGCTGTAGGTGAATCTGCTTAAGCAGAGAGGTTGGACTAGATGATCTTCAGAGGTCCCTTCCAACCCCAACTGATCTGTGATTAGATATATCTAAATTTAGGTGCTTAACTAAGTTGCCAAAGATCAGAGCTTAATTTTTCAAGGTTCTCTTTGCAGTCAAGGGAGAGAGATAGGCAGATGTAGAAGGACTGTAAGCCTGGTTTATGTGGGCTAGGTTGCACACTGAAGCAATTTGTCTTTTTCTGTTGACCATAGGGAACAGATGCAACAGTTGCGTCATTTTGGAGCTTGTGAAAATAAGTTTAGATGAAGTGCGCAAGTGCAGAGTGCAGAATCTGGACATACGCATCTTTGCTGCAATGTGAATGAGGTGGCTAGACCTCCAGTTGTCCCATATAGTCTGTCTAGGCGAATGGACCTGGCTTAGGGTAGGGAGGTAGTGATAGAACAAAGTGAGCCATCCTCTCCCCAAAGTTATATGTAGCATAAATGACCCAGGAAATATTTATGACTATTAAGCAAACTTGCCTCTGCTAGAGAGGCTTAGCTGTGGCTGAAAGGCTCCATCTAACTCCAGAGGGTTAGGTGTGGACAATTTCATTCCTTAATGCTTTTTACTTTCAAGGGAGAAAGTAAGAGCAAAAGCCAAGAACTGATCAAAACCCTGGTACCTCCTTATCCCTAAACATTTTGAAGTAGGTTGAACACAAAATCTATGGCTGAAATTCAGCTTTGTATCAAACAAGGTTTACAGTATTAGTTCTACATATACATTAGTTCTTATTTTGTCTCTCTAAAAAATAACGTGTGAGTATTGTAACTATGAGCATTAATGCTCTGAATTAGAAATTACTGCATAGCATACCTTATTAACTGCTTCAGCTTATTTGGTGATTAGAAATAAGGAGGCATATAGTAAATATGGTACATGTTGTGTAGATCTAAGTGGGAAAATAAATTACTGGTTTTAGATGGTGAAGAGTAGATATACATACATAAAGAGAGTATGTTATATCATAATAGGATGTTTTCCAGTGTGAATTTGGGACAGCCACACTATTAATGATTAAAATACAATGGGCCATCTCATGCTGGTATGAACAGTACCATTATACCACAGCACTTTGTACATGAAATATGATGCACGTATTGTGCCAACAGAAGAAATATTTTCAAAGCAGTTAGATAAAAAAAAATGGAAAAAAAATTACTTTCTGCTTGTAAACTCTGGTAGTTTCCACCTGTATATTTATCCAAGGCCTCAGAGACAGCCATAAAAAAAATCCCTGAAAATAACATTAAAATATTGGGAGTTTGAAATCTGGTGTTTCAAGAAGTTTTAAGAACTATATGCAAGCACAAGGACCAGTTGGGAAAGGAGGGGCTTCTCCTTTCAGTTACCTTTTCTGCTTCACAAAGCTGGAAGAATGTCAGGCTTTAAGTTAAGATTTTTACGAATACAAAATCTCTCTGGGATAGATTTTGTCTGCCTTTGTCTTTAGGAGTTATTTGGGGAGGAAGAAAAACAAAGATTTCTGGAACTTCTTGTGACCCTGAAATTTTAAACTAAGTCCCAGAGAGCAGGATTAATATGCAGAGGTCAAAGATGCTTGATAAAGTTATTTTTTACACAGAATTTCTCACATGGCTCTTACTGAATGTACTATTTTGCCATGTCACTCCACAGTGACAGCTGGGTATATTTATTGGATGGTGAGCACAGGAATTTCTGCAGATGGAGGAAACATTTTTCCTGGCCGATTGATTTAAAAAGAAAATGATTTGTCAGTGTGCAAATGCATCTGGAGGAGAAAGAGTAAAGGAGCTCAGTCAGTATAATCATAAGTGAATCATATAAATGTGTATGTGTGCTCAGGCTGTGCAGCCCTGACTGAGTATTCGTTCTTCTCATGAATATTATGCTGGACTGGAATTTTCTTGAAGAATATTGGAAAATGTTGATTCATTGAGACCAAATCTTTTTATAGACGCATAGTTAGTTTCACCTATATATGGCTGGGAATGTTTTCAGGTATTAGGAGAAAATTTGGGTGGCAGGAGAACACCAGCCTTTCCCCTGGAATAATGCACTGGCTGGTTACAGCCGATGAACCTCTTGCCTATGCCTGGGGCAATGCCTTTCCCCACCCTGCTGGCACTGCACAAGGAGGCTGCACTTGGTGTGAGTTTTA
Source organism: Falco biarmicus (assembly GCF_023638135.1). Lineage (NCBI taxonomy): Eukaryota > Metazoa > Chordata > Aves > Falconiformes > Falconidae > Falco > Falco biarmicus. Next base: position 51,451,556 of record NC_079293.1, on the reverse strand, counting down.
TAAGAAATGACCATTTTAAACAGACTTTTGGGGGTTTTGTTGATAATATAAAAAGAAATTCTGGGACTCTGAAATTTCGGAGAGAAAAAATTCAAATTTTCTGCAAGTTATCCTTGAATCTCTATATTTGCTTTTGGTCCCATTGCATATTTAGGCTCCTTTGCTTAAGAGAGTCCTATTTAATAAGCAAGTCTCTACCAATATTCCTCTGAGTGTGCTGCTTCTTCCTTTTGAATCCTCCTTTTGTTTTCTTCTCATGCTTCTGGCTTCTGCCCTAGAGCCTCTGGATCTGAGGTAGCCTCCTTTTCCAATATCCCTGTTTTCCCTAAAACTCCTGATTCCAACCGCTCCTTAAGACAGTCTTTCCTTCTTTTTTCTTTCACCTCATTTGCAATTATCCCCCCACGCTGCTCTCCTATGTTGTACAGATGAGAGTTCCAGTTTTGTAGCTGCATCTTAGCCCTTGCATTATTCTTTCAGAGGTGTTCTTTAAAGAAATCCATATGGTTTTAAAGGTTTAAAGGCCAAACTTGAGAGGAAAAGCTGGTAAAGGTGCAAGGGACTTTGCTATTCTCTCCTTTACCCCACTTCTTTCTTCTTAAAATATTTTTTCCATGTGCAGCTTTGCTCCATGAATAGTGGTAAAAAGCCCCTGGGGCCTGTTGATCCATTCTTACACATTCGGGGTGGAATAAAATGGACTTCAGGTATCATCAGTTCTGCTGTTGGGCAAAAGTCCGACTAGTGCTATTTTGATAAAAAACAAAAAGCCATCCCCCGCAAGGGTTTCTGTGTTTGCTTTATGCTTTTATATTGAACAGAAAGAGGCCATCATTTTATTTAGCATCTCCTCCTTCTAGCTGGTCTTTGAAAGACTGTAAAAGGTGGGGTGTACTGCTGGAGCACCCCTTTTTTTGCATTACCAATTCCCCATGCCTCTCTCCTTCCCCAAGCACACACATGCACGCGGGCAAACAACAGTCTATCTGCAACCCTGTTACCACTGCGAGCAGCTACAGCTTTTTGTTTAACTGTATAATTGCTCTCTTGGTGGTTTCTCTCCCCCCCCCCCCCCCCCCATCTCAATTTGTTTTCTTAATAACGAAGACCAGTACATTGAAAAGGTCCTTTTTCTCTGGTTTTTTTTTTTTTTTAATTTTTTAACAAGCAGACTGGATGTAACAAGATATGCAGCTAAAAACATTAATCTTATTAAAACTAATTAAAAACTAAAAAGTTTTTGTGCATTCCAAGCACTGGGGGTGGGAGGGGGCGGGGAGGGCTTTGGTCTGAGCACTGGCGTTTCCTGAGCGCAAGCAAATGCCTGACACATGGACTTCTCCGAATTCCAAAATGTAGCAAAACAGTGCCTGCATATTTGGCAGGCATCGCCGCCAGTTCAGGTCAGTGTCTGTTTCAGCAAAAGACGAAGCCCTGCATGTTAACAGAGGAAAATAATTCAGAGGAAAACGGGAGGAACAACATGTGACATTTTGTAATTGCAGCACTTCTGTTACCCAAGGAGCACCACTCTGCTGCCGCTCTGTAAACACTTCCTCCTATGCAACTGCCTTTGAACGCATTTTTTCAGGGGGGAGGCAGAGGGAGGGGTGAGGAGGAGGTCAGGGATTTCAAGCTGTTAGGATATGAATGAGCTAGATCCCCCCCCCCCCTTTTTTTTTTTTTTTTTTTTTACTTCTTCTTTTTAAACATTGAGTGCAATAAATGTTTTAAGGAGACACCAGTGGATCTATGGCCAGAAGGATGTGCAAGCAGCACTACAGTACACCAACTCTCAAACCAGTAAGAGCCTGGAGAAGCGAAGGGACAAGGCTGCGGAGAAGGGGGCAAGTGCCGAGGCTCTGTGGTGCAATCTCAAAATGCCCAGTGCAGGGGAGGCCAGCTGGGAAGGGTGGGTGACACCTTGAAGCTGCAGCACCTCACCTTGCTTCCACCTTGCTGATCCATCGGCCTCTGCTGTGGTTCTCGACCACTGGTCCCCAGTGTTGGGGTGGGATAAGCCCCATCTGCTTAGTCTGACCCCCAGTTATTTAGAGGCAAGCCCACTTTCCCAGTAAAAGCAAGAGTAGGTCATTATGATTTAAAACACTGGTTTGGGCATTGTCGTCTTACTTCTTTCTTGAGTTTCGGCACCTTAAGCTGCTTTTGTTGTTGAGGAACTTGCTATTTCTTCAGAGACAGGGCTGGATCACTTGTTATTGTAACACTTATTGGTGATAAAGTTCAGTCTAAAAATTAAGCAGCTGCAATGTTGCAGCACAAATTAGTTTAATGTAAGCAGTCAGGAGCAGCTGTTTGGCTCGGGACTCCGGTTCAGCAGTGGGGGAAGGGCCCTGTGATGCTGACAGTGTTTTTTTCTCTACATAAACATTTTCGGCTGTTGCAGCTTTTGTGCCGATCATGTGACAGTGTCCCTAGGCAGATAATTTATTTCTGTAGCTTTCATGAGCAATCATTAACCTTCAGACACTGAGCTTGCTTTCTGCTTTGTGGCATTTGTTATTTTTTTTGGTATCCTAACTAGTTTAATTCACAGAGTGTCAGGAGAAAATTACAACCAATTTATAATAGACTGTAATGCATAATACTTATGTTTCTATTAAAACAGACCTTGCTTACAAGACCATTCTTATGGCTTAGCTTGTGTTCATGGATCAGAATAATTATTTTCAGTGATGTAAGTGCAGCTGTCATCATGATACTCCCATAGTGTCTTATCCTGAATGCAAAGCCCTTCAGAGTCCTGATTTGGGACCACCCTTTTGAATTCCCCCTTTGCTGGAGACACTGCAGAGTTTATTGAGATGCAACAGGCTTGGGAGAAAGGGCATAGCATTTATTCTGGCGATTGCTATTCTCCCACCATGACTAGCTGCTGAACAGGTATTGACCGCCGCAGAAAGTGTGTCTAGAAGAAAGGCGAGACGTTGCTGATAACAATTATGTCTCGAACCTGTGCTAACTTGGTCTGGGGTTTTGAAGCAGACTTGGCAGATAGGGTTGGATCACAAAGCAGTTGTGAATGTTAGAAAAATACTTCATTTTCATTCCTGTCCATTTTGTTACAGCAAGGGAAACGATAAATTAAATGACTTTGTCAAGGTCACTGAAGAAATAAATGCCAGGATAGGAATTTCCCCTTCCCTGATCCTTTTCCCCAGGTCCTGAGCTTTTGTCTAGGGAAGATGACAAAAGAGTGAAAAATACAGAATCTTGTGCAAAAGAACTCAAAAATAAGAAATAAAAAAGAGGCGGGGGGGGGGGGAGGGGGGGGAGTCATAAAAAAAGCTCAAAGCCAGGATGACTGCTGACTTGCTGTGAATATCATTTTCCTCCAGATCTGAATGTGATTTTTTGCTTTTGTTCACTGCCTCCCTGCCCTGCCTTAATTCCCTTTTCTAACTGGTCATTCACTAGCACTAGGAAGTTCATCTTTTTTTGTATCAGAGAGCAAGATATTACATTTGTATATGCTTGTGAATAGGTGTAATCTAGACATAGGTATTCCTTAGTTTATTTTTTATAGCTTATGTCACAGTGGAATCAGACATTTATGAAGAAGTGCTACCAACGTAATGTTGCAGATAGAATGGATGTGACAGATACAGGGTGGAGGGGAGCAGGCATGGAGAAATAAAAAGATTTTTCCAGTGCCCCAAGGAGGAAAAGGGACATTATTGTAATCTGGTCAGTGGAAAAGCAGTAGCATCCAGATAGCTCAAGTATTGCTCTGCCCCCTTAGGAGTCAAAGGGTACTTTGGGTATCCTGTGGTTGCTCATTAATTTATGAAAAAGGCATGTAACTGGAAGAAGACCAAAACATACACTTAGTTTGAGATGTGACGGTGGTACATGCTGTATCATCTTGTAAAATATAAAAATGGATGGACAAATTTTGCTGTCAGTGTCAGGAAAAACATTTCCTTTCTCATTAGTTAAAAATAATAGTCTGAAATTGTGTTTTAGTGATGCTAGGTTTCTGTGTGGAAAGATGAATGAATGAGTAGCTCACTGTTTGAAACCTCCATCTTTCAAAATGTTTAATGAAAATGAAAGCACAACATATGGTAAATGTGGACTGAAATCAGGGATGAAAAAGCAGAAGCCTGGGATGCTCACTGAAGGGCAAACGGGGCTGCAGAGGGGCTTGGTGTTGTGTTACATGTGGAAGTGGGTAAAATTTTTGGATGCATTAGAGTGATTTAGGAGCTATCATCCCATTGACTTTTGACTAGAGTCAGGATGTAACTGCCTAAGTCAATTCTGAAAATGGGAATTAGATATCTAAGGCGTTTTAAGGTGTTTTTGAAATTTTTACCCTTAATCCCAGGGTGATTAATTTGTAACAAGGTGATTCATTTGTATCTTTCTTGTCTTCAGAAGCCTGAATGACACATTCGAGATGCACACTAAAAGCACAGGTAATAGTCAGAGTGCTACCTCAGCTACTTTAACAGACAATTGATTAATTTGGATTCACATGTTTAAAGGATTCTGAAAGTAGTGATAGTGCTTTGGAGCTGCTTGGTTTGAACTGTCGCTTCCATGCCCTTGCTTTCATTAGGGTTTTCCTTCACCCCCCTCCCCCCCCTCCTGAAAATTGTCCCTGTCCCTCCCCATTGCTAACATCAATGCAGTCCCTCTGGTCACAGCAAAACCAGGAGGTCTAAGGTAGTAGCTGCTTTGCTGCACAGAATGGCTGAGTAGCTTTAGACAAAACAGTGTCCAGGAACCTGCTGTGAACTTGTCTCTACTAGTTTGCACTGGGAACTGCAGGTACTTTTGCTGGAGCCACCCCACAGTTAGCAACACTGGGAGAAAGGGCTGCTCGGACGCAGTTGATAAGACAAGGCTTCCTTACAGTAAATTCAAACCACGTAATCTGCTAGTTTCTCTGAAGATGAAGTAAGACTGATCGCTTTGGTATTTCACCAGATTTGTTAGAATCTTGCTAAGAACATACTGCAGTGTTTGATGAACTTGATTTTTTTGTTAATACTGTCTTAATCTACTGTTGAAAAGCTGGAACTGTGGTAGTACTTGTATAGATTTGGTCAAGACATTATATAAACCTATCTATACTGCTGCCTTACGTCAGCAACATTATTGCAAAGGTCAGTTTACATTGCTCATGTGAGCCTCTGTGTTTTACGGTGTACCTAATGATAGAAAATCCTTTCTGGAGTAAAATGAAGACTGCCAAGCCTGTCTATGGGTCTTCTTGAAAACATTAACGCTTACCAGAAATAGCAGATATCAGAAACACATCTAAATATTTGACTTGACTGTACATTCTGAATTGAAGGATCACAACAACTTTACTTCTGTCCCCTGGTACAACTGCAACCAAACAGGCTTCTCAAATTAATTTAAAAGGCAACAGCTGGTATTAACTTTTACTGTTTGGACTAAGGAAGCCTGGGTTTGCTTCAATGTCTTCAAGGAGAAGGGTGGAGTAGAGGGACTGAATGCAGTACAGGTTTGATTTATGGACTAATATCTCCAGCTTTTGACTGTGGAAATTATTTTGCAGAATGATTTGTTTCATGCAGTTTCCAAATAGTCTCCCTGGGAGCTACAAAGTCATGTAAGTTTTCTGTGCTGCAGGTTGGAGAGAATTGTGGTCCAAGGGAGCCTTCATGCACCCTTCAGTGTGTCAGCAGTCTTGGCCACTACACATCTTTTGATGTAAGGATCCTTAAAAGCTCCGAAGGAAAACTGGGGATGTCCGAGTCATAGGGGAAACATGCCTCTAAGAACATCCTCTAAAGCTTCCTACACTCAATCACACAAGAGTAAGAGAAAGGTAAAGATTCATCTCTGTCTGGGCTGCAGCATCTGGGCTTTTCTTTCCTGCATCCCTTGTCTGGAAGAAGTGCTGCAAATCATTTGGTCCTTGAAAAACACAGCATCTTGCATAAAGAGCAACCCTTGCAGACATTGCAGGCTCATGTTGTTGTTTAGGACATTCAGCACTAAGTTAATGAGTGATAGCTGTCCTGCTTGGTAGTCCAGAACTGTAGAGGACATATCCAGAAGGACTACAGACTACCGTAAATTTTACCTGCATCAGTTCTTTGAACTTGCCTTTTTAAATATAAACTGATGTCATGGTTTAACCCCAGCTGGCAACTACATATCACGGCGCTGCTTGCTCACCTCTCCTCTGCGCTGCCCCCCCCGCCCCCCCCCCCCCCCCCCCCCCAGCAGGATGGGGAGGAGAATTGGGAAAAAGGTAAAACTCATGAGTTGAGATAAGAACAATTTTATAATTGAAATAAAATAAAACATAAAAGAAATAATAACAACAATTGTAATGTAAAGGAGAGAGAGAGAGGAATAAAACCCAAAGGGAAAACCCCCCAAAACACCCAACAAAATGATGCACAACACAATTGCTGGCCAGTCGCTGACTGATGCCCAGCCAGTCCCCAAGCAGCCATCGGCACAGGCTGTGGCCAACTCCCCCAGTTTATATACTCAGCATGATGTTCTATGGTATGGAATATCCCTTTGGCTAGTTTGGGTCACCTGTCCTGGCTCTGCTCCCTCCCGGCTTCGTGTGCCCCTCCTCACTGGCAGAGCATGGGAAACTTGAAAAGTCCTTGGTTTAGAGTAAGCACTACTTAGCAACAACTAAAACATCTCTGTGTTATCATTATTCTCATCCTAAATCCAAAACACAGCACTGTACCAGATACTAGGAAGAAAATTACCTCTAACCCAGCCAAAACCAGGACAACTGTTACAACATGAATGGGTATGTAATACTTAAACATATTCTGAAACAGACCCCAGACTCTCCACAGTGCTCTCAGGAGAGAATGATAAATCAGTTTGCTTAATGCGTCAATGGACAGAGCTTGGAAATGGTGACAAAGACAAGGTAAGAATGTGTATGGGGCATAGTAAACCTGCTCTTTGAGCGACTTGAACTAGTGACTTTTCCCTTGAATTTTTAATTGCTTAAAGGGGGGATAAAAACAACCCACACCCCCAAAAGGCAAAACCACAAAACAAAACCCGAAACCAAAATGCTGCAGAGGAAATGAAACTACAAGAACATTTTTCACACTAGTTAATTTTGAGGGTCTGACATATATACAGCAAGCCTAGGAAGTTCACGGTGCATTATATCTTTCTCCAGAACACAGATGCATTGGGCTTTCCTGTGAAGTACACTACACGTGCTTCAATGTAGTTTTAAGCATTTCTTTATTTTCACATTGATTTTTTACCACCTATAATCCACTCATTCTTTTAAATGCCATGCAGCTGACTAGATTCAGAGGTTTCACACTGGAGCAACCTCTCATCTCAGAGTATGTATGACATGGGGAAAGTTGAGTGGACGAAACTTATTTTCCCAAGAACAAGGGAGAGTTGGAGGGAACAAGCTCGTAGTTTGCAAATCAGAAAGTATTTACTTATCTGAACTGCAAAACATAGAAGAAGGGAGGAGTTGGTTAGAAATGGGAAGCAAGGATCTAGAAATATATTTTTGACACAGTTACACCCCCCTAAAAAATTAGCAACATAATAAAAACAATGGCTTACTAACCAGAAACATTGGGTCTTCTGCCTAAATTTTAGTTTCTTTTTAGGGTACTCGGCCACAGGTTTAGGAGTCTGGCTACAGGCATGAATATTTTGTCCTTTTTTTTTTTCCTCTTGAGAAAAGTTGTCAGTTTGAAAGAAGATGCTGTGTTGAGACCAGTGTCCTTTTATGGAGAACATGTTTGCAATAAAAGGATAAAAATCTCGGAGAAACAGCAGGAAACATCTTTATAATTTCATTAGCTCAATTTAAGGTTAATATTAAGCTTCTGAAATGTGTTTGTTCATTTGTTTGCTGGCGGTTTGATTCTACTTTCTTCCTGTCAGTTTGGTTAGAAGACTGTTGCATTTTTCTTTATGGGTTTCCCTCCCTGTTTTCTGAGGGAAAAAAAAAAAAAAAAGAAGTATTTTTCAATAAAACTTTCACTTTCTTTACAGGGGATTGAATGTCAAAGGTGTTAGAAACCTGAGAATGGGTGAAAAGAAAGAGGAGCAATGTGCATGATCTTAGTTAACAATATTACTTAAGTGCCTTTCACTGTTTTCCTGTACTTTAGGAGGTCTACCTCACTCACACCATTATCGATAATGTTTAATTGACTCTTCTTACAACTTACTTCTCCAAGAGACAGTGAAATGCCCAAAATTTTACTAAATAGAGAAAAATTCCCAGAATCTCCCAATTAGAGAAGGTTTCAGAGGGAGGTATAAATAGAGCATAATTGAGACTTAAGTGGTACATACCTCACTGTGACCTTTTGCAAAAAGGACATATTCACCGTTAGCTAACTGAGCAAATATATGTCTGGTATTGGCCCTGTACTAAATAAGAGATATTCCTTCCCTTTAAATGTGAACTACTATGCTCCAGCATGTCAGTTCAGGTTTCTTGGAGGGGAAGAATCTGGTGTCTGTAAGCTGCTTTCTACGTGCTTAAGTGGATTTGAGAAGCAGGCAACCACATACTTTGGAAAAATGAAAAGTGCTTGAAGAAAAAAATTGATATTCAGATTTCCCATTCAGAATTTAAATAGCAATTTTCTTTGTTTGTGTGCTCAATATGTAGTAAAAATAGGACCTATTTTAGCCAATTGCTACTCTGACTTTACATCCAGTTTCTTTACTGAAGCTTAGATTTAGCCCAGTATCTGCCCTGTGAAAGAAATACATACATGAGATGAAGTGGTGGAATTTGATGTAATATAGAAATGGTCTAACCAGGTATAACTAGAAGTAACAGGATGAAAGTGAACAAAGAAAAATCCATGCTGATAACAAGGAAAAATTTCCTAGCAGTGAGGTCTGTTAGCCTGCTGAACGGTCTCCCAAGGGAATAAGTTGAACCCTCATCGCTTTAGTTATTTGTAAAACGAACAAAACAGTCAAGATCCTTGTAGGGAGACACTCTTAATTAACAAGAAGACAGAAAAAATGACCTAATGTCTCTTTTTTTCCATCTCCACTGTTCATGACTATTATTGTAGGCAAAACCAGGTTTGGCAATAAAATTATGGATTTCCAATTTTCACAGCAATTTTGCAGCGCTCTTATTCCATAATAATACCAGTACTTTCCCACTCTTCACTTCCCTCTATAAACTTTTGCGCCTTATTTGCCTTCAAAGAGGGCTATTTTTTAGCCCTCTGACTAAGAAGAGCTGTCAGGTAGCATAATCTACTTCAGATAATACTGCTTGTAAGTATAAGATAAATCGGTAGACCTTTTACCTCCTGATTTTCATCAAAAACTCTTCTGTCAGACCTAAGGGCCAGAGCAGCAGTACTGAACAAAATGTCATTGCCTGTATCTGTGGGTCATCCTGCGAAATATAAAAGGAGCCATGACATATACAGTGAAGTCCTGGGCTTGTGTTGACTTCCACAAACATAAACTATGAAGGCAAGAGATGTGGCGCATCTTTGTGGTCAGTATTTAGGGCTCTTTATACAATTTCAGTGCTTTTCTTCTTTCCATAGGAACCAGTTTTTGACATGGATTGTTTTCACACCAGTGAGAGGACTGGGCAAATGTGACTCCTCTCCTCTGGCTGCACATCTCCAGTACCTGCCACTGACGCCTGCCACCACCTTGCATACCCTCCCTTGTTCCCAGACCCTCCCCGTTGAGTTGAGTGATGAACTGTCTCAGGCAACTGATAACTCAGCAAAAAGAGCAGGTAGAAAATAGTGCAACAGGAGCAGCAATGGCACGTGGCCCTTTATGGGCCTGATTCTCAGCAGCTGTTTTTTAAGATGATAGTGACATGTATTTCAATGGTTAATACTGACATAAAACTGAAGTAATGCCACGATGAGTCAGGTCTTACTTCTTTGAAGTGCTGTGCAAATATTTATCAGTTACTCTTCCCAGTAGCCAGCAAGCTACGCAACCTTGTTGCTGCTTTATCAGAAGACAGATTGGCTAAGATAAAATGCAGGAAATTCTGACCGTTTGATTACAGTTATACAGCAAGGATAGGCAAAGGGTATTGGAGCCTGTACTACAAAACCAGCCCTGGATAAACTTATGAGTAGTATGACCAAGATGTCTAGAGAGTAAAACAGAGAGAGAGACACGGTGCTAATAAGTGATCTACTGAGGTGAACATTCATCCCAAGAGTTAATCCAGGAATATCCAAACCACTGTAATTATCCTTGCACAAAGGCTCTCTGTGATTGCTTGTAAAAAACAAAGCCTTTTCATTACCTAGCACTGACATAACTAGCTGTAGTGGTAGGCAGGCAGTGAACAAGCTTCCCCTGTTTGTGGGGGATGGAATATCATGGGATGAAGCCCTCTCCCCCAAAGCCCTAGCAGAATGCAAGTGGGATGGCCAAACTTTTCTTTGAATAAAAATGAGTATAATTGCTAATATGCCAAATTTCTTGTACCACAAATAGCTGAAATCTTATGAACGGTACAAAAAAGACAAAGGAGCAAACTCCTGTCACATACAGAAGTGAAAATGTAGAAGTACCGGCCACAGGAATGTAACTGTATTAAAATTAGGAAAGGATCCAAAATCTGTAGTAGCTCTCTAATCTGCGACACAAGAGCAAGGATTTTCATTATGTTTTGCATTCCACATATGCCTTTGCTTTGGAGCTCTTATGCAATTGGTGATGCAGTAAAACCATTATATTCATAATGATTTCAAAGATGTGAATGCTTCCAGGGTTTGACCTATTTTACCACTCATGCATTATACACTGGGTAAAGCTACTCTCATAAGGCAGAGTCATTAGTACTTAAAATGTATCCATCTACTGTTGTCCCTTTTCTCTGCAAGGCTGCTGATTTTTTACATTTCTAAATCAATTATTCTTTATTCAATAATTTATGTTTACATGCATCAATGGAAACTGCCCATGCACATTTTAAGGCAGAGCTTAGCCTATAAAGATAATGTAAGGGGTTACAACTTTATTAGCCCATAGCAAATCTTCTGTTAAGGGTTTCTTAACCAAAGTATAAATATTCCCTTTCATTCTCAGATATTTTTTACTTTAAGGGTATAAAGACATACCTGTGGTCATTACTTCCAGAGCAACAATGCAACTCAGGAGCCCAGATTCAGCAAAATTCCTAATCCCAGTTTTGCTTTCAGTGGGATGAAATCTTCCCTGGTTAAGTATGTTTGAGACCTATTAATGTCTACAGGACTCAAACTTTTCTCTGCTACAGTAAGATGCAAACATCTTCTTGAGCATTGGTGTAATGCTTCAGGACCTTTCCATGAACCAGACTGGAAATTTTGTGTGCTGTAGTCATCATTGTAAGGACAAACCTTCTTGCTTCTTTTTGAAATGTGCTAAATTGTACCGAGTCATTTAAAGAACTAATATCTGATCCCCAAACAGTGTAGTTCAGGCCTCATTTTCTTTGGACCCTCTGAGCCATCCTGCCTGTTATTGCCAGCAAACTTGAACTGTGCAGGCAGCACTGGTTTCTCCAGGCTCTGTCATGGCCTGACACAGTAAAAACAGGCCCAGGATAAATGTATTCTCCCACTGCTGAAATGATACCATGGATAAAGCATACAGTGTATATGGGAGATGCTGAGAGTGGGTTCAGGCCAAAAGTTTGCTTGCAGTGGTGGGGGAAGCTAGTGAATACCACCCTTCCCCTCTCCCTCTTCCACAGGGATCTTGTTTTCTGTGGGTCAGTCTCTTCCCTTCTCTCCACAAAAACTGGCTTAGTGTCTCTGAAGCAGCTGCAGAACAAAAGCTTAGACATCTGCTCACAAAATCTTCCCTCTGTACCAGCTGCAGCAGTAGCACTGGGGCACAGATCATCCCTTTGCCTGCTGGGGAGAGAGAGGTTCTCATCGTTGTGGCACTCCTTTTGACTTGTCTGACTTTTTTGAAACCATAGGGAGGGAGATGCCACTGTGCTGCTGAAGAGGACCGTCCATCGGTCGCTTCAGCATTAGGTGACCCAGGGCAAAGACCAGACCTGCTCCTGGAGGTGACTTCAGGGCAGGACCGAGGGCTTCCCCACTTCCCTGTTCTGGTTTTACACCTCATCTGTGGGCTGAGGTGGACAGTGTTTCTCTGGCTGGTTCTGGGCTCTTGAGTGCTTTGGGGCCAAAGCCTGGTCTCTAATGAGAAGTTAAATGAAGCTTTTGCTGTTTCTGTGACCTTCACAAATAGGACCAAAGTGGAAGCAGAGGCAAGAGTCAATCAGCCAGTGATTACATTAGCGAAAATGGTTCTCTGTGGAAAGCATGAAAGAGAAAACAGACTGGGTGCTGGGACAGAAGAAAGGAAAACAAGGCTAGTGGGGTTTTGAGGTCTTTTACTCTATTTTGATCCTTTCATAGTGTATTTTAAATTCATAAATAATGGAATAAAAAAGACCCCAACAAAATTCAGCTAAATAGTCTTGAGGGCTCAAGATTCAATCAAAAAAATAACATAATAGTACTTTTAAAAGGAATTAGTAATGCACAGTTATAGTATTCCATGTTTAAAAATAAAGCTGTTGAATAAATGAACAATGCCATGGCTGAAAAGTATTTCAGCTGAAGAGTGAAATCCCTGCAGAGAGTGATCTGTGAGATTCTGCAGGAAATCTGCATTACAATACACCATTTCCATTTCCAGGGAGGGACCCACAGAAGGACACATGGAGGAGAAAAAAAGAAATGAAAAAGCCCCGGTCCTTTATGCCTAGGTTGTAGGGGGCCTTGGCCCATCATTCTCATGCTAAACAGTTACTTTTTCTGCAGGTACCCAACTGAAATGGGAATATTTTTCGAAGGAATAGTGAATGTGAAAAAGGCTGACAGAATTGGTTCTTTGGTTAAAGAAAACCGACTCCGTAGCTTGCCTAGATACAGCAGCCATGGCTTTACCTCTCTGCCTTGTTGCAGATGAAGTGAGGAGTGTGTCCGAACGTGGTGAGCGCTGGGCTATTGTGCTGCTCTTTGTCTTCTGCTCCCTTACCCCAACTACCCCGCCTCTTGTTCCTAATTACATATCTGCAGTGGAGGAAAAGTTTCTAGCTACATCATTAGCCCACTAGTCAACCAGCTCATGTGGGATGTGGGAGGCCAGGGTCCTAAAGCTGGTCCAGCGATAGTCTGGTGTTGCTGTTCTCCAGTGCAGGGGACTACAGTTATCCTCCCCTTGGCTGGAGTCTTCTGGCTGTAACGTAGCAATGGCCATCCAGGGACTTGGATACACAAGGCATTATGTCCTGGCTGGCTGCCCCTCTCTGAAGGCTAGTATGCAATGGGCCAGCCTCGCTTGTGTGTGGAAAAACTTACACAAGGCTGGTTTCCTTTTGCTGCAGAGTGGGAAAATTTGTGAAATCTCAGTTAAATTTGTGGGATAGGAAAAAGGGATAGCCAGCAAGTGGAAGAAAAAGGAATAAAATTCCTGGCTTCTAGTCCCCAGGTTATTAAGACAGCCACAGCAGAGTGTGACGAGGTTACTGGCATTAGCATGTTCATGGGGTTACACTGGTGAAGAGTAACGCTAAACATATAGTGCTGTCTGCGCCACATGCAGCATCCATAGAAAATGTCTCAGCAGATAGAAGGAATGTGTAAATCTGTTGCAGTCTTTATCATAACTAATACAATGGGCTGCTACCCACTTGTAGCAGATGAAGACAAATTTTGAAGACCACCATGTTTCTGCTTCTTTAGCATATCATTACACAGAGAGTATCTTCTGCTTGGGCATGTATTTAAAGGAAGAAAACCACAAAGCAATCAGCATCTGGTTATTTCTGCTGATCAGGAGTTTGTGGTGATCCCAAATACACACAGAATTTACCCATAACCTCTACTCCTGGAAAGCACTGAAGGTCAGTCCTAAGCGTTTCCTGTGTTTTCCCTTAGAGTGCTGTCTTTTCTTTAGAATTCATTGTGGCTCTGCATAGGACCAAAATATGATTTAATTAGGGATAGAATAATTTGAAATTTCTGCATTTACACGGATACCTGCTTTCACACATGGATTTATTCACATATACATGTGTAGCCTGTTGCATGTTCTTAAGTATGTGGGTATGTCTATGAATTTGTGTATTTATGTTTGTGCAAGTGTGTGTATGAAGGCAAACATTTCAAATATGTGTGCATGTGAGGAGGCAGATTTAAAAGCATACCTTACATGGTATGAAATATACTGCTACATAAATCACAGAAAGAATTCCATCTCTAAATTAAAGTACGCTGCAGAAAGAGCAATTATTGCCTTTAAAATGATTCTGTTAAATTCATGAGACACCATACAATTTTATTCATGTTATCATCTATGGTTGCCTGAAAGTGTAAAAAAAACACCTTAGCCACTAGCAGAGAAATGTGCAAAATGCTATCAAAGGAGTGGCAAAGGTCATTTCTATTGCCTGCTTTTTTATGAGTTTCATTTTTTTCTTTTTTTCCTCATTGCAGTTTGTTTGTGTACATTGCTAAACTTTAATGGAAGAAAATATGAGGGGGCAAAATAAATATAAAGAAACAGACTGCTGTTCAACAGTGCTGAGCTGGTATTTCCATGAATGATGTTAGACTCGTGTTTAGAATAAAAATTTGGAAAGTCCACAAACAGAAGGTTGCAGCAGTGCTTTTCTCCTTTTCTCTCTCTTTTACACTTCATACATGTTAAAATTAACATCTCTTTCTGTGTAGTTAGATAAATGTGTTATCATTAAGCACAGCAGTACTGACTTTGTGAGGCACAGAAAGGAGAGGCCATGAAACAGCCGGACTGTACATTTTCTTTGGTACAGTAAATGGTCCATTGCTCTGTGCATGGGATTTTGTTTGTGCAAGTTCGAATTCCAAACTTGGTTGCTTAACCCCTGTAATAATAGTAACTGATTAGGGTTTAACACAGCAAATAACAACATTTCCATTTGCAGGTGTCTAACATCAGTCATGGAAGCCCCGGTTGAGATCCCTAGGAAAAAGGCGTCATTTTCCAGAGGTAGCAGCAAGCATTTGCAGTTCTTCTTGAACTCAGTTGTACCAGCATGTTCTTCATATCTCTGAGAAGGAGAAGCCCTTAACTCTAGTTAATCAGTTGGAATATTTTCTTGATCTTCTCAGTAAAGTGCCTTAAATTCAGATGAGCTTTTCTTGCTCAGTATCAGGCTTAGCAAAGTGTATAAATAAATGCTTTGGTAAAAGGCAAGACTGAAGATAATCAGATACTTAAGTGCTATGCTGTATAAGGGCACATCTTAAGTATTTCCTTGAGTCAGTCCCTAATTTCTGTTATGCCTGCCTTGAAATGAGATTTACAGATATTTTAGTGATGTTGAAAGGCTATGCATTTTCATAACTACATTTTCATTTCCATAACTTCTTCTTTTTTGGTTCTTGAACTTTTTGCTGTAAGTTTGCTTTCTGCTTTCTTACTGCAACACTCCTTCATGAGGTAAAGAAAACTGCATATAAAGTATAAGCACAGTCTCCAAAGGAACAGTTTATTCTTTGAGATAAGAATAAACATTATAAGTAAAATGTGATGGCCAAGTTGACCTCTGTAAAAAAAGTGTCGCTGTTTCTGTACAAAATACCATTGGGTAGGTGATGGCGCAGGCTTTTCAATCCTCACAAGAGCCTGCATAGTTGCAAACCTACAAAAGTGAAAAATGGTGCAGAAACGGCTGCAGTTAGTGGCTGCACATCCTGTGCAGATGCAGAGATGACACCACATAAAGCTAGTGCAAAAACTGGGCAAAACTTCCCCATCTGCAGACATGGCATGCTGATGGAAGTAGTCAGAGGTCACTGCAAAAGAAGGCTGAAAGAGTAGCTGAAACAAAGGTGCCCATGTTACTGGGCAGTGCTTGAGTGCCAGGTGGTTACAGCTGTACTGCCAGGACCCTAGCAAAGGCAGATAACAAGGTGTTGTATGCAAATATTTCCAATGAGAAGCTAGAAGTTCCTGAAATCTCTTGATGTTGAAGTCTTAGGAGAGTTCCAGCATAACTTTTCACATCAAAAACTTTAAACTTCCTGAGTTTTGAGATGTTAAACTGGGCTGACACGAGGATCTCTAGAGTCACGTTACAGACAAGACATACTGAAAGCCCCAATCCAGCAATGTAAATCGCTTGTCTAGTAGAAACAGTGCATTTCAAGATGTTTTCATATTTGTTCCACCTATGGAAAAGGTTAGATCTGGGCAGGGAACACTTTCCCAGCCCTATGAAACTGTTTATGGTTGCAACTGTTTTTCCTGTTGGAACAAACCCAACATGCTTTTAAAGTTTTTCACAGAGAGAAAGCACGTCGCTGAATGGTTAAGAGCCTGCTCATAGTGAGTTAAACCAGGGACCTTACACATCTCAGAGCATGGATTATTTGGGCTGGAATTTGTGCATTCATATTCTGGAAAATCTGTGTATGAACCTGTGGAACTAATGTTTTCTGTCACCAGAGCTTTTATTATTAAAAAGACAGGGAGACAATTATACCTCAGTGAAAATCACTGCTTGCAAATAATGTCCCAAAATGGGTTGAATGCCTGTCGCGGAGACTACCACATATTTCTTAAACTGTTCTTTGTCTACTCAGCCTTCTGGCTTTACTGCCCACCTACTGAGCCAGTAAATACCACTGACACATTTCATCACTGACATAGAATTAAGGTATCAGAAAAGCCATGTTTGCTTTCACCTGGTCCTGGAATAAGTTCAGCTCTGATTTCTGGCATGAACTAAGCCCCAAATTCCTTAAATTGGCATTGGCTTCTGACTCAGACACTTGTACCTTCTCCCTGACCTGCAAACACTAGCTTAGGCCAGCCAACTCCCCTTCCTAACACTTTAAAACATGCATCTAAAAAAAAAAAAAAAAATTTGTTTGCCCCCCAGTAAAATACTTTTGTCAGTCTACATTTCTCAGGCCTTTTTGAAAGGGACTTTCTTTTAACTGAGAGTCATGCAAGCAACTACATGCATCATTTCTGTTTGATAAACAGTAAAAATAATGCTAAAATTAAAACATTCTTTTTGTCAACATATGTAGCTGGAATGCTGAAGGCTGTTCTGCTAGTATGAAGAGATCTTGCACACATTTATTTATCTGGTTAAACTTTGTGGCTCATCTTTAAAGCCAGCAACTTCTCAACCCCAAGCAGCAGAGCACAAGTAAAGGCAGATGGTTGAATGAAGCAGAAAGACTGACTATAAAAAGCTCAGCTTTCCAATAATGCTTCTGCCTCCCAATTTCTTCATACAAATCTCTCCATTTTGCCTTCCAGAGACTCACAATTAAAATTCTATTCTGCCTGTCTAATCAAGACAGTAAATCTATTGAATTGCATAATGCTGTGATAATCAAGGAAGGATGTGACATGAATCCATTTTTTTTACAGGTAGAAAATGAAATATTTTCTCTCCTCCCCTGAAAACAGATGGGTGGCTGAGGATTTTGTATTTGGCCTATCTTCTCGCTTTTGCTCCTTTCTACCTTTGACACCAACTGTTCACTGCTGAGCAGATCTGCTTATCAGGGACCTGTGGCATCAGAGCAAACAGGTTATGCCATTTCAGTGGTGACAGTGTCTTACTGGTGTGGGAGAGGCATAACATGTAGCTCTGGATGCAAATGGATTTAATTGGTCGTGTTAGTCTCCCCACTGCCCACCCCTTTACCAAAGGTTATTTTTCCAGTAGCCAGGAGAACTGAATAATGTGTATCTGCTCCCTAGCTGCCGTGGCTAAGCCCGGTTTATTAATGTACTCTGAAATCTCTCCTGCATCTCCTCTAATCCACGTTTACATCCTTCAGGGCTGGTCTGGGCTATTAGGAAGAAAACGGATTTGATCCTGCAGTCTGTGGGTTCTCACACTTAACTAAGGGACCAAATGCAACCCTGGAGCAAGGGCACTTCGCTCCTATTCAGCTGTTTAAAGAGGAGCTGTGTGGGCTTACGCCATGATTGAAATTAGCATGTAGCTTCCTATCCACCAGTAAATCTCTGTGCATCAAGGTGAACAGGCAGACTACTTTTGTGTAAAGTCAGAGAGAGACTTTAAGTTTGTAATTCAACCCAACTGGGCTGAGTTGGTTTGTAACCCAATCATGCTTAATTTGGTTACAGGAGAAACAAGGCCCATAGAGTTTCAACCTTGTTCCTGTGCAACATCAGGAATCTGATTTGTGCCAATCTCATAATCGGGTGCAGACAACAAGGAAAACAAGTCCTTGCAGTGGTTTCTTTACTGAGCCTAACAAACCACATCTGATAAGCTATATAATTTGCTATAGCAATTTGTGCCAAAAATAAAAGGCACAGACCTACAGTGCAGCACGTTTCTGAGAAAAACAGAACCCCACCCCTTCCCTTTGTAGCATCTTCTCTTGCTTTTGCTTTCTCAGTGAGACCAAGCTGATGCCTTCCATCCCGGCTGACTGGCTTTGCGCTGTCATTGGGGGATATTGCCCACCCTGCTCCTCACTGCTCCTCAAACTGCTTTTGTCTCCACTACAGCTCCGGAGGATGATCCAAGGCGATGGCACTGGCAGGGTTAGGAAACGATGACAGTACCGCGATGACTTAAACAGTGAAGGCTCTTTCTTGGCTGAGTGGCCCTGACTGGAAGGGAGCAAGCTGAAGATCTAAATCAAGTAATAAGCTACACAGCTTTTTATAAAAAAGCAGGGGGTTTATTGTTGTTGTTGATCTGACTGAGTTATTCTAAACTTGCAAGAAATGTGTCTCTTTTTAGTTCAGTGACTAGAAAAGGAACTAGTTCTTCATGTATATTTTACATGTCAGGCCCCCAATGGAGAAAAAAATCCTATGTTTTTTTTTAATTTATTTATTTTTTTTATCCTGCTGCTTATAGAGAGAGCAGGGAAGAAAAAAGCAAACAACACAAAGTTCTGAAGAATGCAGGCTGTCAGCTACACTGTGAAATATCTTGGAGGTTAAATGTGAATCACTGCAGTATGTTTTCTAATTTGAATTTTGCCAAGGTTACCTTAAAAACCTTAATGCTTTTTGCAGTGTTTATGGCAAAAACTGCAGATGTGCTTCTTGGTTATTAAAGGGAAAGTGTATGAGAGGGAGGTGGGTTAGGAGGAAAGGGGAATGAAAGGTCAATGGTTTTAATTCTACCTCACTGAATTCCAAAGTTTGAAGGGATATATTTGCTTGAAAGGTCATGCTATGGAAGGTAAGCACCCTGAAATCAGCATGTTTGGAATTGTACAGTGGAATAAACAAAAAGGTAACTTGCCGGGATGTTTGTGTGTCAAAGGTGACAAAAAATCTGCCTTTCTTTTCAAAGCCTCTCAGCCCTCTGCACACTCACTGGGATCAGGGCTGGAGTTTAAAGGCAACAGATGCATTTGCTTTAACTCCTTAGATAAATGCCTGATCCAGAAGCCAACAAGATTTCACTTCTTACTGAAAGCAACTAAAGGAGAGAGCAGTAGGCTTCATATCAGAGGAGTACTTAAAACTTTCAGTGCTTGTGCTTGAGTTGACACTATGTTCCCTTGAATATAAAAACCCTAGGAAAACAAGTGCTGGGCACGAAGATCGGCAACACTGGCTTTGATTTATACAGTGTTATGAAAATCCTGCTGATGACAATTTTGAGGCCAAATATGTAACACTTGGGTCCTTTGCTTGCACAGCACCTAGCACAATGGGTTCCTAATTTATAACTAGTGCTTCTGAGCACTACTACAATGCAACAGTGAACACTGGTAATATTAGTTGTTCTTCAGTTGAAGTTACCTGGAAGGAGGGAAGACCCTTCACACTATCAAGGAAGTCTTCTTTTCACACCCACTCCTCCCCTTTCCCTCCCCCCTGGCCAATTCTTGCTTAAGTGCATTAATGCATTTTAACTAGATAGCACCACTGGAAGGAAGGAAAGTTCTTGTGGGGGAGGACGACTGAGGTGCATGATAGAATAAGTGACTTATACAAGGTCATGCAGGAAATCTGACGCAGCGCCAAGAACAGAGCGTAAGTTCCTTGAGTTCTAGTCAAGCTCTTTGTCCATTTACCCAGCCTCCTGCCTGCCTGCCTAAGCCAAATAAACAATGGCAGCCACACATATACACACACACATGCAGACATACATGTGCACAGATTACAAGACAGTATGCCTGCAAACTCAAATGTCTGGAAGCAGCAGGCAAAGTGTGCTTGAGCACCTCCACTTTCAGCAGCTGTGACTGTGTCCATTTTGATGCATGATGCCTAACCAAACTCAATAGTTTAAAATTGCAGCCCATTGAGCATATGGAAAGTGCAACCTTGGAAAGGATTTTCATCTGGCAATATTTTGGTGGAATACGGTTCATGCCAGAAATAAAGCACACTGTTTTTTCAGTTCCTTCCCCCAAGTGCATAGGCACAAGGGCTTTCAAAGGAATCGTCACAAGACTATTTTAACATGAGAAACAGCTGATTTATCCCTTGCCTCATTGTCAGAAACCTTGAGGCTGAAAAGTAGCGCAAGCATTGTTGGCCTGAACCATTACAGTCTGGCAGACACAAGCAATGGTAAACAGGATGGTATACTGGTGTCAGCAGCTTTAGGAGTAGCTGGAGCTACCCAGCCTGCATTTAATCCTACAATGAGTTTGACTCTGTGATTAGACTCTGCTCCTGTATCCCTGCAAACAGTTGAAATTTTGTCTCTGTCTTAAACAAGAGCAGGATCAGGCCTTAAAGAAAAGGGCTCTTATTTTTTACAAAGCTGCACTCAATGAGCATGTTTTGGAAATACATCAGCATGACCTTTCAGCAATGTGCCAAAAAATGGGAAAAAAAGGAAAGACTTTGGGAACTGCCAACCAGGAAACATTGTTTTGTTTGTTTAAAAAAGAAAACCAGAAACCCGTCCAAGAATTTTTGTGTAAGTTAGAGGCTAAGTCACTCTCCTTTATAATCACTCTTCTTTTTCTGGATACTGTATTTTCAGTGAGGGTAGATAAAATCTGGCAACATGCTCATTGGCTCTGTGTTTGGATTCAGTCCCCTTGACACTCATCTGCCTCCATAAACTTTCATCTCCTAAACCCAAAGCAAGTTCACCCAGGAAAGGAAAAAGAAAGAAGAAAGGGGGATGGGGAGAAGGCTGGCAAACTGCACAATAAAAATCCAAATTGCAGCTTCTGCCATTTCTCAATGAAGAAAATGTTAGCAATGGCCAAGAAGTGCAATAAAATGCCATAAATCACACATCTTTTATTTCCTATATGGGAAGCCTACATATAGATGAAGTTCTGGCAATTTCTAGATACACACAGATTTTGCAAATGTGATTATTTCATCAGGTTGTGTTGCGCCGAGTGCTTTCATAACACTCTCAGAAAGTAAATTGAATAGAGACCGAAAGGTGAAAAGCTGTATATACTACTCCCTCACCCTCTCCCTGCTCCCTTCCCCCCACGCTGGCTGTTTTGCAGCATCAGCCCTCCATGCATCATCAACTCCCTACAAGATGTGGAAACCCCCTCCCCAGAAGTCAGAGGCCTTGCAAGGCAAAGCCATATGATTTGGCTATCCCAAATATGCTCCTCGTGCATTTCTTATTTTCTTGCTTCCCCCTGTTTACATTCCAGCTAATTTCTCATTTTCCATGGGAAAGAAAGAGATACTAGCAGGTAACAAAGGGCCTTTTAAATATTTCTTGATTCTCGCTTGCTAACATGACCCTGAAACATACTGTGTTTTATAGGGATTCTCAACACAATGTGCTTTTAATAGCAGCATAACTCTTTTATTGAAGTTTTATGTTGAAGTGGGGAAAAAAGTTCAAAGTAAATTATAAATTCTTTTATTGCTAATTGCTAATGTAAAGTGGAATAACTGCCATTTTGTTAAATACAAGTCAGTCTGACAAGCCCAGTCTTCCAATTTTACTTAGAGCTTGGTAATTTCTCTTAACCGACTGTTCAAAGGGATACTGTCATTTGGTTCAGACCCCAATTTAATTCACTTTAAAGCTTATTCTAATTTCATAGGGAATTATGGATACCTTACTTTATTTTAAATGTACCTGACCTCACAGAGTAATAAAAAAATCCCCAACAGCCAATGTTTACACAGGACGTATTAAAACACTCCCCAACATTTTATGCCCCCTCTAGCTTTACAGCTGCAATCAGCTAACAAGCACTGAGACAAACTCTGCCTCGGTGACACATACGCAGTCAGCCTCCCCCTGACCCTAATGAGAGCTCCGTGCCTACATCTAAGGGCAGAATTTGACCCATTTTTTCCCAGGATGGTAAGGGGCTCAGATGCATCTTGTTTCTCCTATTTTGCTTTGCTGATGGATGAGAGTGGCGCACCAGCACAAACAATCACGGTATAGATCCTAAATATAAATGCAATGTTAATTTCAAGGTCTATTAGCAACACCATGAGAAAAAAAAATGTTTGACAGGACAAAATCTGCAGGGGAAAAGAAAACATTATTCTCAAGCTTCAGGGAGGTTATTATTACAAACAATGGAGAATCGATAAATTATATTTAACACTATTAAAGGTAGTTGACAGTGTTCCTTTGAGTGAGCACACCGAGGTCCTGAACACCGTGTGACTGCAGCCCGCGCGCCCGGTGCTCGCTCGCCATCGGGTCACGTTGAGAACAATCTGCGCAGCGTTTGCGGCAGAGCTGCTGGCAAGTGTGCAGCACTGAACACACACACACGCACACACACACATTAATAACTGAAACACAGCTTCTTTCTCTACCCACCCCCCACCCCCACCCCCCCGAGTTTGTTATGCTTAATTTCTGAGTCGGTGAAGTGGGCTGGTGCACACTCTCAGGGTTGGCTTTTTTTTTTTATTATTTGAAAGTGAGTGGAAAGACAAAAGCAAACAGGGTTTTGGCTACAAAAGGATGACCTTCCTTGTAAAGAATTTAAGTCTTTTAACTTCAGAGGGGAATGAGGCAGGAATGCTGTTTGTATCAGAAAACTAACATGGGGAAGAGAAGGGGGGGGAGGGAAGCGGCACCTTCTTCCTATCACTTCGGTGCTTTCAAAGATCCCCATTTCCCAGAACAACCTCTGCAGCAGGATAATATAATTATTAGCAGCTGTTAAAACAAACAACAAACAAAAACAAAAAGCGCACACCAGGACTGGCATGTCTGCACATGCCTGAATGCTCTGACCGTTACACTGAAAACTTAAGAAGAGGCCCCCTTTCCCCACACCGCCACTCAGATGCAGGCCTGGTAGAGCCGAGCGTGGTACGGCAGGACGAAAACAGCAGCCAGAGGCATTTATTTTCATCCCTTCATGTTATGAATGCCAAGCACTCCTCCATTTGATGAGCGGAGCATTGATTCTTTTGCTTCTCAAACACGCTTTCCCATAAACAAAGGGCGAAAGAGATGACTTATTTCAGATTTAGAGGAACGTCGGGGGAACAAATGTAACAACAGAAGGAGCAAATGCAAAAATTTCCGTGCTGCGGGGAGAGGGGAAGAAAGAGGTTAAAGGATTGCCTGCTCTGGTGGCTTTAAAAATCTGACAAGTGGTACGATTTCTGATACACATTTTTTGTTGTCATATGGCTCGTTCCTGGGATCGCAGGAGGGGATGCAGATCTTTCTCTTTCCCTTACTTTTTTAATGGGAGCCTTCAGGGCCTTATATTCTGGCTAAAAGTTTATAAACACGATCCTGGGAATCTATAAAATCTGAAAGCAAATAAAAGGAATCCCGTGTGAATTGTTTATTAAAATCACATGATTTTTAAGTAGCTCTCATGATTCCTTGGGCCAGTTTCATGATTCTGGATGCTCAAGGCTGGCAGTATAATTTCTACCTGCTCCCTGGGACTACTTTTTCTGATTAGCTGGCTCTAGGCAGCTCCTTGCTCTGCAAATGCCTGTTCGGAAACCTCCATTCATTTATTAACAAGGCAGAGGGGCACAGGTAGAGTGTCAGCCCCATGAATATGAATATCCTGCTTGACTGATCTGAGTGGCAGGCACCAAAGCAGAGACTTCCAGCAATTTTAAACACGACTGCCTCCAGCAGTGTGCACCCTCCCTCCCTGCTCAGAGGTTTCCATACCTGGAACAGCAATCCGTTGTATTAGTGCAGAACTACCTTTATCATCCCTTTAAGCTGTGGACTGTGAATTGCAGTGTCTGTGGCATGAGCATATGTTCCTTTTTGTTGCTGTGGCTCTAGAGGGAGGCAGCATCTGCCTCAGGGGCAGGGCAGGCAGGAGGGTTTTAAACCGCTGTTGCAAAATGCACCGGCTCTCACCACTCTAAGCGCGCTCCCTCTCAGTTTGCAGCTAAAATGAAATGCAAAATGGCACATATCTCATGCATGTCCCCTTTGTGCGGAAGGGAGAGACTTCACTCTTTAAAGGGGCAGTATGCAAAAGGAGCGAGGTTTCTGATGCTGCTGAGCTCACTGGTATCTTTCCAGGCTTGGTAATAATTGGCAAATGTCAAAGTATTAAACAATATTTAGCAGTAATTAAAAATGTGACTAAACCCTGAAGGCTGGTGCTAAATCCAGGCAAATCCCTTTAATATACTGGGCCATACCTGATCTTTTTCTGAAACTTTGCTGCTTGGACCCCTCTCCACTAATAATGATGGTCAGTCTTGTTATCATAGACCTCTTCCTTTGTCCTTTCCCTGCCTGCCAGGCAAAGAAACTATGCTGCATACATTTTCTTCTTGACCCTCCTTGTCCTTTTCTCAAGTGCCTCTTATGTTGGTTAGATAAAAGGTAGCAGTGTTCTAAAACGCTGCCTCTGTAGTTTTGCTATGTAAAATTACATTCATTCTGAAGAGTGGTAAGAAAATAATGATCTCATTAGAAGAGAGTTTAGCTGTGTAGTGGTTCCTCTCTGTAGTGGAGATTAAATAGCAGCTAACTACAAACAATAGTCATTTAAACAAAGAGCATCAAAGTTATTATCTCTCTTTCTGCCCTTCAAGAACATCATCAGAAATTGATCCTCTCACCACTGCACATTTTCATCAAAGGTCCTGAATTTTAAGCTTGAAATACTAATTGTTTTTTGTGTGTGTGTCTATATGTGTGTTCCTAAACTGGTTCCTCGGGTTGGTGTTTTTAACTAATTATTGGTGACATTTCACTTTACTTCATAATGAACTTCCTCCATTGTTTTTCTTTTCTCTTCCTTGGAGAGAAAGAAAACAAATCCTGACTCAAAATGAGAGGTGAAGTGGCAGAAATAATTAAAGGAAATAATAGTGTAAACAGCTTTCTCTCTTCTACCTCTGAGGAATGCTAGGAGTGCACGGCCACTGCACATTTGGGGAATGCAATGAAAGCGATGGTTCAAATGGAGTTTCAGATGCTGCCCAGGCTGTGCTCAGAATAAGAGAAGAAGGATGGGAATGGTGAAACTGAGATCTTCAGTTTCATGCCCCATCTAGGAGAACATTAAAGCAGGATTGCAGGACAAGCAGCAAGGAAGCCTTGAAAATCACAGCCACGCTTCCCGCCTCTGACGCAACACCCCCCAACCACCTCCTTGGGTGAGGGTACACCGTTTGTTTCCTTTCTGAAACAAGAGCCTACCTTCCTTGGCAGATGTCTGCTTGCAGCAGATCTTCCTCTTTTTACCCTCATCCAATTTATGAGCTGTAGATGGGAGGAGGCACAGAAAGCAAACCATATAGGAAGATGTTGCTTAAAAGTGGAGGTGTCTTATTGCTGCCTATGCCATTGTAATTGCTGCCATGCAACACCACAAAGGGCCTGTGTTTCAGGGATGGCAACAAGCAATGGGGTAGGGTATGGTGATGATTGGCATGCTGATGCATATATGCATGCATGCAGCAAATACCAAGTTGATTTGTGGTTGACTCAAGATCAGGCATATATTCTACATTGTTCAGGAAGGAACAGCTTGTGAGAACCTTACGCTGACTGTAGTCCATGACAATGCTTCGTTATTCTGAACACCTTTGTTCAGTGTGAAGACTCAGATTTGTGAGGACCCCAAATACAGAGCTATCACAGTTTGTTTAAAAGCAGATGTATCTGTGCAGTCACCTACATTCATTATGACCTCCAAATGCCAACTATATCCCTAGGAAATTTGAAATAAAGTCGTTGGACTTTTTGTTAGAGATTTTCTGTGAAAAGTGAAAACTGAAGCAATAGCTTGGTTAGAGCCTCAGTCTAGTTTGGGTTGGTCTGATCTGAATCGATTTCTTGCTGGAACAGTCCCCTTTGCAGTAGAAAACATTGTAAAAACATATTTTTTTTTTCCTTAAAAGTACATTTTTATTGAAAGAAGCATTTTGTCTTTTAAATGAAAAACATTTTGACCAACTCGGCTATGGACATAAAAGTACCCAGATACTAGAGGGGCTAAATTCCTGACCTCTGATCTGGAGAAGTTACTGAATGCATAATGTTGAAGAATATCAAAGAGGGAACAAAGTGTGATAAAAGATAATAACAGTGACTTCTACTACCCACATACAGTCAAGAAAGAAGTTATCTGAGGACATTGTAACACTCTCAGAAGCAGCTGAAAGAAAAGAGGAGGAAAGAGAAAATGAATTTTGATTAAATGGTGAAGCTGAAGATGCTGTTAAAGGTAAGCAAGGTCCCCTGGAAAATAGAGAGACAGCAGGAACAAAGCCAGCAGAAAAGAGTGCAAGCTATGATAAGGAAAAAGAAGATGGAACTTCTGAAGAATAGCAATTACTTGATAATAAGTGTTTCTTTAAGTATGTGAGACACCGGAAGCCTGTCCATCCAATGGATTTCAAGGATGCAAAGAAAGCAATTAAGGGGGACAAGGTTCTTCCAGGGAGTTTTTACAACTTCTTTGATTTCCAGCAGGGCAGATGATACAGAGGGATTCAGAGAATTTGAGGAAGAGTCAGATTAGTTTCACATTGGTCCTGTGCAACAGTGCACAAAAGCATTGCCTTGCACAGCAATATCAGGCCCTCTGTGTGAGTTAGATGGGGTTGTGGCTGGAAGCACCTCTGCCAGAGCTAGCGACAACCTGCAAAACAGGCACTCACGTGGATGGGCTGAGTCCATGGGAGCTGCTTCTGTTATTTATGAAGACTTTTTTCATGCTGTTACAAGCCTCTGGGAGTTCAGCTCTGCTGCTTGTCCTGCCTCTCTGGGGAGCAAAGCAGTCAGGACAGCACTGGGTAACAAAAGGTGCACAACAGCAGGAGGTCTTCTACCCCGGTTTATTCACTGTGGCCCCAGGTTTTACTTAGCAATACTCCTTCACTCACAATACCAGTTTAATGCTGTCTCTGATACAGTGTGTGGCTACTGTACCTTGACTTTCAATTACATTAAATCCTATTATAATCACTTTCTTTATAACAAATCCTCTTTAACACCTGAAAAGCTCGGTTCCCATGGGTGCAGTGCTGTGTTCTTGAAATCAAAAACAGAGGAATTCTAATGGAAATGCACTAACTGGGAGAATACTTTGAAATTGCGCCTGGCATGAAAGGGCTTCAACGCACAGCTTACATTCAAATAGCAGTGGAGGAAAAAAATTCCCAGAGCCAAGCACTTGTACACCAGCTGCCTTAAGATAGAGTATCTGAATCACTGTGTTATCACAGTAAAACATCTTGTATGGAAAATCATCACTATCCAAAGACAGGTCAAGTACAGGTTATCTAAGTACTGTTATTATAGAACTGAATGTTTTCCATCAAAACAGGAGCAAGAATTTGAAGAGATTTACAGTGGTGGTCAAAAGGCTCAGTGGTATAGTGGATAAACCATGAAGTTTCTTTGCAACTTTTTTTTATTGTTGTCTCTTTTTTTTTCTGGCTGGCAGGAAGGCACTAAAAGTAGTATGCCATATTTTGTTACAATTATTTTCATGTTTCTACCTTTCCTGGAAAAAGATGAGATTTTGTGCATGATTCACATGATGTTTGGTTTTTCTTATATAAAAAGTTACTCTGTTGTTGACTATTGAAATAAGAAATAATGACTCTATCACACTTTGCTGGGGGAAGAGAGAGAGAGAGGGAGAATATTTCTAATACAGACGCAAATCTGGTACCTACATCCAAACAACTGGGACATTTTTAATGTATATCACATATAGTTTGAATAAGAAGTGCTCACGCAGGAGTCCTAGGAGATAGCAAGTAAAATGAATGACATAACTCATGCCTTTAGAGCACTGTCCTCATCTTGATTCTGTTTCCCATGCTAGTGGAGTTTTCTGAGGGAATCTGAAAGCTTGAGCTACTCCTGATTGGTTTTGAGTTACTTGTGGGGTGCTCTCACATGCTGGTCAAACACTGAAGAGCAGACAACACCTTTGCATGCAGTTCTTAGCTGCTGAAAAATCCTCAGCCCTGTTCTTATCCTATCTGAGTACTGGTTCATCTCTGTTTTCAGTACAGTGCCAAAGTGGAAAAGACATTACAGAGATTGTTTGTAGTAAATGTTCTCTTGCATAAATCTTCCTTGTGAAATAATTAAACACATCCACTGCAACTTACATAACCCCTCTGGTACATATGTACCAGGATACCTTCTTGAAACGTCACCAAGTTTGGTCACCTTTCACAAGTACCTCTTCTGATTTCTAGCAGCAGTGCTGGTAAACACTTTGCTAAGTTGGGAGGACTTCCCACACAGACCTTCTAGACCACATCAACAACAAAAAATGAAATAGTGATCATGGTTTTCCAGTGCGGACAACTGCCTTCTGGTCTACAGCCCTGGATTCAAGTAACACATTTATGAAATTTCTGGAGCTGCTCCACCTTGCGCAGACAAGGACTTCTACATTTTCTTCAAGATCTGAACCTTTTGAGATGCTGTGTTGTAGTGTGTACTTGTACAGACTTGTACAGACCATGGGTTGTAAAAAGCTGGATGGTCATTGAATCTGCAGGGCATGGTTATATCTACTTTCTTGGTGACTTAAGCAGCTCTCCACTGCCTCGCTAGCTTTCCTTGTTAGTGTTCATCTTCCTTGCTCATGTTTGTGCTCCTGCCATCTTCTTAGATGAAAATGAGTCTTGCAGTAACTCCATGTGCTTTCAGCTGAGCCACATCCCTGATTTGTCTGTCCATGGGCCACACAGATATGCTGGCAAAAAGATCTTGCAGGAATGCAGGGCAAGGGCCCAGGGGAAGGGTGGTAGGGCCTGTTTTGGTGACAGTGTGGCTCTAGATCAGCTCATGATGACTGCAAACCTGCACCCTAAGGAGCTGAAGTCTGTCATTAAGTGTGTACACACATTTCTCCCTGACTTTCAAAGTAGGGAGACAGGAGTGCACACTCGCAGGTTCTGCTGTATAGTGTTAGATACAGGGCAAAACGTGATGGCTTTGCTGAATGCTGAATGTGCACTGCGACATAAGGCAATACTCTCTTCCAAAGGAAAAAACCCCTCTTTTTCTGTATAGAAATCTTTTTATAGATTATTGTATGTATAATTCTGTGGAAGTAGCATACTTTTTTTTTGCAAAGTGGAGCTACAAAATTGTCTGAATTTTGTGTAAAGGTTATGTAACTGTACTCTTTCTTTAAATAGTACTTTTTATTCAAACTGCTTTTTCATCAGGAGGGGGAAAAAAAAAGCATATTTTCCTAGCACAAAAGGTAATTTCCAAAGAACTGTAATTAGTTCATGAAAACTCTGCCTTTTGTCATATCTCCTCAGTTGAAATGGAAAAAAGGATGGACCTTTTTCATTGTTAAAACAAAACCATGGCATATGAAGTAAGGGAGCTTAAAGGAATCATATGACAAGTTTTGTCTTAGGTCTACAGAAAATGATAGTGCAGCAGTACTGTGGATTCATGACTTCTCACTTTGATTGCCAACTTTTGGGAAACCTAGAAGCGGCAACTGTCATCTACTTCTTTGCTCATCTCTCCTGAGGAAGAACTTGGAGCTATATAAGAAAGAGGTGTAGTTCAAGCGCTAATGGGGAGATAAGAGTAAAGTTATAAAAACCCTAATCCTGCAAGCTGACTCTAGCAAAGTCATGTATACTTTTGCTATCAGAGCATCAGCTGAGTTCAGCATTGGTTTTTGGCCCTAAACAGGATGAAGGGGGACTAATATAAAGAAAAACACTGGCAGAGATTCTGGTAAAAGTAAAGGAAGCAGAAGAGTAAGGAAGAAAAAACCAAAATACATAAATTGAAGGCAATGAATAGTAAAGAATGGCACCTGCTGGAAAAGAATGGTCTGGCAGAAAACATATTTACAAAAAATAATTGTGATCATTTCATTTTGGGTGATGTTTTTGAACACTATGAAAAAAATAATGATTTGTAGCAATACCCTCAAGTCTTTTATCCAGTTTGGGAAATATGCAGTGAGGGCATGGACTGCTTTGCTATTAAACTTAATTCAAACCTCTTACAGTAAATTTATTTCAAACAAAGAAAAGAAAGAAATTATAGGAATAAGAGAGAGTGACTAAAATCTTCTTACCCTCTCACGCTTGTCTTTCTTGTATGTTCTTATAATGAAACATGGCCAATAAGCAATTTCTTTATAATAATAACCACATGATGCAACCATTTCTGTTGCATCCCTTAGATTATGATCATGGATGAAGAAGGGAGAAATATTCTCTGAACAAAGGTTCATATTTCCATAAAGATATAGCTAATCCTAAAATCCTAAAAAATGATACTGTAAATAAATTTGGGGCGTATAAATAGAACTTAATTTTAAAAGGCTTACTTAAATAGGCCCAAGCCACAAAATAGGAGTTTATTGAAGTAGGGCTTTAAATAGAAGTTTATTTGAGTAGGCAAAAGCCACAAATTTCAAATCCAGATTTAGAAACCCCCAAATTTTAGGAGTGTTTGGAGCTATGGTTTTTGTTTCATCCCATTATAATACTAGAGGTTACTTGTCATTCAGATTAGGGTTCACATTTCATATGTGCCCAAAATCTGGAATTTGATTATGTGCTCTGGTTAGAAGCTGTAACTAGTGAGTGAACAAGAACCTTTATTTTTTGCCAGTTGCACTTTAATCAAATACTACAATTTTCTTTAGTAGTTCTGTTGTTCTATACTTAACAACCATTGTTAACCTGAGGTTTTTCAATAAGCATAAAGACATTGACCATTAAGGTAATGAAATTAGTGAAGGTAGGAAAACTATAAAGAGCATTACAAGGTATTGCTAAACATGCATCTGAGGCGATCGAGACTATTGTATGGTTTATTACTTGAGAAACAACATGGGATACTGTAACTAAAAACTGTTTCATAATTTATATACGCAAGAGGGTAGACTTACTGTTGCAAATGGTGTTACTCAGTTTAAATTTAATGGAACTATGCCAGTTTATAACAGGAGGCTCTCTGCATCTCAGAGGGGTTGACTTTGGCTTCTGAAGAAAATTATCAACGCAGTGAAAATCTCTCCCACTGCAGCTGGCACTGAGGAGTTTGGTGGCAAAAAGCTGGTGCTGCCCTTGATGGGACCTGGCTCTGAGAGCAAGCAATGGCCGCACTTTGCCTAAACAGTCTTGGTGAGGCTAGTGAAGAAAAGATATGCTTTGATATTCTCTGAAGTAGGAAAGGCAAGATACTGCTAGATAAGCATGTTGCCAAAGCTGCAGTAGCCGTGTTGGTCTGCCTGGCTTCTCTGCCATGGAGATGGGCATGAGTAAAAGGGAAGAAACTTGGTGTAGAGAGGGCAAAGTAAATATAGCAGTTAATGATGAAACTGTGTGACTGGAGCTTTTTGGCAGAGCTCCTGGCTAAATCTGGTGAATCATTATGCTTTGAGGAAGCAGAAGGACTTGTCATGTGAAATGCAGGATCATGTTCATAGGGAGCTGCAAGTGTCTTTCCTGCTGCACCACAGGCTGCTACTGTGGCAGGTGAGAAGACGACTATTAAGAAATTACTCCAGCTTGGTCAACATATCTGTTCTTCGGGCTCATTTCTGTTTGCAACAGCAAAGTGTGCTACAGGCTTACTGAGTGAAAGCCTAATCCTGGTGAAGCCCGTGAGTTCTTCCTTGTGGCCTGCAGTGGAGCAGGGATTTCAGCTTTAGGTCACATCTGCTCTGAAAAAATACTGTAAAAAAATAGCCTAGGTCCTCTGAGACTGGAAGTGCCTAAAATTCCCTTACTCACAGATTGCACTGTTCTACCCTTTAAATACTTTGCTTACAACTTTTTTAGGCCTGACTACACAGCTGGAAATTTGAGTGGAGGGGCAGGAGAGTATTAGCAGGTATTTGTTGATTATAAAAAATAGACTAAGGGGAATAGAGAAAAAATTGTTAATTTTTCTGAAACCACATGGCCACCCTTACTGGACTTCTCATAGACTCCTTGCCATTTTACTCATGTGATTCAGTATTTAGCCATGTCTGCCTTCAAATCAAGAACAATAAAAAGACCTTTTGCTCACCATTTCATTAGTCCTTCTTTTACACCTGCTCAAAAGCTTGATTCTCCAGGCTATAGCATGCTCAGAGTTGAGAGCCTTCAGGATAAATACTAGCTAATACACTAGAAATAATGCAGTATCCCTGTGGAAGCAGAATTAAACACTTGATTTTAACTGGGTATATAGTGAGGCATTTGGAAAAAAAAAGGCAGGGGGAGGGGAAGGGTTGTGGAATCGTGATACAGTGGCTTAGAAATTTTATATACCTTCCTGTGTAGCTTCAGTAAGCTGTTGGAGACCTAAAAAAGCTCAGCTCAATTAATAGAAGGCAGCTGAATCTTTTAAAAAAGCAGATAGCCTTTGAGTTCCAGGGACGTATCTTATGCTTTTGGCAAAGGTTGATGAGTCATATATATTCCTTGTGTGTTCAACATGAGGATCAGGCTAAAATTAACCCCATTCCGAGGCAGAAGGTAGCCAACTTGACACTGTGATCCATTATGCTAAAGAGAAATGTTTCTGTCTAAACCCAGAGGTAAACTGCACAGACAAGAAGTCATTGAAATGAATTATGTGGCCAATCTTGTTAGGCCTAGGTCAGAAGCAGAGATATCTCTCTATTTCTGTCCCTCCACCTCCTAAGTACATTTAGCCTTTACACTATTAGACTTCCCTGGGCCCTTTTTTAAAATGTCACCTGCTCTACAAATTCCAGCATTTTGTATTTTTAGATGCTGGGGTCAGGATGAGTGCAAAAATAATGACATTTCTGCCCTTACAAGTAATTCCTTCATTTTATTGCTTGTAGGAATGAGCCATAATATGGAATGAAGGAAAACTGCTTAACCATTTTAACCTCTCATGGTCTGAGAAAGAAATTACAAAGAAAACGAGCCTTTTCCTAAGCTGATAACTCTCCTTGTACCTACCACCTTCATGAAAAAACCCTTCCTGGTGTGCTTTTGAAGCTACTTGCATGGTAGACAACCGGGGAGTGTATTGTCAGGTATCGTCTTCCTCTAACCTTTCTGGAAAGCAACTTTACCAGAAAACCAGCTGATCTGATACTCTTCTTTCACCAATAGCAACTTTTTTTATTTCATTTAGCACCTACTGTTTTGTGGGTTTTTTTTTCCTTCAGAGCAAGGTCAAATGGTTGTTCTAGACTGCACTTTCTGTCTTTGAATTAAGATTCTTTTCTCCCTCTCTGCCCCACCTTAATGTGCAAGGCTCTGTCACTGCTCCTGAACAAGGAAGGGAAGCAGTTTTATGTGGAATCGATTATTACTGGCAGACCCCAACATGCAATCTGTGAATTGGAAGACCTGATTTAAATTTTTTCTCTCTTAAGAGAAGTTCTGCTGCTGAGTCCACACTAACTTCCATTCTACATATGTTCTTTCCCCCTCAAATTAGCATAAACTTTCAAAACATAACCCTCCCCCCCCAACTTTAAAAATCCATTTCACATTTTTAACTAGAAAGTACATTATATTCCAGACCTGGCCATAAGCGCAGGTAATAGCTTCTTAGTGTCATTGTTGTATTTCAAGGTTTGGATCAGTGAAACACTGCCTCTTACATACTTCAAGGAAAATCATCCATTTTTCCTTCTGTTAAGTGGGAAGAATAATTTTACATGTCCAGAGATAGAAAAAAAAGATACAGAATACAACATATACATACTCCTTGTCTTTAATTTCAAAGTAATTCTAGTCTTTCATTCTTTTTTTGTCTCAAAATGGTGTTTTCTGTTCCTACCTTTTACCAGCTGAGGTTGCTTCCAAATATGAAGAGCAAGACTATCGAAAAGACACTCTCAAAGAGGTATTCTCAGAAACAGTGTATTAAACTGAATCTTCTGGGAATGCATTTTTAAAAATGGATTCGATTTACCGTAAGGCTGCCTTGCAGTGGTTAACCTGGTGTAGTTTTCCACAGGGGAATACATCCAAGTGTGGTGGTGGAGTAAAGAAAAGCATGTGTTTTTTATTAAGAACTTTTAGCCCTTTACCATTTCTGTAAGGAAACACCACCACAGATGATAACTGAGTAAAGGAAAGATCGTATTTTAAGCGAATTCCTATGCAATCAGTGATGATTTTTCATGCCTTTTCATCACTTTTATTAGTATTTTAAAGGCTCAATAAAGAATACATAGCTATTAAAACCATGGAACCCTCTACAAACCCTTCTATGCAAAAAAGAAAAGAAAAAACTATCTAAACCATTTATTACCATTTCAACGTTTGTCAAAAACATGATTTAAAAATAGAAAGGAAGCAGAAATTACATGTTGATCTATATTTAGTGTAATCAGGCTTTTGAATGAAGTTTTGAGGCCCATATTTTCATAATTGTGTGTGTGCAACTGATTGGAATTTTATGACAGGCAAGTTTTCCTTGAGGGAGGGAGATAGATTACTGAGTCAATATTTGAGGGGTCTTTTGTTTTGCTTTGTTTTAATGTTATTGAAAAGTCTGGGTGGTAGCCATGATAGGTCCTTTATAGCTCACAGATTGAACAAAAAAAAGAAATAATTAGGCGTAGTCAACAATCAATTGGTTGCATATGGTCAGTACTGGGGAGCAGCAGTTTGAAATATTTGTCTTGTGTGCTTTACATCCATGGAAATACCATATGAAGTCATACTGCTGATGAGGATAATTTTCTTGAGAAGAGACTTCTGGATCAAGTTAATTTGTGTTTCTTAGAATTTCAGACCTCTTTTGAATGCTACCTGTGAGGCATTTAGTGAAATGAAGGGGCAGAAAGGTGTTGTGCTTTCTGCTAAATATTAATGAAGAACAAAGCAGAAAGCTTTGCTTAATACTTAAAATTTTAAAATATGATCCTCCTGTGCTCCAAAAAGTCCTATGTCTCAATAGCTTTGTGATATTTTCAAAAATCTATTGAAAAAAAGGGAAGAAAAGAGTACAGGGCTACTTACTTCTGACCATGTATAGGTAAGGTTATTCCAGCGGGATGCAGGTGACCCTTAGACCACTACTGCCTACATACAATATTTTAAGAATTCTGGGAAACACATTAAGAAATTACACTTCTGGAAACAATACTCCTCTGTCAGATCTTGTAAAGCAATACAAACCAGAGAGATTCCATAAACTTTGCAAGTTTTGTACAGCCATGTTTCTTGAAAAAGGCAACTCCCCTGTTGCCCTTGGCTCTGAGTAAAATTTTTGACTTCTTTTTTGCCATGCACTTGGAATAAAATTAATCCCTCAACTTAATGAGATATTGTCAATTAAAGAAGTTAAGAGACCAGATTTTCTTCTTTTTTTATTTGTCCTAAATGCTTTATGGAACCAAACATTAATTAAAGTATACAGATACACACACTTGCCCACACATACACACACACAGACACACACACATATGCACACAGATGTAGTCCTAAATGGAGCAGCATTTGACATCCTAAAATATCAACTAAAGTACTTTTGTTTTTTTATTTTTTTTAATACAAAATGAAACCACCTATTATTCAAAAAGCTTGACTTGAAACATGCTGGGTTTCCTTTTCAGCATTTCCAACCCTCTGGTTTTCTGAAGTGATGTTGTGTATTCTTACTGAAGAAAATATGAAAAAAAAAAAGACATCTAAAATGAACTTCATGAATGTGAGGTAGCCTAAATTAATGGCTGTTTTAAGAAGAGTTGACTTGGTACTGTGTTATCTCTCTGTCCTCTTATACATGACAGTTTTGTGCCAGACTGAACACTGGAGAATTTGTATTAAAAAAAGTTGTGGAGTCATCATTTCTGTTTTATTCCCATGTTAACCAAAGTTATTCATAATAATAACACTATCTAGCTCTCTTCTAGATTCTTTATTGTGGTGTCTGAGAGATCTTAAAAATAAAGAAAAAAGAAAAAACCCAAGGAAAAAGATAAGTGTACATTTTCATGATTTTAGAGCTGTGGAAGCTCTACAAAGTAAAGTGATTTTCTCAGTGTCACTCATGAGACCAGCGGCAGAAACAGGGACAAAATCCAGATTTGTTGAGAACCAATATAATATGCTATCCACTTTCCAGAGACTAAAAAGCATTCTTCCCTATCATGGGATGATATCACAAACATTCTTCCTCAGGCTACTTGTCTACCAAGCATGCACAAGAATGATTTTCCTCTTGTTTATTATCACTCAATCTATTTTTTACCCTGGAACTAAGAACAAGAGACCCATGCTAAATTTCACATCTCAGAATCAGACATTTTTGCAGGAGCTGTGTTACCACCTCTTTTTTACAATGAGACTAGATTCTCCGTTCTTCCATTCCTCAAAACCTGATGAAAACATCAGAATTTCCTTTTAAAAATCACCTCAGGCACTGCCTAGTAATGAAAACCTGAAAATAGCCCTAAGGTTGAATCTTTGGAGAAATCATATCCGTGAAACTGTGGTGCCTTAAAAGCACCATGCTTAGACGTGCTTGGTTTTGGAGGCCACGTAGGCAGGCAGCCATATGCATGGCCACGAGCAGTGGCTGTGACACACCGCAATATTCACAACAGCTTAAGCTCTTGGTGCAGCTGGAGTTTTCCCCCCAATAACAGAACGTTCCTTCTGGACTTATTTCTTGCTTGCTACCCTGCATTTCAAGGTTAAGGGCTCACATGATTTAAGAACCCAGAATATATAGCTGGACACCACTTCAATTTCAATGAGACAGGTGGCAAATCACTTGGGAATTAGGCTGAAACAGTAACTACTACAATTAGATCAGACTTCTGGAGATAATGACTATCCAACATTAAAACGCTGACCAGAATTGAAAAAAAAAAAGAAAAAAAAAAAGAATTATAAAACCCTATGACTGTTAAGTCTTCCAAAGGCCCATGTGCTGAACAGAGCAGATATGGCATGACCTCTTTGCAGCTAGGTTTGGTTTGGTTTGGGGGAAGGTGGAACTGGAATTTTGGCGTCAGAGAAGCTTCTTCCCTAGTGGTGTTAAGGCTTGGTTTCCCCTCTTCAGCGCTTGGAGCTGCAGATGGGAGAAGATGACTGGAAGAGTGAGAAGGTTGCAAACAGTTTGCCTGAGTTTCTCTGCCTGTGGAGTAACAGCAGCAGGGATCTGGGCTTGGTGTCTTATATGTTCATGTTTTTCTTATTTTTTCAAAGGGAATTCAGCTTCAGTAGTGTCATCACCTGGCACAGTGATGGCTTTGCAGTCAGCTGACTTATTGCATTAGGATAAAATTCACTATTCTTACAGCCATATCCTGCCATGGATTTCATACAACAGTGCCATTGACTTCAATGGGAATTCCATAAATGAAACAATGACTGGAAATGCCTGTAGTATTGCGCATAGTGACTATATCCCATGAAAGCAGCACAGAACAATAGCCAAAGGTCTCACTAGGCAATAAAATTATTTCAGGTTTCTTTACTTCCCCTTGTCCCCCTCCTTACCCACCCCCCCACCTCCCACCCCCACCCCCCTTGGGAAGCTTCCATGGCATGAGGTGTAAATTTCAGGGTTGTTAATTTCTGACATCCCTTTTCACTGAATGAAATCCTAAAAATATACCGCGACTTAACCATTCTACTGACAAAGTATCCAGTGAAGAAGATTTTAATACAAAACTGGACACAATTGACATTTGGTCTTGTAAAATTTCTTCTTCTAAAAAAGGAAATTAAACAGTTCTCTTTTACTAAAATTAAACAATGAGCCCTAATAACAGGAATGATACTGGGTTTGATCCAAACCCCTCCAAAGCTAATGCAGAGACTTGCATTGACTCCAATGGGCTTTGGGTCAGACCAATTTTGAATTAAAGACAAAACATAAGCTTTGTTACAGAACTGTATTTTTCCTAGTTTTATTGGTATCGCACACCTGCTGTTCATGTAGTGCACATGTATTTACCTGTTAAATCTTTTTCAGGTGTGACACAATTAGAATGAAAAAAGCCCCAGACATCCAAATCTACACATGTAGCATAAGTGTGGAACTGTGTTTGCTGTGGGTGTCTGCAGATAAGCACATACATACATAATTTACAAAAGAACTGACAGGAGGACACACTGCCTTTCCAGGACACTGATAGGTGGAATATTATCCTGGAGAACAAAGAACAACAAATGGTATCCTTAAGCTTCCTTAGAGCTTTCTTAGATATATAAAGCTATTATTTTGTTTGCTCTGAGTAGGGGATTTTTCCTTCCCCAGTTACCTGGGCAGGGATTTCCCTCTTAAAGATCTTGTTGAATAAAGAAGTGTCCCCCTTCAACTACCCCTTTTTTCTCCCACTTACTCTCAAACCCAAGCCCTTATTTGAGGAACCAGGGTTTGCTTAGTCATTTAAGCTGTCCACCACAAACAGGATTCATGAGAGTAATTTCTTGCTCACAGATGTGTTAACAAAGTGCTCATTTACAGATACCAGAATCTGTTCATGAATAAGCCCGCTTATTAAGGAAGGTTTTTCAAAATATTTGTTCCCTTTACAATGAGTATGGTACCCTGAGATGACAGTTTCCTCCACATATATTGAGGTCTAATTACCC
Source organism: Falco biarmicus (assembly GCF_023638135.1). Lineage (NCBI taxonomy): Eukaryota > Metazoa > Chordata > Aves > Falconiformes > Falconidae > Falco > Falco biarmicus. The sequence continues at coordinate 51,412,589 of NC_079293.1, read as the reverse complement.
CACCCAGATAAACCAATAGCAAATGTGACTCAAACAGCCAAAAAAGGTTTTCCTCTCTACAGGGGGAAAGCATTCATATTTTAAGTTTGCTTTGCATCCTATCAGATAATGTTAGACCTTATCATCTAATTCAGTACTTACAGTACCCATAAATCACTCAATCTGACATAAATGCAAAGAATATTCATTCTTTTCTTTGAGCAGAATGCAATCATGCCTTAATATTGCCTTAAAACCAGTGAGGAGTCATATCCAATAACTATCCCAATTATCTCTCAGCACAATGTTTTCCACCTGCAAGGAATGATTATGTGTCAGTAACGATGATAAAGTCCTTAAAGAGATGTTGATGCCTCATGGAAAAATTTGAAAGACATATTGTTTAGAGAGAGTTCTGTTTATAGACTGCATCATGTATATCTGAGGTGTTTCTTTTCTCTATTTTTTATTACTAAGGACATATGCATAAAGAGATACTGTGTCTCAGGGAAATAATCATTCTATAGCTGAAGTAAAAATTGGCAATCATGTGTATTCTATTCTTGTTTTGGCAGAGACTTCACAAATGACCTTGGGGTAAGTTCTGTAACTGCTCTGTGTCCTGCTCCAGCATAAAGTGGAGACAATGCTTATATAAGGCTGAGTATTAATTTGTGGCAAGGTGTTCCATACCATTGGATGGAATGTGTCAGGAAAGGGGTAAGAGCATGTTTTTACCATTACACCAGAAGTCATATTTCTCTTCATGTTGAGCCTAAATGCAGAACTGAAGATCAGTACATTACCACATTAGGTGCTGCAATAAAAGACGTACTGAAAAAATTGCGATCGAAGTAGTAAAAATCAAGAAAAAAAGGGACAGAGAAGCCAGTGATATTGAGAGGTGACAATCTTTTATCAAAGTTACAGAATGTTTTTATATAAAAATATGGAAAAATACCTGTATTTCATGTGTTGGTTGTTACCTCTAGATGGGCAAATAGAAACGGAGCTGTCCTAATCCCACTAGAGATCTAACCTGCCTGAGCTGTTAGGTCAGTGCATTGGTTGGAGCCTGGTGCTGTGTGAATGTGTCTGGGTGTCTTCTAGACAAGGAGCTTTTGGAGGAGCTTTGGTCTGTCTGTGCCCTCTATGTGAATAATTCTGAGTCTCACAGCATAAAATGTTTGCTAGACTACATCCCATCTGACTGCTGGAGGTGGTAAATGTGCACGTATTGCAGAATTCAGCTCTGATTTGCAGACCTCACCAACATTCACTCAAAATCTGCTTTCCTTGCAGCATCATTTTAATGAGCTGTTCCTCCTGCAAAACAAAAAGTACCAGAAACATATTGCTTACAGTTCCCTCCCTTCTTCCTTCCTTCTCTTTTCCTCTCTCTTTTCTGGAAATCTTTGAAGAGATTCTCATCTTGTTATTGAAGGGGTTTCCAAACCGTAGGCTCCAGTGTACAGGGTTCTCTTCACCTGTTTCTATCCTTAAAGCACCATGGGAATCTTTATACTAAATAGCTATTATTTTCACTAAGACCAAATGTTAATATCCACAAACAAAATGTTCCAGAAGTCAAACTCTTACAGACATGGCGCCTTCACAATAGTTTCAACCACCTGCAGCTCCCAGCGACTTTAACAGGAGCAGCAGTGACTGCTGTTTCTATACAGAAAATCAGCTCTCTGCAGAGGTCTGTGTTTGAGTTTGGAGAAGTCACTGCAGCCAACCAGGTGGGACAATTATGGTCCTTTGCAGGGTCCCTTCAGCTTGTTACCATGAGACTGACAGTCTGACAAGTGAACCCCAAAGGTTTACACAATCACTTGAACTTTTAATTACATCCCTTTACAAAATTAGCTCCCATCATTTTTGAATTTATCTATTCCTTGTTTTAATTGACTGTGCTCCTTGATCTGGCTGTCATCATGCAAAATACAGTGTTAAATGGTTTCGATACTTTCTGCATGTGCAGCAGGCAGTACCATACATTAAGGGACACATGTCAATCATAATTGACTTACTCTTAAATTTCATCGCTTTTGTGGTTTTAAATCAGATACTTAATGATACTTGAAATCTTCTTTTGTGGTTATATTTTAATGCTTTTTTTTTTGCTGAAGTTCAAGAACAATGTCCTTTCCTGGTGGCTGACACATTGAAACCCAAAGTGCCAGAGGGGAAAAAAACCCTGCCATTGAAATGCATGAAGATATGAATGACAGACCGTTCACTTAACTTGTACCTTCAAAAATATCTACTTTGTCCTTCCCAGACTGAAATGGTTGCTTTGACATAATTGTGGTCTCTTGTACAATGTTAATCCATAGTGTCAGAGCCATTATGATTCTGGTTCAGATACGCATTTTTTAAAAAAGAATTCTAAGAAAAAGTCATTTTACATACTCAGCCACTGACAGTTTTATGTTAATAATGTTGGGTTTCATTCCTGAAAAAGTTTAGAAATATGGCACTACAGGGAGCTATTGGATTTAGTAAATCTGCTGGCTACAAAATTCCTTTTTAAAGAAGTAAACTTCTTTGTAATCTAACTCTAGCAAACTATTTATTTGCAAGAGGATGTTAGCATTCATGAAATGTATTGGATTTACAATTCTAGAACATCTGTTTGCTCAAAGAAAGCATTAGTGTAAGCAGTAAAAAGGTCTTCATATTGCTCTGCTAATATCTTGGCCTCAGTTTGCAGTAACTGTCTAGTTTCAATTTGCTCTTCATGTCCACTAACTGCTTAAACTCTTAGATGAAATTAATTCTTTTCATTACTGGCTTTCTTTATACCTGCTTGTTAGGAATTGTAGGGAGTCACAATCAAATTCATGTTGTTCAGTCATTCTTTTAAAGCAACAAAGAACAGCAATCCAGTTTCATCTGCAGCCAAGACATTTCCTGCCTATTAACCCATATTTCATTATCAATCCCTTTTCACAGTGTCATGTGTTTATTCTTAAAGCTTACTTAGCACTATGATGATCTAACATCAATTTTCAAGTAAAGTAAAAATATTAGGAGAACTATTTAAAGTGTAAGGAGGAATATTGATTCTTAGTCTCTTCTAATGTCCATCTTCCTGACGTCATAGTGCCTAAATTTTTTCTCTCCTGTTAGGAAATATTGGAAATGTATAGTTCAGTATGAATGTCACCACCAAGAAAAACAGAAATCTTCACACTTTAACAGGGGAAGCACAAATCAACACTTTATCTGTGATGGGGATAATGATAAAACTCCACAAACGTTTTGGACTGAGAAGACTGTTAGAATTGTTCCAACTACAATGAGCAGAGAAACTGAAAGTATCTTTCCAACATATGTTGAACAAATGCCAGAGGAAGGAGGTCGCACACCATGCTGGGAAAGCATTCAAAAGTTTAGCTTCAGGACATCAAAACTCCTGGCCTAAGTATTTTTCATAAGAAATTATAAGATAAAGGTTACATTGCTCGGAAAAATATTATTGAAAGAAAGCAGAAAAGCTATTAAATCTTAAAAATGGAAAAACTGTGAGAGAACAATAGTTTAATTTTGTATTATGTTGATCAGACTCTGAAAGATGTGATACATTAACATCTGATTTTGGAAATACATAAAAGAGACGCATGCTTTGTCATACATTTGAATCAGCCTCAGAGAAGGGGTGGGAAAGTTACCGACATCATTTTATATGTATTGATGGATACTATAGGAGTTGCAGGTCAGAGCCAGATGCATTAGACGGTGAATGGTCTAAACAAGGACAACAGAAAGATGAGGTAAAAGAAGACAAGAAAGGAATGATACTGTATTGCTGTGAATTATACTTTCAGCATACCAGCAAACTAAGTCCTCATAATCTTTTTGTAGGACGAAGAGATTTTTTAGGATAAGTTGATATGAGAGAAGGCTTTCTGTGTGTTTATGAAGACACCTTCCAAACTTGAGGGAAACCTTGCATGAAACACTCAGAGCCAAGGATGGCAGTGAAGAGCCTTGAGAAAAGATATACCTTGTATTTGCAGCAATAGCGAAGAAGCTGCCAAAAGGATATAAAACAGAAGGTAGTATTTGGCTGAATCAGTTGATTGGAGTGATGGTCCTCGTGTATGAACAAGAAATGATGTGTATAGGTAAGAGATCTTAAAGATGCTACACAGGAGCTATGGAACGTAGTATTGGGAAATCTAATGAAAGGTACATGACCTGGACCTTACTTATAGTACACTAGAATAAAAAATGATAGTATCTGGGAGTAGAAAGTAGGATATATATTGAAGGTGATGTAAAGCTAAGGAACACATTAAAATACAGAAAAGGGAGGATGTTCTGGCCTGAATCAAGCGGACTGCTGTGCTGGGTGGCTTTGCTCTCTGCTTTCACCCTCAGGAGTGATACACTCCTCTCTTCTTCCATGTGAGACAGGAGTCTAGATATACTTCAGTCTTCCCTTTTAGGTCAGTTCTTAGCTTGCTTTTAACTTAAATGCTTTGCGAGTAACGAGCCAAGTTGGATCTGCGAATTGAATCTAATGCATATAGTGTCTGAACTTAATACCAGTTTTGCGATTTCTACTGTAGCAGAAAGTCAAAAACCCAAAACCTCCATTGAGTGGTATGATAATCTCAATTCTAATGTAACTTTATATTGTGGTTTTAGGCAAAATGCTGAAATTTAGATTCCTCTATTTTTGTATGTCAAACATGAATTCAGATAAAATACACTTAATACATATTGAAAATACTAGAATCATAAAACCACCATGAAACAGTGAACAGGTTGTACTATCTTAGAAATATACTGACTGACGGGATATAATTCACATACACATTTGACTTTGTGTGCTATAATTGCTGTATACTGTACAGTTATGGCATTAATGGATTGAGAACACTGTGTACTGCATTTCCTATGCTACATAAGCAATCATATAACTCAGATATGAGATTGCTATGCGTCCCCTGGAATGAAAGAAGAAATTGTATACTAATCATATATTTTAGCATGAACTGAGCCAGCACCCTGAAATATGTTGCGGAAACTGTGATGACTTACAACTGACTCCCATTCTTATTTTGTTGAAATAAAGCAATAACACTAATTCCTCATGGAAGCTAGCAATCAACTCTGTTGTAGAAAGAATGTCCTAAAGACTAAAATGTTTCTGTCTGCTCAGAATTTGTACCTGTACTTCCTTTATGCTACCCTACAAAAGCTTGCATTTATGCTAGGTTGAAACGGATACAAATTTGTAGTGTCTGAAATTGCAGATGTGACCTGGAATCTCAGATTAAATCCAGCCCATTGCAAGTCTCAACCTCAAAGTGTGGAACATAGTTTAGATTTAGATTCAGTAGGAATTTCTGGAAATTCAGATCTTACAGCACGGTTCTACCTGTTCTACTTGATAGTTACATAGGCTTTGCCAATCTTCTGGAGAATATGGCGTTGGTTATCATTGAGGACAGGTTCACTGAATGATTGTAAGTGCTATGTCCTTAAGGGATATAGATGTATTTCTTTTCTCAGTGGTTCTTTTACCTGCAACATTTATAGTTCAGAAGAAGGTAGAGTGGGGTTTTTTTAGGTAATAAAGTAATCCAATCAGTGCATTTGTATGAGCAGCATGTTTTTCACTCAATTAATTAGCAGTTAATCAGATGGAGGAAAAGATACAAAGGAAAGAGAAATGATCAAAGGGAAGAGGCAGCCAGTATAGCTAAAGGGAGCCAGTATGGAAGAATTTCAAGCTCTAAAGTAGCATCGCTAAGACCACTGGTCCCTGGTTGTTTTATTTATTCATTAACCATTTCCTTTATTAAATTATCCAACAGCTTCATCAGATTGAAGAGATATTGACCATAGCTGTGCCTGTCATGCCTGCCTCAGAGCTAGCTTACATCCATGATATCTTCCTGGTTTATGAAAACTGAGTTAGATTACTTTTTAAATTGTATTTCAATGAGAATTTTTTTCTTTCAAGTCAGTGCTCAGCAGTGATTGATGGAAGGATGTAGGGAAACATTGGCTTTTCTCAGGATATACTGTAGATGACCTTATGTCCTATGTCCTTGTTTCATTTGAAAAGAATAATTACTAATCAATAGTGAAGGGTTAGGTGACACAGTAGGTTAATTTACTAGCCTTTTGCCTCTGGAGAGCTGGATTCTGGCTCAGGTCACATGTAAAATGGGTTTGGTGGTTTCAGCCTTGTCCCTCATGGTTGTCTTGCTATATCACAGAAAACACGCTTGAATTTGGTATGTGTTAGCTGGCAGTTTCTGCTTAGGGAAATCTCAGGGTTCAAACTGCGAGGATCCAAGTGTGGGCAGGATGGGCGTACACTGACATCTGCAAGAGGAAATGCAGCACAGTATCACAGCCTGCCCGACTGCGGGGGACCGGACCCGCAAGCAGAGTTAGGGGCATGACTCCCACTGGAGCCAAGTGCTCACGTACCTTTACAGACCTGAGCTCCTCTTTCTCCCTGTATCTGTGGGAGTCTTACAGGCCCTGCCTTTCAGGACTTGCCTTTATAAGATCATGCTTTTGGTTACGTGTTTGTCAAAATTAACCTTCCAGGCAGCTGCTTTCAATGTGTGCTTCAGAGAGGCTTATTATGAGAACCCTATAAGTAAAAATATTTTATAAGTTTATAAACTGGGAAAATAAAATACTTTCAGCCATTTTATAAAAACTCTTATAACTCTTTGATTCATACTTGGTCTGTCTGTAAAGTGTTTTACCTCACCACTGAGGGTACAGAAGGGGAGCTGAGGGCAAGATTCTGCATTTTTTACTGTGCGTGGAGTGCTCCCCTTCTTTTGCTGTCTGTCTCATTGAAAGTGGAAGGGGAGGAGCAAACGAGGTTGGGAACTGCAGGCAGAGGCAAGGCATCTTGCTCAGCACTCACAGTGGCATCTAGAATTGAGTGGAATTATAACTGGAGTATATAAAGTGCTGTAAAATACATGATGTATTGACGTTTCATGTTGGGCACGGAAAACTAATGGACAATTTTAGCAAGTTTGGCCTTACTCTCTCTTTTCCTGTGATGTAAGATGGACTCTTAATACTCATTCTGTCCTTCAGGACATTGTAAAGATCAGTGCTTGAGAAGCGTTTAGACATGATGATGTGAGTAACCTAATGAGGAGTTGGAAGGGATGAATAATTTTATAATCACTGCAGGTTTTGATAGGCATTAAATAACTTCAAATAACCAATGAGGAAGATGAAATAAAACTTTGAATAGTCACCTGTTTAGAGACTGTGCCAGGGGAAGTCCCATGGGGAGGAAAGTATATGAACATGTATGTAAAGACTGTCATACTACCTTTGCAGAACAGGAGAATAAAGGTTGCACAGGCAGATTTTATTTTGGTATTTCCTAATCCCTGAAAGAATTAATGTGGAGCTTTAATAACATCCTTTTACACAGCTTTTTTGTGTGTAACAATGTAGGCATGATCATAATAGCTGTGACATGGCTAGTGAACTACTGTTGCGCTTGTGTGTCTAGGCTGAATTGCCAGTCGCTATCTGGATTTTCTTGTTGCCTCCTCACAGAAACACGCTGACTGTAGCACATAGTAATGCTACCCCTGCCTATGTCTGCCCTGATGGGCATTGCTAGTAGGAGCTGCTGGTGTAGGCACAATGCCCTGCTGGAACCTCTACAGTGAATTAGTCTTTCCACAGGAATGAGGAGGCAACATGGGAAATAATGTCTTAAAGAGCTAAATGCCTCAGGCTTCATGGAAATGTTTCAAAGGGACTTCCTCACTGACACTATTTTGATTTGACCAAACTGTTAATTTTTTAAGCTATCAAGGCATTTTTAAAAATAAATTTCTAACACATATTTTTAATTTGTAATATATACTTATTAGGCTTGCCATGTCGTGCATTTTAATTGTGAGTTCTAACTGACTGGTTTAACGATACTTTGCAAAGTAAACTGAACATGTAGGTCATAAGTTCAGAATGAATGAATCCCTGGATGTTTACCAAACACCAAAATTAAATTACATTCTTAATTGTTTTGCAAATACTTTGGCCTAACTAATTAAATAGGAATGACTTTCTGCGTTGCTATAGTGCAAGGAATATTAAAGTCTTTAGGACTCATTTCAAATTAGCAAAATCTACTGCTTCCATTGTACACGATGTGGTCAACTAACACTTCAAAAAAAGCAACTCCCGTACCCTCCCAAAACAGACAAACCAAATAACTAATAATAGGATACAACTTCAGTTGTAAAAAATATCTCTTGAGGACAATTACTAGACTGAGGGTGTTCAGCGTTACTAAATTTCCACCCACATGCCTTGAGGCTCTTAGGGAGTGTTATAGTGTCCTAATGACTTCCAAGACTAGGAAGAATATGTATGAATAAATATTTTCTCTTTGTCTTGTTTCCCAGTTCTTTACAAAATCACTGGGATGTGGACCCTGGTGTACACAGGTGGAAGGGGAATTCAACAAGTAAGTTTTGCTGATTGCACTGAAAGACCTGAGGTTTTATTGTATCTCAGTCTCTTCCAGGCGTGAATCTCAGCTTCATGTACTAGTTTCCTGTCTTCAGGAAGTGTGTTTCTCTCTCAGGGTTAACCGTTTCTTTGCTCCAGGGTAATAAGGGCAGGGCTGTGAACAGGGGGAGTCATGTAGGGTGAGCCAGACCATTCTGAGAAGGTTTCTGAAACCTTGGATTTAACTGTGTTCAGCAGAGTGAGAACAGCAAAAGCTGTGTATTCTCTGTGGGCTGTGACACTGAGCAAGCGGACTTCTTCTTCTGAACTGCGTATAGCGCTTTGGTAGAAGACTCTTTCAGATTGTTGTGTCCGACTACAAAGGATTACAATAGTGAGCCAAGGAGTCACAAAAGTTTGGGTTATACAGCCAGCTGTGGGTGGAAGGAAAGTTTTAGACAGAGTAAGTTTTGGATCTCTTAACTTTATGTATAACCTTGTACTTAACCATAAACCTATGTATGTCCAATGTATTCTTTCAAAGAATTTCAAGGGTCCTTCTGCCTCATCAACAGAATCATTTACCCCTCCAGGAGATATCCTCACCCTTTTGCTGTTTTCATCCCAGTTCTTGCAGCCATTGTTGTTTGTGCCTAACAGGACTATTGTGAGCCACGCAACGCACTGACAAATTTACCCTCTTTTTGATACTGGGCGAGAAAACTGTAAGATTGTTTGCATATGCTCTGCTGCTGGGTTAAATACAGCCTCTGTAGGAAGGATAATATCCTGCCTGGGTCATTTGCAGGCTTGTTCTACAAAGCAAACAATTAAAAATGCAGAAGAGGAATTGAAGAAAAAAGAATTTAGTGTTTTGCTTTGTTTTTAGAGATAATAATTATTAAAATGTTAGTCCTAAAGACCCATTAAGCTACTCTGTAACAAAAGTTGTGACCCTTTTGACCTCTCTGCAAGATTTTAGAAGTGGTCACATGTAAAGCAGCTGATGACATCAGCCATTAAATTAGAAAATAGTACTTCTACAGCTGTCTGAACCAGAAGAAAACAGTCTGCTAAATCTTCTCAGAAGTTTAAAGGGATTCTACACTAGTTAGTTGATATTCCAGCAAGTGGCTGGGACATTGATCCAGGAAGCTGGACCAATGTGTAGTGTTTTCTAGTTAATTTATATGCTTTTCTCTGTCTGTAATAAGGCCTGGTTGAACACTCATGGGAAACTATAAAATTCTTAGACATCAAGTGATCACAAAGGCCTAGCTAGTTAAACAAGAAAGCAAGCAAAGAAGTAACCAGGATACATATTCAGTATAAATGCTTGAATAAGATTTTATAGAACATGTTCAGTGTCTGAAATTCCACCCAAATATAGGTTTAGAAAGTTGTTTCTCATTGCATGCTTTTGCCTTTACCTTAGAACATAACTGAATTCCAGAAAGGCAAAAAATTCCCCCCAAAACCAACAAGCATCTTTCAAAATAAATTTTTCAAACTCTGTAAGATCAACAGTTTTGCTAAGGAATGAGATAGTTGTGCAATCATACATAGATCAGAAGTAATCATGCTTGTAGGAATCTTTGTGCATGCTGAAATACTCTAACAAGTGCATATTCAACATGATAAATTGGGATGGGCTGTGGAATATTTAAATTCAAAACCATGTTTTAAATGGGGTGTAGAATAATGGTCATTGCTGTTATGAAATTCCTCAAAGATCAGTGAAGCTAATCTCTCAGAAGAAGAACATAGCAAAGATAAAACAACAAAACTACACAAAATAATACAGGGTTGAACTGGAAGTACACCATTAAGCATATTTTGTATTTTGCAGGAAGTAAAGCAGAGCCCTTTTCAGACAACTGCTGCCTCTCAATTGATTTTACTTAGGAAAGGAAGAAGGTTGATTTGCTTGGCAGATTTCTCCTCATTGAAAAGAACGTATTTACAAGTTTGTATTAGTGATTTTGAATATCTGCTTCCTGTTTCTACTAGCAGCTCTCGAAGAGATTTCTCAAGTGATAGCTAAATAAACCGCATATTCAGTCTTGATGAGAGTCTTCATCATAAACAAAAATTTGTGGTTTATTGGTGTCAGTTGGGAAAGGGCCTCATTGCTCATTGTGTTGCTCCTTTTATTTCTTTCCTTTATCATAGCTCTTACTTTTATTGTGCAACTGTAAGTGAAAGCCAATTACTCGACAGAGTGCGGAGAGGTTACATTTTATTTATGTGAAACAACACTTTCAGTGCTTTATATCATATTTCTATTTGGTGGCAGAATCCCACCTTGTTTTTCACTTACCATTATACGGTGTGAACTTCTCTGTACAAAGGTCCTTTGTAGAGAGGCTGGGATCAAACATCTTAAAAAATGTCCGTTGTTTTAAATAAAAAAAATCACTCTTATAAAAGTAGATCTGATTTACATCGCATATTGTTTGGAACTGTTTTGACAGTATTTTCAGGCAGTGCTTACTCTAATTCTGTCCTGAATGAAACCTGATATAATCCTGAAGAGAGTTCATATTTAAAGGTTTATAACAATAAACACCCTGATTTTGTTAGTAAGGGCTACAAAAATGATAGGGTTCCTCAAAGAAGACAAAAAATTTCAAAGTCCAGTCATAGTAAATGGGAGAAGTGAAACAGAGTCCTGATTTGTGTCTGTCTGCCCTGTAATGTGCAACATTGTAACAGACTGACAACACTGAGAACCAGAATCACATTTGCAAATTACAACCTTTTTCCCCTAGGTACTGTTTATCTCTGAATTTCCCTTTATTGACAAGGTAAACATATACAGTACTTAGAAGTGAGCAATACACAGTACTTAGAAATAAAGCTTCAGATTCTTTATTTGCGTAACCTCAGAGTTCCAAGGCTTATAGCAGAAGAAACGCAGAGGAATAATATTTTTAGCGATTTTTTTTTCTTCCAAGGACAGAATATTCCATGAGGCATATAATGACAGGAATTGCTATGCACAGCTTTTTGAGAAGAGTAGTGATTTAAAATACTGAAATGGCTAACCATTTTTAATAGTGTATTCTAATTGCAATAGCCTCTTTCTCTGTAGCAGGCTCTACTAAGAGATAATTGACCTCTGTGTCTGTTAAGCACTCTCACATTTGGCTTGGGAAGCATAATTCACATCGCAGCCAATTACCTTGTGATATAGCCTACGAAAACCCCTCAACTATTGACATAGCTCTGCCATTTCTTTCCCTGTCTTCCTTCCTTCTTTCCTTCCTGGGTATAATATTTGTTGTATTTGTCAGATGGCCTCTTTGTTCTCTTCCATCTATTCTGTACTGTAGAAATCCAAACAGCAGAAAATAACCATCTCAAAGCAACTCCACTCTTTCAATGCATAAAGCTAAACAGTGATTTAGAGTGACATAGAAAATAACTCTCTGTTAAATATTGGTTTTAGTTAGTCTTGTATATAAAGCCTTTCAGACTAGATGCTGAACTGTGTGTGATAAGCAAGTCTGATAAAAGAGGTTCTGCATTGCTTACTGCTATGGAATTGTCTGTTATCATGCCAGGTGCTTTTTTTTATCATGATTTAAGCAAAGCCATTCAATTACTCATGGTTCCTTAATTGGTTCTTTCAGATCTGCTATACTGCCCATCATGTTGGCACCTGGGCAGCTTACATAAATTAAAACAGTATATTAAGAAAATATGACTCCTTTGGGAATGAAAGTCTCAATGACTAGACCTCTGCCTCTGTTATTACAAATGGCCTAGAGGTCAACTGAAAATCAGGGTGATTAATAGTTCTAGTAGAGTCTTGTAGACTGCCAGAGCCTGGTTCCCTACTGGAAACCCTTAACTACTGGACCAGGGTGACCATAAGCCAAAGAATGACAGCAAGTCTCATCCTTGGCTGGGATAAGCCAAGAGATGGTCTGACTGGTAAATAGGTCTCAGCCTTATCCCAATAAGTCATAACCAAAACCTTAAGCTGCCTTCACAGCCAGAAAAGTTGTACATTCATGGCCATTACAAGACGTGTTTGCAATACACCAATTGGACTCCTGCTGACAATATCTTATCTAGGTTGACTCTAGTTACTCCTGTCCTCACCACTGTACTTGTCAGAAACTGAGAAACCACAGAAGTGCCAACACAAGGTAGTTTTGGTTACTGAATTTTCTGGATGCTGAAAGACTTGCGACTCATGACTTTATTAAAACACAGATTGCCCAAAACATTTTAATGCAGATAAAATCTGATTTACAAAGATGCATCTGACACTGAAGAACCAGTACTGCATATCAGGGAACTCTCAGCAACCCTAGCTGAAATCCCCCAAAATAAAATAACCTTGTCATATTTCTGGAAAATAGTATCCTTCTATAAGTGAGATTTTTCTGTGATTTAACACCTCCTCGAAACTAGGAACTTAATGAATAACTTGGAGTAGATGATAGGTTTATGAAGCAATCCTCTATACTCTGGGTTAAAAGCATAAGATACAGTGCTATTTCGTAGAGCAGAATTTCAGTGCTTGTGCTTCTGAAGTTCTTCCCAGGATTGCATTGATAATATTCTGTGACATACACTTCCTAAGTCTTTAATTTGCTTAATATCTGTGACAAGATAGTTAATAGAGGCTTGAATTTAAAAGGTGGTGTAATATATATTGTATATACTGTATTTATATTGTACTAATCCTATGCTTCAGGGCTTCTAATGAATACTTTTGGGGGCTAGAAAGAATTTTTTCTTCTTTGATCCACAATGTGGGTTCTTTTTTTACCTTCCTCTGGGCAATGGAGGCAGTTAGGCAGAGACGTATACAGCATTTTTAGTGGTGTTAAATTTACGCTTGTCTGATTAGTATATATTGCTCACACACTTAGGATTAAACCAGTGATCAGATTTGGGGTGAGGAAGTGATTTTCCTATGGCTGAGACTGACCATCTAAGTGGTATTTTTTTAACTTTCCCTGTACCATGGAACATCACTTGCTTCCCAGCATCTTGTAAAAACTTTTGCTACCAGATATTGGCAAGAAACTTGATCTCTGTCTTTTGTGGCACATCACATTTATGCACCTTACCTTTTTATGAAAGGACTCAAGTTTGTTGTAGGAAAGTTTTGGTAGCTGGCTATATGTACCACAGGCATGGCCTAGGGCATAGATATTCTATGGAGCCGTCTAAATGATAGACAAAAAGACATTTGTAATACAGTAGCCCATGACTGCAATTCTGGTCACACCTGTGCATTTTCCAGCCTGAATGGTTCTATGATTCTTTATAACCCCTTCAGTTCCTATTTTCTGGTGTTTCAGTCACATCAGAGATGGGCTGGAACTGAAGCTGATATCTGGCACTAGGTTTCCAGCTCCAAACTTTCCTTTAGCTCTGTAGAAAAAAAAAAAAAGGCAAAGAATGGGAAGACAAGAGTAATGGGGATGGAAATCCAGTGGCTGGCTGCCTGTGTGCAGCAGTGTTTGGAACGGACACTGAGTGCAGCCTGTTGTATGGAAAGCAAATTGGCTGGGAAGGTATGGAAGGTTTTGTTTGTTTCCACTTCTATTTCACATTTTAAAAAGTGGCCATGGTTGCTTCTAGGTTACACACAGTGCTTGCAGTCCCAAGCTTGATGCCTCATCTGTTTGTTCCTTTCTTCATCTAAAGCTAATAGTAGTGTAAGTGTGGGAAATTGTAGATATGTTTCTGATTTAAATAGAGAGTACAATGTGAGCCTATTAAATTAATAGTTATAATGAAACCTGCATGCATTTTTCTTGGCAGTCATTTCAATCACTTCATTGTAAGCAATCCAGCTTTCCTGTGTTTCCTCAGTGAAGCATATTTCCAGAGAATTCAGTCTTTCCAAGCGCATTGTCAAGTGCTGATAAATTTTTATGAGCTTCAGCTAGTGGGTGACAGCCACCATGGATATCAGAAATTATAGGAGAGCACTTAATGTGTGCTAGTCCTCCTTTGGAGTACATCTGCTTCAAGTGTCAAATCATGACTGGTATAATCTTTACTTTTTTCCCTCTGCTGTTGGAGTAATAACTAAAACTCTCCTCAGAAAACCCAAACAAGATTTCACTAGAATAGTAGACATTTCATCAAACTTCATGCTAGCATCATAAAATCCAGCAAAAGCTGTGACAATTTGGGATGCTAGAACACTGCATCTTTGCTTATCCATTCCTTGCTCAGGGCATAAGGCAGTGAAACTATCTAGGAGGAGGCTTTAACTGACCTAAACCATTCATAAGTGACCATCTCTTGTGCTGAGCTGGGACATGTTACAAAGATTACACCAGTCATGATAAAATTGGCCTGTCTACCGAGGCCAAAATTAGTGTTACCTCCCTTTAGACAACTGATAATCTAGAAACAGAGAGCCCTTGCTATACATAGTCAAGGAAAAAAGGGATTTCAACAGCTATGATATCAGTAATAACTCTAATATGCTTTCAAATGAGGAGAAAAAAGTCTACACATTTCTAAGCTAATATAGGCGTTGAAAACAAAGGGCATGAGAAAGCAGAATATAGTGACAGCCTCTGCTTTAACTATTCTGTTACATACTAAGCTATAAACTGTTAAGTGCCCCAAAAGAAATTAGCTATCTTAAAGTATTTTTCATCCTGAAAACTCAAAGTCTTTTGTCAAAATGGTGAAATTAAAGCAGAGAAATGATGAAATGGCTTGCCTAGATATCATACAGTAGACAATTGTCCTGGTTTCCAGTCTAGTGGACCACCTAATAGATCATATCATTTTAGAAGTCTCCAAAATCCACTAGTAGTAACTTCTGGAGCAGTAGCTCCAAATTATTAATATGGATGTGCTTTAAATGCTCTGTATAGGTAGTCTGGCAGTCATGAGCCAATACAGGTAATGGGAGAAGGAGGAGAGGGACAGGAATGCCTAGATTCCATGGGATGGAGCTTGCACAGTGGCTGCTGCGGGGCTAAATCAGTTGGCATCCTTGTGCTCAGAAAACAGAAAAGACAGAAGCTCCTTCAATTCTAAAAAAGGGCTACTGAGCCGGAAAGAAGGAAGAGATCTTAGTGGAGCATGGCAAGAAGATGTAGAACATGATAAAGAGCCAGTGAACTAGAGTGTACGACCAAGAATTAGGGGCAGGTGTAGGGGTGAAGGTGGTAATTAGCTCGTAGTGACAGAAGCAGTTTCTGCATATAAATACATGGCTTATTTCTATGGTATAATTCACAGGGCAGTTAAAATATCCACTGACACTTAAGTATTTTGACTTCATCGAAGTGAGTTCTGCACCAAGTAAAGGTTTTGTCACATCCCTTGATATAATCCTTGCAGATCTGAGCACTGTTCACTTAATTTTTGACATATTTAGTTAGAGTATAATGAGCATGTAAAGAAAATAAAACATCATTATATGTAACACAGATGTACCAGATTTTATTTTTACATTCCTCTGAGTTATAACACTTATACTACAGTACCATCTGCAATCCCTGGCAGAGCCGAGGCATTCTACAGATATATAAGAAATGACAGGTACCCTATGACAAACAGCTTACTGCTTAGCACACTAAGCAAGCTGATGAAAGAAGGAAGGTAGAGTATATGAGTGAACAGGCTGAGTGACTTAGTGAGGGAGGTAACAAAGAATAGAAAATTAAATTTGCATAGGCATGTAAGTCATCTAGGAACCTAACTCAGAAGCTTGTAGATCTCAAAAGTGGATTGTGCATCACTGCTTTCCAGCAGATCTTAGATTATTGAACGTCACAGTAACTTCAAAATGATGTGTTGGCTGTCATACAGATCCCCACTTTGTGGTCTGTGGAGCACACCAGAGGAGGTGCAAGGGGTTCTGAGAAATCAGGGGAAGACATGAGAAAGAACAAGTTCAGCCTTGTGTCGATGCATTACTTACACCAGTGTGTATCAAAACCCACTACCTGCTAAGACAGTGGGTTGACTTATACCTTCAGTGTCTCAAAGCATTTTTAATAAAGCATTAATAAAGTAAAATATTAAGTAATATATGCTACTAATTTACATTAATTTAAATGGACAGTCTCAGGTTCTTGCTAGGCTATTTATGTCTTCTGAACTTTCATTTACATCACAAGAAAAGTTTGGGACATGGCTTGCTGGAAAAAGGCTCGTAGTGCTTCTTCATAAGACTGAGAGCAGAGCCCACAGTATGGAAACAATTAATTGGGTGCATAACACTACAGTGAAGACGCTGCAAAATCTTTGTATCTTATGAGTTTTATAACAGAGAAAAGCACTTCTGTTGGAGTGCCGCAGTGCAGGAGGCTACACTGAATATTTTCTTTTTCAGGAGACTACACTGAATACTTTTTGTTCAGTTTAAAAAGGTTTCCACTTTGCTTTGGTTATGACATTTCATTATTGTCCATTTACTAAAAGGAGCTCGGTGCATGACATATGCAACCAAAAAACCCACCAATGAATAACCATGAGATAAGAAATAAAGGCCATGAATATAGAAAAGGCACCAGTCAAATGAGGCTATCTGTGCCATTAAGTAATGTGTTTGTAACTGTATCTAGCCCTCCGTGAGGGGATTACTAAGTCTACCTTAACCTTTTTTCTTCATGATGTTTAAAGGCAAGGAATTGCTTGGCCAGATCTGTATACTTTCCAACAGAATCACCAGTTCTAGAAGTGTAGGCATTTGCTCCTGATGGAAAACCTCGAGGACTGATGTATTTTTTGGCATTTTCCCCACCGTGACAAATTGTCCTTAATTCAGTGATTCATTATTCCAGATGAAGAACTCTTGCCAAAATTTTCGAGCTCAAATAACTAGAACTAGGTACCGAGAGAAAGTGTTCCTAAATTGTTTATGTGTAGTTCCTATTCCTGACGACAAATGAGATATATTAAAGAGTGCTGCACATGTGAAGCAACTTTGAAAATAATTTTATTAGGTCGTTTAGATGACAGAATGTGGTTGCTTAAGTTTGAAAGTAATGTCTGCATGTTTCACCTGAAGAAGCAAAATTCATAAAAGATACATGCAGGGAGGACAAGTGAATATTTAAATGTTTGAATAAGCTGGAGAATGACATGGCAAGGAAAAAAATGTAAGTGGTAAATGATTTATCATTTTCTAGGTAGCACATTTTTTTATAGTTCATTTCCTCTGCAATGTGAAATCTATAAAAAGAATCTTCAAGGAAGTTGTACGGGGGTGTGGAGTTTCATTAACATATTACAGCTACCCTGTGGCCATTCCTTGCTGTTAATCACACCACCACAACAACTTCTAAAAATATGAAAACACAAAAGGGTAACTGTTATGAATAGACTCTTTCTTCCCCTCTCCACACAAAATCCATGAGTTTAAGAAAACAACCTGGACTGTTCATCATAAGTAGGCTTTATTTTGTATCTACACTCTGTTCTTACAAAGCTTCAGAATTTGTGACTGAACAGCACTGTATCGGTAGCCTATTGCCTAGTTGGAAATGTCAGAAGTAATTACTTTCACAGATTTAAGATTTTATGGTACCAACTCTCTCTTTAGCTCACTCAGTGAACAGCACAAGTGAGGCCATTTGTTAAGCATTTCATCATATCTTATCAATTGTCCAGAGTTTGCATCTCACCACAGATTATATCTCACTTTGCATATGAACAACAAGCAAAGGAGAACCTTAACTAAATAAAGTTGCCTCTGCTTGATTTGAGTGGCTTTCTTGAAATCTGACCGCTTACTTGAGGCAGGGAAGGGAAGGAGACAGGAGGTGAGACATGTGATGTTGAACAGTGATTAAAACCTTCATAGCTCACACGTAGGTCCTTCAGTGGGAAAGACTTCAAACATTTACTTAAGGTAACTTATGGCCAGCTTTTCATGCAGGGAACTGCAATCAGGTTTGTTTCATGCATAGATGATGGGGTATACTGTTTTTAGGTGTTTAGGTAATAGATTCGAAGGAACACCTGACAAAGGAGAACTGTTCTCAACCATGTCTTCAACAGAAGCTGTGTTATTAAGATTTTAATTTAGATGTGTGGTTTACTAAAAGGATTACTAATCAGTTAGGAAAACTCTACTCATGCCATGTCATCCAATGTCACTTTTTCATTCCATCCCTTTCTCTAGAAAAATCTCTGTGATTGTTTCAGTTACGCTGGTGGCACTGGTACTAATCCAGTAGCAGCTTCTTTTCCATCTTTAGCCCTCCACATTAATTTCAAATGGAATACCTAATAATCTCTATCAGAGCTAACAAGCTCATCATGTGTGAACTAATAGGTTAAAGCTGATATTTTCCTTATAAATGGGAACCATGTTTTTGTAAGATAGTTTCCAGTAATAATTCTTAACACTGCATCATAATCTTATTATAGAAACAAATTTTTTGCAATGAAATTATTTTGTATTACAGGCATGGTACATATTTTAATATCTTTAAACAACAGGATGGACAATGTCACCTATTAAGATTTCTTCCAGCTTCTATTTTCAGAATTTCTATTTCTAGAAATAAGAATATCGCTTTTCTTATTTACCTGTAGGTCTGAAAAAGTATAATTCATTAAAATCTTAAAGAGCTTGGTTAGCACACCAATTTTAGCATATATGTTTTTCTCCAATTATAGCACTATTTTTACATTTTTGTCTGACAGTAATACCACATGTTTAGGTGTATTATCATAAGGCCTCTTCTTCACACATTGTCCACGAGCAGGGATATTTTATAAAATATTTTTCTTTGCTAAGTTTTTTTATGTGGACAGATTTCAGTCTTAGACTGAAAAGAAGGATTTGCAACTCTGGTATCCTTTGAACAGTATTTAGTAACAGTGGATATCTGAGCTTTTGATTTTCTTGTTCTTGCTATTCTGTTTTATGGCTGAGGGCCTAAACTTCATATTCCTGATTTAAATTGTAATAAATTCAGTTCAGGTATGGCTAAGAAATGGATGATTAATTATTAACTGACAATCCCATTGCCTGAAAGCCTAGTATTTGACACCCCAAGTATTGTTTTTTGTTAATTTTATTCTTATCTGATAAATCTGACCTAATGTCATCATACTTGAGAAAACACTGAAAGACCTGAAGCTATGTATGGACAAAAACATACTTATGCTAAGGCCATTTGTTTAAAAAACATTTAAACTTATGAGTTCAATCATAATAAACCAACGTCCTTCAGAAAGTCACCTAAGTTCTCCACAGTTACACAAACAGTAGATTCTGATTCTGCAATCAGATATATGTCTGCTTAAAGGAACATTGACTTTAAGCAGCGCTCACAGGATGTCAGGGGCCTTCTCAAATACTTGCCAGTGGTTTTACCATCCTTCTCCAAATGCAAATTATGTTAGCATGTCAGAAAATATGTGCAATTTCACCATGTGACAGTGCCCCCCAGAATTTGTTCTATCCCTCCTCAAAATCTCTTTGCTTACCTCACTTTGAAAGTGAAAACGTTAATCTTATCACTTCAAACCTTAGTACCTTTTTCCTACAGAAGTTCCATCTTTCTCTGTGGATCTGAGTATCCCTTTTTTTCCCAGACTGTCCTTAATTTAGGACTGAAGAATCACTGCTGGCTGAGCGGAGGGAGATAGCCTCTGTCCATACACCATACAGGTGAAGGTGCCTCCTGGCCCAGCAACACATACATCCCACCTGAAGGTCATTTATCTGTCTCACCCAATTATGTTATGGATTAACCTCAGGCCACCTCTGTGTTATTTTTTGAGTTAGCAGAAGTACTAGGAGTAAGACTTAACACAGAAGAGGGAAGGGGGAAAAGCAAGGTCTGGCTACTGCTGTGGGGGGCAGGTGAGGCTGCCGCTCCAGGCAGGACAGCAGGGCAGACACCTGGGAGCAGGTCCCTGTCTCTGCCCATAGAGGAGATGGCCTAGGGCCATGGCCAGAGGGGAGCTTGGCTTAGCTTGGTCCCATCCACATAACCCCTTTCTATAAAGGTTCCTTACACAGACCACATTGCTTCAGTTTGTCTGGTCTGTATTAGATTTGGTGGTTTCTTTGCTGCTTTTAGTTCACAGTGTCATGTGAAGCAATGCTTTATCTTTAGGTATAAATGGGTAGAAAGAAAGGTTACATGCAGCACTGTTGTTCTTAAAGAGGAAAAATATTAGCAAAACGGGATGAAGATTTCCATGTATGTATAAATTTATTTGCTAGCCAAAACCACAAACAGAACTCCTGCCCTAAATTGTCATGCTAAATCTAGTCTTTTGCTTTTTCTGATGTTTTCTCTTGTACCTAACATATACCAGAAGGAACCACCCATGGGTGGTTCACTGAAGCTTCTCTAAAGGCGGAAATTACTCATCATCAACCACCCGAAAGAATTAAACTCATTCTCTTCTATTCTCCCTATTAGATTTGCGTATGCTGCAGAGCTAACCAACTTTGAGTGCAAAGAATAATAATAATAAATAATTCCCTTTCCTTCAGCAAAACAACTTAATTTAATTTGACCAGCCACAGGAAAGAAAAAAAATCCAAAAACCCCAAAGAAATAATCCCTTCAAGCAAAACATCACTCTTCCGCTAAACTGTGTTTCCCAAAGTGTCACAGACTAAAAGTTAACACTGCCTTCTCAGTGCCATTATATAATGGCAAAGTAGGGAGTCCAGGTTGCAAACAGGTCATCCAGAGTAAGGAGCAGCTTCTCACTAGCCCACACTGCTGCACAACAACCATACAATATTTAAATGGAAAATGCAATATTTAAATGGCAAACCAGATAAGGCATCCTTCTTCTTATAATTATATTTTGACCTTTTCTGAGTTGCATAATATTAGAGTAATTGTATAATGTCTCATTTCTTCTGTGCTCTCCCTTGACAGAACCCAACCCTCAGTAATTCTCACCGTCATGTAAAACCACTTGAAAACTCTTCAGAAGTCCCCTTGAAGGCAAAAGCTATTTCTAACCACCCACCCATCAGCTTTATCTCCTTATCTCACTTTCAACTGGTTCATGCCTTTATTTGATATAATACACCTTCCTTCCCTTTGACAAATTTATGTTACTTAAATTGACTTTTTCTGAGTGCTATGAATACAGTATGCAACAGTCATGAAATATTTGAAAGATTTAGATCACTAAACCTTTAAAAATGCTTCGTGATTAGCAGCTAACATGCTTCAGACTAATTTTCTGCTTCAGAAGCTGCTCCATTTCACAGAATCACAGAATGGTTGGTGCTGGAAGGAACCTCTGGAGATCATCTAGTCCAACCCCCTGCCAAAGCAGGTTCACCTACAGCAGGTTGCACAGTCTTGTCCAGGTGGGTTTTGAATGTCTCCAGAGAAGGAGACTCCACAGCCTCTCTGGGCAGCCTGTTCCAGTGCTCTGTCACCTTCAAAGTAAAGAGCTTCTTCCTCATATTTCCTTCAGTATCTTCTAGTTGCATTTTTAGAAGTTATGGGATAATGACTATCCACATGTATTTAAACCAGTGGTTAATCAATTTGTGTGTAACAAAACGGCACTATTTTTTCTTGTGTCCTGTAAGTATTTCTTTAATATTTATGCTTTAACTTTGACCATGACTCTGTTGTAATTATTTCAGGCACTTAGTTAGCCATTTGAGAGATAGCCTGTTACCAACAGGAATATCATCGAGGACTCTTCTAAAAAAAATAACCAAACAGGACTTCTTAGGTGCTTTGATGTTCTTTGTTTTTCAAATATTTGTACTGACATATTTTCCTATATAATTATCACAATCACAAACGAGATCTGATCAAAGCATCCTGCTGCTTATGGATGTTGAAACTTATAACTTTTCATTTTTGGTTTTATAGATTTTATACTTATGGTTTTAAAAGCACTTGGGGAAGCCCTAGTTGGCAGGTGTACATACATTTGGGTGTCTCTGATAGTTATGTTTTGTGGTTTTATGTGCAAAGCAGGTACTGGATATACCTTCCAGGTTAATATTACTGCACTGTGGTGTAAATACTAAAATGCCAAAGCACTACTATATTTTTAAATCGTTGTATTATGTTAAATCGATAAGAACGAAAGCTGCATCACAGCTGAGGACAATGATATTCTCTTCTGCAGTATTCCACACTAAAAGTATATCATACTTCATTGACATAGATCTACTGGCATGCAGAACTAAGAAAACACAATGCATAAAATTGGTGCCCAGTCCTGTGGTCAGATAGCCTGTGTACTTTGTTCCAGTACTGGGGAGGGCATACTTCCCCAGCTTGTAGTCACCACTGCGCAATGCACATGCAGTGTTTCTTACTGATTCCTGCTACCAGTTGGCCCCAGCAAGGAGAGTAGTGGGAGTCTGAGCTAGTGGTCAGAATACTTCATGCCTGCTCTTGGCACTCCTCTCTTTCCTGGGCATTTCTTATTCTTGCACAAGGTGTGGGATGGATGATAGCTTTCCTGCTAGCAGCCAGTTCCAGGTCTACATCCTTCTTAGAAGCATGCTTTCTTCCCATGCCCACCTTACAGTCCTGAGGCTAGACGTGAGTCCCTCACATGGTGGAAGGACTGTGTGCTGCCCCCCTTAGCAAAGGAGAAGGCTGCAGCTGCCAGAGTAATTCACTTGGCTCTTGTGATGTACAGCAGCCTAGCTGCAGGTGGAGGAAGGTGGGCTGATGAACAACTGTCTTGATAGGTTCCAGGTCCCTCACAGGCCATGAGCTGAACAGGTCTCCACACGAGTTCAGGTAGTAATGTTTTCCTGTCAGCCTGCCGGTAGCTCTCACTCCTCAGCTGGCTAACTGTGTTATCTGTTTCCAAAACTATCATAATCTGTGAAACCAGTCCTACCACTGTGTGAATGTGAATGCAGACCCTTTGCTTAGGCTGTGCTCCAATAGTCCTCACAGGCTGATGTTCTTTTCAGGTGGTTATCCACATCAAACAATTTGTGTTATTTGCATTGATACCACTCTTCCCCTTATCACAACTGTTTCATTACTTTCTCCACTCTTCAGCTAGTTGCCCTTCGTTGATATTCATCTAAGCTTCCAATATTTCTTCTGCTTCCAATCTCACTTTTAATGGCTTTCACAATCAACACAGAAGGAACAACAAACCTGTCATTTATTTTTGTGCCCATGTATATTATTACCCTCCCATCCTATTAAGTGCATTCTTTGTATGAAGTTTAATTTAGCTGCTGCAGCTGTATTCATTCTTATTGCTTAAAATAAATCTATTAAGAGGTGAGGAAAGTGGTCAGGTATTCAAGGAAAGTGCTTGCACGTATGCTTGTTGCTGACATTTGCAGCGGTCTTTAAGAGGCCTGGGCTGTTGTAATATCTTTCAGCAGGAAAACATGACCTAAACCACTATTTTCATTTTCTAATTTCTTTAATTAAATGGACATCTCTGGTAATACTGAGGTAGAACTTCAAGTTTCCGTTGTGTTTTCCAAAAGGAATAGGAGATAACTTGGGTGTCTTAAGCTATATTACAGTCACAGCATCAGGACTGGAGATGAACCATCCCCTGAGGTCTGTGTGGCATCTGGCACTGACCGAGCAAGTTAACACTCTAGTAGGCTGATGTTTGAGAGAACAGGTTAAAAAGAACAACTTTCATGGACTATTGAGACCATGCAACTTTCATAGAACACTGAGGTACTTTAAGTAAAGCGCATACCTGCAAGTTTACAAGCTCAGGGTTTCATGTTGAATGCGAGTGGTATGAGTATGGCTAACAGCAACATTGGTATGGAGCAGGCACATGTGATATAGGACTTTTATTAATTCTGTGTTTGCACAGTTAGGGCCAAGGTTCTGTGGTATCGTCAAGCAAATAAATAATTAAGAAGTAATATATTTTGATTTTTCCCTAGAGAATTGCTGCATACTACTGAACTTATTCTTAAGTGCATTCTTTAAAACAGCACTTGAAGAGTAAAGAGACTTTAAATTGGCACGATATAGATTCCTGTCAACACCTCCTGAATAAAAGGCTTCATGAGCAAGTATAACATTGATGTAGCTTTCATATGCTTTTATTAGAGTTCTGCCATATATGCTCAGATTGGCTTTCTGATATCTACTCCGACCTCTTTGCACTTGGAAGCTTTTCTTGTACCTCTTACTCCTGTGCAAATTGCCATCCTTTCTAGCTCTAATGATAATAGAGAAGATCTGGACATGACTAGACTGCTCTGTCATATGGCTTTCAGTGATCTGCCTCATGATGTGGAATAAAGTGCAAGAAAAGTCCTAAATAACATAGTAGTTGTGTGGGCCTCTCTGTTTCTGTCATGAACACAGAGCATACAGTGCAAAACTATTTTTTCTTCATTTTTCTTTTTAGGTACAGGTTGAGTTGTGCTGGGAATTTGGCTCCACAGCTTTTCTTGCTTTGGGGGTGTATCATCCTGCATACCTCAAGAGTTAAAATAAATTGTTTTTCAGTGTTGGGGAAAAAACATAAAAATGTGGGGAAAGAAGAGATATGCTTTGGATGGACATCCATGATACATATAGAGAATGATTATATTTGAAGCTTAGGGTGACAAAGTAGAGAAAGACGTTTCACACTGCCCTGTTTTATGTGGGGCAGTGTAATCCATCAACTACTTTGATAAGCCTCACCAGTTTTTTGGAGACTGCCATGTGATGATCTCATGAGCTGAATCAATTTAGGCATTCCAGACAAATGTCATTTAAAATGCCCAAATGGTGTATATGAAGAAATGATTGTTATGTTTGTGTCTAGAGATCAATGCATTTTTCTTAATTTGTGTTGTTCTGTGACACTGCTGCAGCTTTTGGAGTTGCATTTCAGTAGGACTTGCTGTTGATTTATTTTTAATTTGGTCTTAATCATCTCTATGTTTCTATCCCCTTTCTTTTTGTCATTTCATTTACTGAAGTATCAGCACAGTTCCTCAATAAGAGGCTTGGAAAGAGAAAGCCCACGGTGTCTGGCTTCAGTAACCATCAGCTATATTACTACACACACATCTATCAAGATTAGCTACTTTTCCAGTACATAAAATCCATTTATGTAACAAGAAAATCAAATAAACACCACTGTGTTTTCCTAAAATCTCTAGTGTCCATGCTTTTCCTTGGCCACATAAAAATGATTTCTGGGAATTTAACAGCATAAAGTTTAGCTGTTATGTTAAAGTCTCAAGTGAGCTGAACAAAAAACCTGGACCTGTCAATATCCTATCTGAAAAGGGAAAATAGGTGAGGTTGCCTTTCATTTGAGCAATGTGAATTTAAGTAAATGCTTTGTTATTTCAATACCATTTTACACCTGATACATAAACATTTTCCTGGTTCTCTCACCAGTAAAAACACATCGGTCTCCTCCGATTGTCCTGGAGCAGAGGTGTGGAGCGGTCTCCCATGCGTGTCACAGCCACCACTCATTTATATGTTCCTCCAAAGGGTGCTGGCATCCAAGAGACAGTCAAGAGGCAAATCAGTGATCTATCACAGTCCAAAAGCATGAACTTAGCAGACAATATAGCAAAATTCAGAACAAAGGGCAAACTTGGCTGCAGGAGGTCTGGGAGCTGTGTCAGACCTGTGGCTGGAGACTGTGCAGCTCACCTGGCTTGTGATGGGCATGGTGTCCAGCCCTCTCCTTGGGAAAAGCCATGGAGCTGAGCTGAGGTGAGTGCACAGGGGCCAAGGCTGAGACTGCAGGCATCTCTGCAGGGCAAGGACGATGACATAACGGTCTCTTTTTCAATGATGAGTTTTGACTGGAGTGTCCTGCTTGCTCCCTTCTCTGAGACCTTGTACTGAGTACGATGACTGCAGGGCAAGTCACTACAGATACAGCTGATTGGGGCAGCCTGTTTCTTCCTCAGGTCCTTACACCTGGCAAATATTGACAGAAGGGCTGTAAGTCTAGGATCTCACTAGTCATCTTTACAGAGGGGTATCCTCCTTTCCCCACCTCAATTTCTCTTTCTCCTCTTCTCTATTAACCTTTCCCGTGCCCAGGATCCTGCCAGTCTATGCTTCCAGCAGGACATCTGGTTGGG
Organism: Falco biarmicus; assembly: GCF_023638135.1. Classification (NCBI taxonomy): domain Eukaryota; kingdom Metazoa; phylum Chordata; class Aves; order Falconiformes; family Falconidae; genus Falco; species Falco biarmicus. The sequence continues at coordinate 51,386,119 of NC_079293.1, read as the reverse complement.
TTCCTGGAGTCCCTCATACCACCACAACCCTCTATGCCAGTAGGAATTTTTCTGTTCCCCACCAGTTTTCAGAAAAGGACAGCCCTAGGGAAGATTGCAGCAGCTACCCAAGAAATAAGAGAATAGTGTTACTGCTTCTTGTGTTTTATTTACTTTGGGCATATTTGTACCCTGCATGAGAAAATTTCCTCATAAAGTATGAAGATGAACATTTCAGAGAGGAAAAAAAGTGCCAAGACAGGCTTTTAAGGCTAAAGAATACTGTGCAGGATTTATTTTAGGGCGGTTTCTGATTAACTGTTCATCACTATTATGTCTGGATCACAGCATTGGCAGTTTTGTATAGTCAGCTGTTTGGACAGCATGCTCATTACTCAAAGGTAAAAGAAATGAGTGAAAAAATTGGAGAAATTCTTTTTTTGCACTTTTTTGTTTTGTCTGATTATGTTTCTTTATTGCATATAGATCCTTTCTAAAATTAACAAGGATCTCTGAGTTGATTCCCTATTAACAACAGCAGAAATGGACCACATTTTTAACTGTTTCCTTAGATTTATGGATATCTGGAGCTCAAGGAAACATAGTATGAATACATGGAATTTTTTGTGCTGGTCTTTTCATAATCTGATCCATAAATAAATAACATTTGATTCTCTGGTCCTTATTTCCCAATCCACCAATATCCTTCATCTTCATTTCCCAGTGGAAGTCAATGACATTCACTTTGGCATGTTCTTTTTCAGGGTGGTATTTCTACATGGGAACCAGGATATGTGAGTGTATGTGGGGAGGGGAATGATGGCCACCAAAACTGGGAAATGCTCCTGGAGCCCATATAGCAGACATAGGTTATGTCAATATCGTGCCATGGGTCACAGTTTAAGGCATTTCCCAGGAAATAGTCTGAAATTATTCTATTCAGGTCAGCTTCAGTGCTGGGGAGGCATGAGAGGGGATTATTTGGCATTTTCAGGGCAAGACCTCTACATGTTCCCTAACATGGATTTCATTTTTGGAACCTCTCCCTTGAGAAAGGAAATGAATAAATATACATGTCTGTGAAAGGTGATCTATGGGGCACGCTTAATTCAGAATGTGTGTTTAGAGAGAAATATACTTCCTTCTTCACTGAGGATTCACCAAGTGTGAGCAAGGCATGAATGTGTTTTGAGCACTATTTTTATGATTCTTTAGCCAATAATGTTGATTATAACAAAGGAAGGACTCAGGAGATAAGGTGTTTCAAGTTAGAACCAAAGAATGCTATGCTGTCTTCTGTGAATGTACATTTCTGCAGCGCACTGTGTTTGGCTCTAGTTAGGGTTGTAAATCCTTCATTTTTCACAAGCACTAAATTCACCTACAAATTTAAAAAAGTACCTCTCATTTTTTTCTGAGTGTCGTGTCACAGAGGAAAGTTGAAGACATGACAAATGCTTGGTCTAAATGCCTCCTTTGGAGTAGCTGATTTAAGTGAAATATCTCAGGAATGTTAATCCTTTCAGTTTTAGTCATGTTTACAACTAGCCATTTTAAAGTGGTGTAATGTAAAAATTCAGGTATCACTAAGCATGTTATATCTGTGGAGGATGTAGAATGATTTGTCAAGTTTTTACCCAATACCCTCTTAAGCTCTCATCATTGCATGATTTTGCCAGGCTTGCAATATTTCACAAGTGCAGCAGGTTTGGTCAGAAAGCCTTGCAAACCACCACTCACAGGCAGTGTAATTTGGCACAGTCCTTGTAGGCTTTTATTTACTCTGCTCATCCACTAATAAATCCTCAGCAAGCTCTTGTTTACAGTTTGAGGAAAGCTGGTTTGTGAAGACAGCAGGGCCACAATATGTGGTACCGCTGCCCTTTTTAACCACAGTCTGGGGCAATCCATGTCAAGCCTTCCTGAAGGATGGTGGACTGGTGGACTGCAAAATGCAGCAGTAGAAAGACAATACCCAGACATTTAAGAAGTCAAAGATCTAAAGAAGCAACCAAAATCAATCAGACCTTGATTTAATGGGTCTGAAAACAGACACAGAGAGCTTCAGGCACTTTGACTTGAAAGGTACATTGTATAGTGTAGCTGGGGGCTTTTATGTTTGGCAGGTGGAAAGCATTTTTACGTTTCTAGAAAGCAATGTTCGTATGTGTTTCCAGGCTTGTAGCCTCCCTTTGTATCGCTGCCCGCAATGAGATACATCCCTCCTTGGAAAAGAGGGATGAATATCCTCCTTCATCATTTCTAGGCCTGCATTGATATGGAAACCCTAATGGCTGGAGTGGTTTACTTCAAGTAATTACTCCAATTTCACCAGTATATTAGGACACTGCCAGAATTTCTTAGAATCCTCTGGCTCTAGGGAGTGAGGGAAAGAAAGGAAAAAAAAAAAGGAAAGATGAAATCAACTTGAAGTTGAGCTTATTGAAGCCTTTGTGACTTCCTGGCTTCGTCCAGGCTGTTAAATACCATGAGAAAAATCTCTTCTTGGGATGTCTGACAGTTCTGATCTTGGCCCTGTTCCAAAATGCAAAATTCAGGAGCACCTCCAAAAAAACCCCAGAGTTTGAGTTTCAGTTTTTCTGGATTTGTTGTGGAAGCCATTGGTAAGGTTGTGTTCAATCTGAAATGCTTTCCTCTTACTTTGCTGAAGTTAAAATGCAAGTATGAACATATTGTGTGATGCTGCCTGGTTTCGATGGTTTCCTGAAGAAGCCATGCTATTTTGGGCTGGTATTGAAATATTCATGGCACTGTACTTCTATCTGTTTATTTATTTGCATTATTTCTCACCATGTTTTAGACTGTCCATCTTGATTTAGTATTTGGTTTAAAGTGCTAGACAAAGGCTCATAATATGTGGATATGTATTGTTTTTCTTGGAGACCTTTGTTTTCTTTTTAATTAAAAATGAAATCCAGGGAGCAGTATTCATTGCACCTAGACTTTTGCAATGTAGACACCCTGACTACCTTGAAATCTGTGGAGAGAAATACTCCCAGAAAGCAATTCACTTGGCCTGTGTGGATGCTTACTTTGGGAGGTGATTCATGCTTTAAAAGTTCCTATTTTTTTCAATGGATTGTAAAAGACTCTGTAAAAGACCAGCGTTTCATATCCTGTCATAGTTGTCTAAAGCCCTGTCAGTCCTACCTTGAAGCTCCTGTAGGTGCATGGGAAACAGCATAGGACTGGAGTAAAGGGCTGGAAATACAGGTAACTGTTTTAGTTCTAGTATTATTTTGCCAAATTTGATTAAGTTTTTCCCATGTATGTATTAAGAAAATATAATAACGATTAGGTAAAACCATTGTGTGTTAGATCCTCTGCAGGTACATAGGGTGTAGCTCCTAGTAATAGACATTTTCTCTTTCAAAACTGTAGACAAAACCTAAATGCAATTGTATATAACATGTCTATTAAAATCCCATATATAAAAATGTAGAGCCCAGGGAAAAAACACATACATGCAGATGTGGCCTAAACTGTACCTCAAAAGTAGTTGTTTGAAAATTGAGGTCAGTAGTGGAATCAAAAATTTCTTCGATGGTGATACGTTTGTAATTATTTTTGTGTTCAGATCAGCTTAAAGGGAAGCTGGATTCAGGTCCAAGGTCCTCCTCTAGGTGATCTCAGAAATAATCAGTGATTTTTTTTCCATAAGTTCATCCACAGTTTCTTGTGCATATCAACTCTCAAGTAACTTCCTGCAAAATTTCAGAGGTCACTGAGAGGTGAAGTAACTTTAGAAATTGCAGTCTGGTACTTTATATTTCCAGACTGATTTTACTGGCATAACACTAGAGAATCATACAAGTCCCCTTGCTTACCCGTAAAGCATCAGCCAGAGAAGGTGATTGATATTTTGCCAGTATAAATTCAATTATTCACTTAGATTTCAATATATCACTAAGAATTAGTAAGCAGGATACCCTAATGTTCATTGGGAACCCTTCTTCTAAGCTGTTCTTCAAGAGGATAAATGTGTGCAGCCTGCCTTTCAACTACTCCACAATTGCATTTATTATGTCTCAAGGAGGAGACATTTAGCACTTAATTTGCAAAAAACATTTTGTCTGAATTATGCCATGTTTATTACAACAGTGCTGTAACATTCTTCTTTAGTTTTGCAAGGCAGATTCACAGCATAATTTGGTGGTGGAACTTCTGGCAGCAGCTGACATCCAGTGTTTTTCCTCTTCTTTTCCTGCTTTTTCTCACATCCCAGTGTTAAGAGACAGGTCATGAAAGTTGATTCGTGGGGCATGCCTGTATTTAGCAGGGAAATGAGATTCCTTCTTCACTGAGCATTCTGTAATTACCTAAGTATGCACAAAACATGAGTGTGCATTGGGCTTAGTGGCATGTTAGCAGGTTGTTGATATGTAACATGAATTGATGTGTGAGATTGGACTGGACTAACTGAACTGGTTGCATCATTAATTGGAACAGGAATGAATTGTTTGTATTACTTGTATTTGGAATTTGTAAATTTGCTCTGGATATTTTGGATGGATAATTTTCAAGCTATGTGATGTTTGTAGACTGTCAATTTTAACTACTCACGTTTCAGGGCTTGCAGATTAATGATGAGGTTCAATTTTTTGCTCTTTAATTGGCTGACTGAAACCTTTTACAAATTAATAATATTTTCTGGATAATTCACATTGGGCATGGAGTTTTTAGGATTTGGGGACTTTTAAAACTGAAATTATTATTTCAATATTTGTGCATAATGCATATTATAAGTACGAACCCAGTGTATTGAATTCAAGCTGTGTGCTAGATAAAGTGTTTTGTGGATCTGTTTCCATCATTCAGCTTTAATTAATATACCTACATCTTGATAATGATTGTGTATGTCAAAAATCCATTAGAGTTAAAGATCATCTACCATGCAAGAAATATATTTGTGAAGTTCTTCTTTTCATGTCACAGAGTATCTTGAAAATGGTACTAAGCCCTTAAACACTGAGATGCAATAACCATCTCAATATGGCTCTGGAAAATGTGTCAGATGGAACAAGTAATTACTAAGTGGCATGAACAAAAAGAAATCACTCCTAGTTAAGTAGAATATTGTAAATAATGGATTTTATTCAAACAAGCAAGGATCTGAATTACTATAAAGTAAATATCAATTATTCATTTAGTTTAATATTTAATTGCATCCCTCATAAACATTTACATTAGAACAGCAGTGAGCGTACCCTAGAGATTCAGACTAAGCAAACAAGCTACCCTCCTGCTTCCTAGGCTTACAGCCTGACTGTCCATCACCATGTAAGCTCAGGATGAAATCAGTTGCAAATTCTATCACTTTTTGAAACTCCAGGTAATGCCAAGCTCCTCCATCATACAGGGAGCCAAAGGAATATTGGAAACTATAATGCCTTGCTTAGAGTGAGATGCCTGGTATGACAGTTGTTTTTAAATGGCATGTTTGTCTAGAGGTGAAGCAGCATGAACTGAGTCATACAAGCACCTGTGTATGATAGTTTTGAAGAATCAGACTGAGAGACTACGGACTTGCAAGAGTTTTGCTGTGAGAGAAAAGTGCCTGCCTGACAGTGCAGGACACTGAAATTTTCCCTCATTTAGGGCACAAAGGTCTAGAGTTGGACAAAGCCCTGGCACAGGGTCTCTGTGAGTGGGTAAAGCATCCCTGGAAACCTGCCAGGAAGGAAAGCTCCACCAGCTCCTTTTACACTCCCTTTCTTACCCTTGCCTGAGCCCTAGTTTGAGAGGATTGCTCTGAGGGTGTGCAGGTGGTTCACTTTTTGTGGCTCCATGTTGCCAGCATTTTCATTACTATGTCTACACTGCAGGCTGCATCTTAGACTAGAAATATCCAAGGCAGCTTAATATAACCTTGCTTAGTACTGGAAGGCACCTAGCCATGACAGAATGGACTTCCACAAAGCCTCATTTATTTTGCTTCTTATTTAAGGCTAGTTAAGAGTATTTCTGAACAGTAATTCAATCAGCTGACTAGGTAGATATACTGCCAGCCAGGGTATTAAGTCATGGTTATTGTCATAGACATGCTGTGCGACGCCTACATATATGCTGTAAGACATGGACTTAGGCAATATATTTGTATCTCACAGGTCATTAAACAGGCATTACATATCAACAAGCTTCCATCAGTATCAAGTAGGACTAGAATTTAGGTAATGCTGAATACCATATTCAATTTTACTTAAACACTTCCCTGATTAATTGGGAGCAGTTTTGTGGGGATGTAATTTCTTATTTTAATAATGCCTTATTTAACAATTTTTTTCCAAGTTTTCAGACTTCTAATTTCTGTTTTAATACATGTGATATAATGCAAAATAAAAATAAATTGAATTGGAGGAGCAGCTGTTTTGAGTGAAAACCTGGACCAAACATCTTGAGAATAAGAGAGTGCAAGCTTCTGGCAGTCTTACAGAATGACGTTATGATAAAGTGCTTATTCCAGAAGAAGTAGCTAAGTTATCTGGACAAGCTACTTGATGCCTCACTGTTTGACTTCTGTGACTGAGGGCCAGAGTTTCACACAGTGTTTGGAAGCCTAAAGTTGCAGGAAGGTATTTTGGGAGGTTCTGCCAGGTTTTGAAATGTGTATTTTTGGCCACCTCACTCTCATGGAAAACCTCCATCCGAAGGTTCTTGAAAATGCCAAGGGTGGCTTCATGAGGCCTTCATACCCTTTGGATTGCTCTCCCAGCAGCATACTCAAAGAGACATTTAATTTTACATCAGAATTATTGGTTCGTATGGGAGCACAGTAAGCTTCAGAAAATGTCTTCACCCTAGTTGTGCAGTTTGGTGGAGCTCTAGATTCCCAGCAGCCAGACAGCCAGGATATCTGGGTTGTGCACCTAACCCACTCACTGCTTCTCCAGGTGAGCATGAGGGAGCCAGCTGGGCCAACACTATGGCTAGAAGCCAAATGATTTTGGGTGTCTGCTTTTCCAGTCTTCTGGTTATATCTGATTAACTTACTCCATCTAATTCTGAAGATTCTGATGTGAGTTTTTCAGATCATAAGCTCCATGGCATGTGTAATGATCAAGGCTACATGTTTAACTACTGTTACTTGGCGATGGTTTATCATGACACAGGAAGATCTCCATCATAGTCACAAGAAAAATGAGTCTATTCTGAGGAACCAGCTCTGTCACTTAATTCACAACAGATCAGATGTCAACTGGACATACAAGAATTAAGTTCACTGTAAAAGCTCTTGTCTGAGAAGTGTTTTTCCTCCTGGGATTAATTTTGTTATTATTCCATTTGAATGAGAGAAAATGTCCTTTGTGTAATAGTTTATAATTTGTTTGTTTAAAGAGGATCTTGTGGAACATTGCAGTGCCAGTATTTTATTGGAACAACGATATTTGCACACCTGTAAACGGTGAAGGTTTAATTTAATGGAAATAAATTTAATGGAAATAAAAATAACATTAAATTCTGAATTTTTGAAAACTGGGGCAAGCGGGCACCGAGTTCCTTGTGGGTGCCTGAGGTTGCAGAGAGACACTTCCCAGGGGTATTTTCTGTATTAAAACCCACAAAGTGGTGAATAAAGAATGATAGGTTGTTTCTCCTTCCAAGACAATACCAGGGTCTCCAGGATGCCATGCCTTTTTCGTCATCCAGCCAAGTCTAAGGAAGTCTTTGTCATTGGAAATCTCACCTACAGCTCTTTTACTGTCTCCTGTAAACTTCCTCCAAAGCTAAAATCTATCCAAGAGGCAGGTGTCTTACCTCACAGGAGGCGCACTGACAGGCAGGTTACTATCCTTGCAGCACAATGAAGTGTGTTTCCTTCGCTTGAAGAAATATTCCCTGGGCAGAGCACTACGTTATGCTTGAAAAGGTGGAATGAAAGTCAGACAATCTGACTGTGGTAGGGAGGAAGAAAAAGGAAAGAAAGGCACCTCACTTCAAAATGGGAGGTGGCAGGAAGATGGATGAACTGAGGAAGATGAATTTGGGAAGGGAAATGAGCTCTTTCAAGATGAGTGACCATGCTTTCCCTTTCATCTTGCTCACTGACTTCCTTAGGCTTGTGCTTCCCAAGCTCAGGTGACAGGTGAAGCAGCCTGTGCATGCACTCCCAGCTGCAAGGGCAAGTAGTGTTGGACAGGAGGAAAGACTGGAGAGAGGCACCTTTGTATCCCTGTAACAGCTAGCAAGATGAAGTCTCACTTTCACCAAAACTGGGTCACATCAGCCCTTGATCGATAGTGGTTCTGCTGTAGGTGTTAATGGCAGGTATGAGTGTGTTGACCAAAGGCGGTCTACAGCCTTCACTGCTCTTTTTGTGCAGGGAGAGCTCTACCATGGCTGTGTCGAGCTGGAAGGGCAGAAGTGAGAGCATGGATGTGGTGATCAGGACCTCACTTCGGGAAGGTGCTGAGGCATGTATCTGAATCCCGCATTCAGCAATGTGCTAACCATGGACCCGTTACTGAAGTATCCCTGAAAGTTGGGTCTGCCTTCCCAATTCTCTTTCTTTTTGGGTGAAAATGGGAGAACAGCCTTCTATTCTTTTTTTGATGTTCAAAATACATACTTAAGATAGGGACCATTCTTATTTCCTTTGTAGGGGTATTCAGCAAGTTTAGCTGTTTTGAGGCAAGCTCAAATTCTTTCATGGTGAAAGCTTATCTGCATGTGCCAAGTATTAATATTTTGAAAATATAAACTGTATTTGGTATAAAACAAGGCTCTTGTGCATAATTGTATTAATTTTGGCACTATAAGTTCAAGGACAAATGTGCCAACTCAGTATTCCTGGAATAATAAAAATAAAATATGTGATTTCTTAAGATTCTGTTTTCAATATATATTTTGAGGGCCCCATCTTAAGCTAACAAGATGATGTAACCTGTTTTTGCCTCTTCCTCAGCAGATGTGCCTCAGGGCAAAGGTTGGTGTTCAAACAATGATTTTATTTTTTTAAAACAAAGTTGATTGTAACATGAACTGCTTAATCTTAAGAAGCATTAACAGGATGTTTGGTAAATGTAAAAAATGTTAAATTACAACCAACGCCTGTGATATCCCAAAGAGACTCAGTCAAGAGCACATCCTTAGTAGTTTCACAAACCCTAGCTTCGCTTAACTTAAATTAATTTTAAGCTCAACTGAAGTTTAAAATTACTGAAGCTGGCTAATGCTATTCTCTCTAAAGATTGTGTGCTATTGGCATTATGCTTTTAATGCTGAAGCTCCTTTTACCTGGAGTGTAAGCACATGAGAATGAGAAAGGGCTCATCTGCGTAAAAGAAATAAGAACTACCAGTATTTCACTCCCACAAGTGATTGGTATGTTACCCTTAATACTGGTCCCAGAAAACAACTAGGAGCTGCAATGGACAATGGCATCGGGTGTAATGATGGAACTGTCACTAGTCTTGCATGATTCTGCCCTCAATATAGTTGATCTGGCTAAAGGGTTTCATAAGCAGTGTCAGGCATCTTGGCCCAGTCTGATGTTTGTTACACTGTAGTTCCACCAGCCACATTTTTTTCCTCTTTCTTTGAAGTCTTTAAAGACTCTACAGTCTTTACAGAAACATTATTAAATTATATTTTCTGTCAGAAAAAAGGAAAAGTGAAAGAAACTCCATTGTAATTCCAGGGTGTCAAGAGATTTTTCTGTGTTTTTTTTTTTTTCAGTAAACCATTGGTGTGTGTATACTTATATATATATATACAACAGTCCAAGATGGTATGGTAGTCAGGTTTTATCAGGAGTTTTTAGAATCACTTATATAACTTGCTCAGCACATGCAGATAAATCCTTGATATTCCATTACAACATTGTGTAATCTCTTGTAAACCCCTCAGACCACCCCATCAGCATGAGTGCACACATACATGCACACACCCCTGAAGCAGATGCACTGGGAAAGTTTATCTAACAGCCCTTCTTCTGCCATCCTGCCACTTACACCTATGAATGTGGTAATGTATTAAATCTTATGAGAGCAGCTCAGAAGGTTTAGTGCTTCTTTTCCCCTTCATGATAGCAGAGTACTTCAAGTGATCATATGTCCATAACATCAGGATAAAATATTCTATCTCTTTTCCAACATCTTAACAGCTCTGCTTTCCCTAAGATTAGGGGGTGAAAGTGGCAACAATAATGCAACTGACATTTATGATAATGCCACATGCTGTCACTTAGAATCAGATGTACTATAGGATTAATGGTAAATGTTGTAAAAATGCCAGGAGCCTTCAATATATTGGGCTTGATTCCTTATTTTCTTATGGCAGTGTTAATTCATTGACTTCCCCTATATACCCAGCATCCAGGGATTTGTAAAAGTCCCAGGGCAGTCTTAGGCAAGTATAGCTCATGTCACTGCCCACTGGTTCTGGTGTCACTTTGGTGACAAGCTCTGGTATCTCTTCAGAGTGATTTTTTGAGTCCGTTTTGTTTTTTATTTGTTGCCTGAAAACTGATTAAATCAGTTCTGAATACTAGCAGGCTTTCTGCCATCCATGTGTCTACCAGAAAATAAAGCTATTCAGATTCTCTTCAGCTGGAACTTCACATAAAAAGGCATTTATAAGGTCTCATAATGAACCATAAACCTGAAAAGAGAGTGATTTGAAGGATGTTAACTGAAGGTTATCAAAATTTTCTTCTATTTCCCTCTGTGTTTATTTCTCCAAATACCTGTATATAACAAGTATGGTGTGAGTTTTGAAAGGCACTGGGCATTAAGCTCTGACACTGCAGAAACCTTCTATCACTCTGAAGAGCTTGGACTGAGTCTGGAGGAATCACATTTAGCAATGACCCAATCAATCTCTATTCTCTTTCTGATTTGGCTAAGTAAAGGCAACTTCTACTTTGTGTTTTCCAGCATCCCTTAGGACTTTCCAGATTTCATAGGATGCAGCAATAGGGAGGGAAAACAGAGCTTTTTTGCTTTCAGTAGGGACAACACAATCATAAGGCACAACAGGTAGCTCTTTAAATTGCATGCAAAGTGTGAAAAGTGATCTGGAAAATAGCAGCTTTTTATTTAACAATCCTTGTCCTTTGGTGTGATGTGAGGGAGGGAGAGGAAACTAATCTATTTCTTCTTGTGCCATCATGCATTGTCAACACTGTTTAATATGTTCTGATCAACTGCACCAATAATAAGGCACTGAAATTTGAGTTATACATGGGTAGCAGAGAGTATAATTTGAAGCTAATGGGGCTGCACTGGTATAAATGAGGAGTTACCTTGGTCTGCAGCTCTTTTTGTGGAGGGAGTTCAGTGCAATGAAGTTCAGTGAAATGAAGTTCAGCTTCACTCTCAGAATCCAGTATGGATTTGCAAAGCTTTGCAAATTGATCGAAAAGCCATAATTAGACTGAATGCATTTGATATGGAATTGGGAACATGATAAAAAATTGTGATTTTTGGAGAACAGAACTGCAGTTTGATAATTGGGAGTGTGCTATAAAGGACTGGGATTTTTGGTCGTAGTAAAGAAAGTAATTGACTGCAGATGGAGAGATCTGGACAATATACATATGTTGGCAGTAGCAGCTTTCAGATTCAGGGGTGCAGTGTTTGGGACTGTGCACTGTGGTTATTCAAGTTTATAAGCACACTTTTATTAGCATGTAAATTTGAATGCCAAAGGCATAAGCCACAGTGCTTTTAACCAAACCAAACAAAACTTTATTTGCCAAGAAGATTTGAAAGAGGCTTTTAAAAACATTCCCCAATACAGCATGTGCTTTTCTTACTGTCTTGTAATATTTTTTCTCAGAAAATAAAATTTCCTTCTTCTTTATTTTGCAGGCTTCTGTCTGTGCCTGGAGTGGCTTAGTTCAAGTCCTTTGGTCTCAACCAGTGGTATTTCTTGCATCTCCTTATATGCAAATGGATTTTGGTTAGCCAAAGTACCTCTTCCCTCATCTGTCTCACATTTAGAATGGTATCTAGAAGGAGAGACAACGTGATTTCAGGTGTAACATCTATTCGAACTGGAAACTCCTTAACAGATATTTTGTGGACTCTGGAAGTCATCAATTAGACCTCACTCCAGATATCTAAATCCTCACTCAAAATGCAGTTTCACTTTTTTGTTTGGAGCAAATAGGAGCTTGGTCTCTCTCACTGCTAGTGGCTATAAGCAAAGCATCAGAAATGAAAACAGGAATGAGAAAGCGTCATCTCTGTAAAGAGGAATGGAAGGCAACTGGGTGTAATTATACTCAGTGTCTTGCTGGCAATATTTAATAGTTTCATGAGTTATTCTCACATGAACTGGCTATCTTTTCTTCCTGCATGTTTCAGCTGAAAACATTTTACATATTCCCCTGTAGTAATCAAAAAGACTGTATAAGGAGAGAGGCAGATTTTGGCTGGTGCTTAGTGGTGAGTGAATAGAAAGTAAAAACTAAAAATATTGCACTCAACATCTGGATTGGTCTCAGCAAAGCTGAAAAGAGTCCAAAATGTTTCCAATCTTGTATGCTGGGTAAAAATGACATGGAAGTCATCTTGGATGTGAATACTCTAAGGGGAAAGTATTTTTTGGCATTCATATACTTTTATTTCTTCAGCAGAATGTTACTTTGAAGTTGAGGGAGACAAGGAATTTTTAGAATTTTCCTTCATCTTATTCTGAATGCTTACTATTTCTAAACAACATTATAGGAGGGAAATAAAATGTTAAAGAATATTAAAGAACTCTTAAAATAAATTATTCAAGAGACCTGCCATGAATTACCCATTGATACAAATGTAAATAAATAGCTTTATATCAATTGTGTAAGCCATCTGGAACAACTGGACCAGCTACAGAACATTAGATTTACCATCAGGTACCTAACCTGACATGAGGTATATTGTCTTCCCTAAATCCAGTTGTAAGTGTGTCTTACTGTGCTGCCCTCATTCTCTGATGTGTTAGCGTTTGTTATGCTGCCACAGTGCAAAATAGGATGTCAAATAACAATGTTAGTTTCTCAAGAGAAGTGTTTTATCTGTAAGATATTGGCCAAATCAGAGAGTTGTTGATGGAACCCTTCACTTATTTTTTCAATATGCACCCTTTTTCATCAGTAAGCAATAATTTGTGGGATCTAAATGCTCCCATCTGGAATTTGAGATCCATAGAGCCTGGGAGGCCTCTTGAAAGAGCAGACTTTTAGGAAGGAGCTGTGCAAAGGCAACTGCTCCTACCTGTGTGTTGGAGTCTGGTTCTGATTGACTGGCAAGGCAAAAAATCAATAGTTTTCTTTAACTGAGGTTCTCTTGGGGTCAGGAAGTGCAGAGACCTGTTAACTTACTAAACTGTGTGTCTGACCACCACCAGCAATGACAGCAATTAAACACAAGCCACAGCCCTCAGTTAATGCCAATTCATTCTCTTGCCTAGGTGTCTGTGAGTTAAAATTTGGTGAAACGGGTATGCTTGAGGATGAAGTATGTAAAGCATGTCAGCATGACTCTTTCCCACATTTTCCCAGCAGCAGCAATTACCAGCTTCAGTTATGTTTGGGATTTCTATGTGGAACAAGCTTTGTATTCATATAAAACTTCACAGTTCCCAGGTTTCAGGACCATTGTACTGAAATCTCTGTTTTTTCTGACTCAGAGGTACTTGAGGATCCCAGGAAATATGATAAACTCTTTTCTGGGAGTATGAGAAAGTGAGGTTGACTGAGGTCAAATAAAATGCTCAGGCAACATATGAAGCCACAAATTCAGGTATTAATTTTGTGATTTGTGGATAATCTGGAGACCATAATCAACATATACCCGACCTCACAAACCCAGTTAGATTTGGCACAGAAATCCAGCAAAGATCAGAATTTGACTGTCCTCCTCTTGCTGAAATTGCGGAAACTTCAGATCTTACTTGCGTTTCCCATGGCCAGAGCAGATCATCCTCTGATCTCTAATAGAGGGTGCCTCTGAAGGCATGTAGCTATTGACCTGGCTTCAAATGTAGTTCACACAGGCCATTTCTGACTAGTGGGTATAAGCAAAACAGAGCTTGTTCTCTCCATGGCTTCTATAAAAGCTATAGGCTTCTGTAGCAATGACTTTCCAGCCACTGTTCAGCCTGATGAGAAGGGATGTCTATGGGAGATTTTCTTCATGGTAGTTTCTGATTACCCTGCAGCCCCAGTTTAGCCAGCAATACCCTTGCAAAGCCTCATTAATTTCCCTTTCTCTTTAGCTTAGTAGTCTGCAAAGCACTAGTATAGTGAGGGTTAAACACATATTTTATCTATTTACTGTTTGCTTTTTAAGTTTTGAGGAGCCTTTTTAATTTTATTTCTCTGGCCAAAGTAAGTGCAATAGTTGTAATCTGGTTTTATTTGAGTCTAGATACTGAAAGAAATAGTCTGAAGTTAAGACAGTATGATTGGCAAGAGGAAAATTGTAGTAAAAATCCAAAAGTTTTGGTTTTTCAGATTTTTGTTTTTTAAAAGCATTTTTAATGGAAATGGTTTGAAGGGGAATGAATATGTATTTCTATATATACAGTAGCACAGTTAGCTCTTCAAAATTTTTTACGTGCATATGCATATGTGCATATAAATATATACCCACATTTACTACATACTGACTTGTGAACTTTTAATGGTATTGGTTCAGGCTATGTTGAAGTGTGTGCAGGTATGTGTATGTGTGGCCATACTGGGACATATCGAGGAACTGGGAACATGTCAGCCGTTTTACTTGCCTGAAGCATGACTTACAGTGCTGTTGTTTTTCTCACTGGTAGCAAGGTCAGTGGGCTGCATGACCAAATTAAATATAATTCATGGGAACTGCAGCAGTTCACTTTGCTGTGAGCTGTGAGCAGAGTAGGGTTTGCCCAGAATATCCAGGGCCAGAATATCACCCTTTGTCATCAAGCAGTACTGGTTGTGTCTTTCTCTTCTCCAGACCTGAAAATGAAAAAAAACTAGATACACAGCCCATTTACTCTGCCTTTCACTTTCTTCCTGTGTATTAAGTAATACATCGGCTAACTGTGACACAAAGCTGCAGAGCTTGGCTCCCACTGGAACTGCATATTAGAACATGCACCTTGCTATAACGTTCAATGGGAACATCTTCAGTAGTGGTAAAGCTACTGCTTTATATACATAGTGCAGTATCTGGTGATACCTGGTGTTTTCTCCTGTACATTCACAAGCCTTCAGAAAGCTTGGCTAAATAACGCACTGAAATATCCACTGATTCTGATATGGTGCATTCAGTGATTTTCAGGAAAGGTCAGGTTTTAATTACAGGCATTGAGGACAGGGCAATAAGCTTTTGGAGCTATGTTTGAAACCTGCAAACTTTGTCTTGTGAAAAGAACTAGTTCAATAAGGACCCAATGCCAACTCTCCTGAATTCAGTGGAAAGGATCCCACAGAATTCAGTATGCTCTGGGTCTCTGCCTAGTTGCAGTGTTTCTTAAATAGCTCCAAACTTACTACAGGGACTATTTACAACTCACAAATACTGTGATTAAGTTAGTTATCTGAGGCAGCTGGCAAAATTTTAAAGGGTGACTATACATATGGTTCTATTTATAAATAAGAAGTGATTTATTGAAATATGTACTCTTTTTTTTTAAGAATATCTACTTTATAAAACTCTAGAGAAAAAATGTCAAGATTAATTGTCTTTTTGAGTAAATGAACAGCAGAGAATTAAATAATATCAGATTTTTACTGTTCTAAAGCATTTTAAAAGCAATTCTTTGGAATTCCCCAGGAAAGTGCACCTGAGAATTAAATGTAACAAACAATGACACTTAATTCCCTTTGTTGCACATACATGTTGGACATTCATTTTCTAAAATGCCTTTTCATAAGGAAGCTCTGATTGTAATAACTTCAACAACAGGTTATAGCTTGAAGCCTTAGATGAGCATTTAAATGACCAGTAAAGTGAAAGCATGATGAATGTTTTATTTTCTAGTCTGGAAACAGATCTTCAATAAAGACCTCTCCAATAACAGGCATAGTACTATCTACTACCAGTGGGTATAAAGTACAGTGAAAATTTTGGATCAATCATCTGGACAACGCTTGTTGTAGTCTCTTCTTGTGTGGATGTCCCTTCTCAGTTTAGTGGCAGCTGTCCCTCTTCCAGGTCTTTCATGTGTGCAAAGCTTGGATGCATGCTTTTGATAGAAGCTCAGCCATTTGCTTTCCAGAAGCAACTTCTCTGAATTTTCTCATTATGAGATCATTGAGCTAACAGCATCAGTGATTGCCATCAATCATTTCAGAAACCTTCATCAGAAGAGATTGTCCATTGGTGTTGCTTGCATGAATTGATTTTCTTCTTCTTTTGGGCTTCTTGTTAGGAGAGTTGTGAAGCTTAACGTGTACTTGTGAAATGCCTTAAGATTAATGGGTTAAAAGAATTCTTAACAATAGCATAGACATAATGTGTTCTTTCTCCTAAACGTTCTGTCACTGTGCTCCAGAAGTCTCTAGACCACTGTATATTAGGCAAATGAAGTGAATATAACAGGCAGGTGCCTTGGGACAATCAGGTTTGCTTTTACATGGATAAGTATTTTTACGCAATTTATTTAAAACTTGGAAGCCTTAACCAATCAAACTTAAAAAGATTTCATGAACTAATTGCAAATATTTTATTTCTGCATACTTTGGGATGACAGGTATAATAGTCACATCTTAGTTTGGGTTACAGGAGAATGCATTTCGAAACCAATTAATAATAGGTAGCACTGTGCAAGCTCTGCAGAGCACAGAGCCTGCTGAGCAAGCTGTCAAATATTTGCCATGGCACACAGGGCCCTAGCAGAGTTGAATGAAAAGGAAACATAGTCAGGCCTATAAAACTAAATGGGAACTCGATGAATCACCACTTAAAAGCTTGGTTCCCACTGGCTACAATAAATAGTTTAATCTTTTAAATTATTTTTTCCCCCAAATTAAGCTTGTGCATGAATGAACATGAAATTCAATGTAGGCTGTGTACACATCCCTTAGTTACATATGCAAATTGTCAGCTGGACATGCATCAGTTTGGTTAGATCAGCAACATGGATGAGTTTAGCAACAAGCTTGGAGATGAGACAAATTTGTATGGAAGTGTAGGGAAAGTTTCTACAGCTGCTGTACCACTCCTTTAAATAAGGAACATTTGGTTTCTGCACTTCTACTTTGGCACCTTTCACTAACTTTGCTTGCACACAGAAATGCTTGATTAAAATAAGCTTATTGGGTGGGATTTATAAAGCTTGATCTCAGCTGCCCTTGAGTGGCAATGTCTAGCACATTATGAATAGTACAGTTTTCAAATAATATCCAATTTGCCTGTCTGGTTAGGCATATCACAAAATATGGATGGCTTCCCCCCCCCCAAATACACATAAAAGCCTTGTTAAAAAAATGAAAGAGATTCCATGAAAATGTGGTTGCAATGGTTATGAAAACAAATTGGGTTTTTGCAGGTGCAAACAGTCTATTAGTGATCTAACTGATCATTTTTTCATACAGTTATTTCCACACAAATCTGTGGCAATTGCATGGAAAAAATTATGTTCAGTGTGGTACCCACAGCTTGGTGATTCCAATATTGAGGCATTAGTAGAAGCCAAAAGTTCATTAGGTTTCAGAAAACTCTTAGACATTGTTACAGATAATGAGCTTATTCACAATGACATTAAGAAAAGTGAAAATGCCTTTTACAATGTCTGTGCAAGTCCTTCTGCCCAGGAAGTAATAAAATTGTATCACTGTGATAGTGAAGGAGAAATTATTTTTGTGAGAAAGGTATCCCACGGATGACCAGTAAAGCTTTATCCAGACCATCCTTGGCCCTTTCTCAGAGAAGGAAATACAGACTAAACACTTTCGAGACTGAGGACTCTCAGCTGTTGCATGTTTTTATTACAATTTTTGTCTAATTAAGCTGATGATGGTATTGTTTGATCTTTTAAAAATAACACACTGTTTTCTTGCCTTTTTTTTGTGTGGTATGGATGCATTTTAAACTGTTACTAGACAACCATGTTTATGAAACATCTTTCAGTGAATGTATCTTGTTAGATAGAGTATATTTTGGTTTTTGATGGGAAATCATTAGCATTTGAAGTTGTTATAAAGGAACTACTCTGACATCATTAGTTGTGCAAGTCTTCAATTCAAGTTATGTATGTGATCTTCAATCAGAGAGAATTAACCAGGGTAAATACGTTTTTTCCAAATGATCCATATGATGTGTTCAGTTAACTGCCTAGATGTGGAAAAGGCTAGGTTTCTTAAATTTTGATGAACAAGTTTGAATTTTAATTTAGGCATTTAGGCCAAATCCTACCTTGTTATGTGCCTGCCTAATTGCTGATACATGTCTGTGGACGTTTAGGGCTTCGCATTCTTGATTATATTGGCAGTAGATCTCAATGAAAAGTTCATAAAAACCAGTGGAAATCTTACTGTTGGCTCCACCTGGCTTTGTTCTGGTCACTTTTTGTGTAGAGTCTTTGTACACAACTGATGGTAAACTAACAGTCTTTGGTACTGGTGTTCTTTCCGGAAAGAAATGGATGCTTTCCAGAAGGAAAAAGTCCAAAGTATTAACACCTAGTTAGGAATAATCAGCTGCACAAATATAAAGTGTAAATAACTGGTTGAGTGGCAGTTTCCTAGAGAATGCTGTGCCGAGTATAAATCATAGCTGAATATGAGCCTACATGCCATACTGTGACCAACTAAGGCAATTATTGCACTGTTCTCTTTAAGCAGATATATAGTGTGCAGCAGGTATGAAATGATCCTCCTTGGCATTGGTGAGGCCTCAAACAGAGTGGTTTTCCCACTTTTGAGAAAGACATGGACTAGCTGGAAAGCCTGGAGGAGAGCAAGCAGAATGATCAGAGAGCTATGAAACACGACTGTGGGGAAAGTTTGAGCAAATTGGCTTTTTTCAGCCTACAAAGAATTTTTTTAGGACTGAGGAGGGGTATCATACAGTGACCGCAAATTGCAGTGATGTGGAAGACTACTGTGCTTTCTGTCTGTGATGGATAAGACAGCAGCAATAGGCAAGGCACCTATGAAAAGCTTGTAATGTTAAGGACAGCAAAGAGAATGGGTTACTCTGAGAAGTTATGGCATTGCAGTTGGCGTGTATGTTAGACCTTTGAGAGAAACGAGACAGATATGACTAGTTGTGTTTGAGGAGCGGCAAATGGAACAGGTGATTGTTGAATGCTCATTTCCACTCCTGTAATTCTGGGATTTACCAATAGGTTGGCATATATTGCTCTGTCAACTTAAGGCAATGCTGTTTTAGAAGATGAATTGAATCATACTTTCAGTAAGAATGTTAATTAGGCATATGCCTGGTCGTTTTACCATATGAAAATGCACTTTAATTACCTTGACAAATGTACCAAAGGTGGGAATAGCAAAGCTGATGTTTTCTTCAGTTCCTTTTTATAATTTTTTTTTATAATGCTGATGAGTTTATTGGCTGATTAGAACTAGAAACATCTTGTTTGCATTTTAACCTTTAATGATAACATTGTAACATCATGGTCATGCTCCCGTCTACATGCAAGACAGATTGACCACCAACCTCTTGGAAAACTGAGTGACTACTTGAGGTGAATTTGAAAGCCACAGACCATGCGTTTAGCTGCATTTTATTATTTTGCCTATTCCCACTGTAAAGTCAGCGTCATAGGACTTGATCAGTCTTGACGATTTCTCCTTCTGTCTGAGCCTCTCATCTTCAGCTGTCAACACCCAGCCCATTCATCAGTAAGGCTGTCAGAGCTGACATCTGTATCTGAAGGAGGAAGGGTGGTGCACATGGAAGAATCTGGACAGGTTGTCTCCAAGCTCACCTTTAGAAACGCCGGTTGTTTTGTATCCATAGCATTTGGGCTTGCTCAGAGGTCAGCAGCATTTCCAGCAGTGAGAAAAGGCAGCCTGAATAAAATCCAGAAAGTTGAGGGAAGAAGGCTTGGCTATTTGTGCTACTGCTGCAAGATGGGCCCCCTTTAGTGTTTCACTATAGTAAGGCATGAAGCTGCCTTCTACTCTGCACGCATTCTTTTGCCTTGTGAACTGGCAGGAGCTGTAGGGAAACCGGAGTTTTGGACTATCTTCTATGCTCAGTGGTGATGACAACAATTTCAGTCTGCTGCTTAGAAGGCTAGTTGGCTTTTCTTCCTACAAATAATTCCCAGCAACTGGAAATCACTGATCACCACTTTTCTGTGACGTGTAAGTGAACTTTCCAGAGCGGACAACAGCACATAATTTCCTCTTACCCATGAAAGATGATCAAGTGGAGGGGTAGGTGATTCTTCCTAAACAGGACTGATCACATGTACTGAAACATGAGGCCTATAATAATTAATATAGTCTTTGTATACACATCATTTCACTCTTACCAAGCTCCTGCAACAGGTCAACAGAATTCAGTGCTAGTGTCTTCCTGCTTCATATGCTGAAAGCCTGCTCTGTGACAAGTAAAGTCCTGCTGGGGCAAATGAGTCAGATGGTCAGTTTTTTCCAAAGGGATAGTCTTGGCAGGTCTTTACTTGGTGCCTCAAGGCAGAAAGCTAGAAGATGGTTCTTAGCGTTGTGAATGTACCCAGTGGGATCAATAATTTTAAGCAAAAGATACTCCCTGATGCCTTACAATTTTAAAGTAAGGCTCTTTATTCAGATTTCTTAGTTTTAGTCTACATGGGTTCTCAAAAGAGTATTTTGAAAACACCAGTAACTAACAGTAATTCCACAGTGAGTTCTTACTCTGTTAGGTGTCTAGACCTTTCTATAATTGGTCTTAGCACTCTGACAGGGAGAGCACACAGGTCTGTCTTTGATTTGAATTGGAACTGAACACTTTTATCAGTGAAAACTTTTGACAACTACAGCTGTCCTATCTGGGATTAGGAAACTGTTATGTGACAACAGTAAAAAATTCATTCAGAGAGTCACTTTTCTCTGACAGTGTATGATTAGACCTCATAGAAGAACAAGTACAATATCTTGAACCTTACTCTATTCACTTCAGTAAAGAGCTCATTCCTTAAATGCCCGTTCTGTCTACTTGCCAATTAAAAATTCAAACAAACCACACAGGACTCGTTTATTATTTCCTTGGATCGCACAGTTTTCTTGCTGGCTGGTATGATTTTACGGTAGCAAACCTTAAGCAAAACCCAGAAGAAACTGGAGGAATCATGAGTTCAAAAACTGTTCTGACATCTCTGAAACACTTTGATGTTTTAGAAATGGTTTGTTTTCAAGTATTAATAGTGGAAGTTCTGGAAATTAAGGGCTAAATCAGTAAAGTAAGAAGACATGCTGTCTGACTGTCTAGGAACCAATGGTTGTCAACTAAACTGAACTACCTCTGTATGGTAAAATAAACAGTGTCATTGCACTGTGTCCAGTTGGCGTAGTCTGGCTGTACCCATAAGATTAAATTTTGCTGGTTTCCAAAGGATACATCTAAGTGCATACCTGGAATAGTTCCTGGGGTAACTTCTGAATCATACCAGGGAGCTGGTTGGGAGAGTTTTGGGTGATCTGGGCCAAAAGCATGCCAGAGAATGTTCTCACCATTTAGCAACAGAGGGAATGAGCTCTGACACTGTGACCTTGAGCTTGCAATGTATTTCCTGCTATAGGGGCAGCCTGAGTCTTGGGTTTATCTAAGCTAAGTTTTGAGGGGAAAAAGACTGAAGAGAGGTTTCAGCCACCTAAATGAACAGGTAGTTATTCACTCCAGCCTACTGCAAGGTTCTTCACATAGTGGTTATTCGCACTGCAGCACCTAGCTGATTGTGGATCCTTCTGGGTTTCACTTTCTGTAGCAGACTCGGGTATCCCTTGTAGCTACTTGCTAGAGTATGCTGGAGTGCAATGATTGTGCTAAGATAGCAATGCCTTCCCTATTGCAGCATAATGGTAGTGCTGTGAAGAGCTCTCACTGAGACTAGGTTGCATATACAGGAGTAAGTTTGCCTCTCATCTCATGTTGTTTGAACTCACAATGTTGACACTAGCTTTGGGCGTATAAGGTGGTACCCACAAAGATAAACAGGACAGTTTTTCCTTTCAGAGCTCTTTCTAATTTTGGAAGTGCAGCCAGCCCTTGATAAACCATGACTTGGGTTGGTCTCAGGGTGAACCTAATGACTGAGGCTGACTCATCAAACACATAAAATTAAACACCATAATAAATGCTTCAATACTGGAGAATGAGCAGCTGCCCATGGTGTCATGCACCTCTACTAACACAATGCACTCCATCACTGTTTTCCTTGGGAAACTCATGAGACAGGTTAGCCTCCCTTCTAGCATGTTCCTGCTAATGTGGTCACTGCCACAAGTTTCTTCTGTGACACCAAGCTTGCCACATGTGGCACATTTGCACTCATCCTGACTTGGGTGCAGTGTTGTAGTGATGCAGTAGTATAATTTCTGAGGCGAGTTCTACCTCTTCAGGGAGCTGTTCTTTGTGGTGCTTTCTGGGCAAACCAGCTCATTTGGAACTAGTCTGGGGTTTTTATTGTACATTCTACTGTACAATATTCACATGTCCTTGATTGCTATGTGTCTCATATGTCTATTTTAAAGTAGGACTAATAATACTTCATTTCTTTTATTCATTGATTTTATTCTCTATTTGGATATTAAGCTTTTCAGGGCAGCCTGACTTTCTTCTTATGTATATAGAACTGCAGTAACTAGCACTACATAAAACAATAATGTAATAAAATTAATAATACCATTATGATGACTCTAACTGGTGTTAAGAGCTAGTGAGTCATTATTGAAAAGTTGTGAATTGCCTTGGATGGGTAAAAATTTTGCAACAGCTTTTCACTCCCTGTGAATACTAGGTTAGGCTATTTTTCTTTCAGGCAAAATTTGAAGTTTTAAGTGCTTACTGTACTTCAACTTCCCCTCCTTCATTCCTTCTTTCCTCCCTCCTTCCTTCCTTCCCTCCTCCATTGCCTCCCTTTCTCATCCCTCCTTCTTTCCCTCCGTGGTGGGATTAGACCAGTTTTGCAATCCTTTTTGATTTATGGATTTCCAAAATCTCCAGGGAGGTGAGGACTCCTGAGGAAGCTTCTTTTATCCAGGGTGCTGTATGGCATATGTGAAAATATACTTCCTGGGCACCCCTCGTGGACCTCTTTAGAGTATGCTGTTGATCCCCAAGTGCCCATGGGTCAAAAGTTGAAAAACATTCACATAAGAAATTATCATAAACATTAATTATTGTAATGACTGCATTTTCTGGTGAAAGCACCACTCAAACTTTGTGGAGATTTCCTTTTTGTCTGTGTGCATGTATGTACAAATGTATTTCTGAGACTTGTGAGACTTGTGAGCCTTATGACTCATACCTGCCCTTCACAAAAATTGCGGGATCTTTATGGTATTGTTGGAGCACTTTATACCTGGTGCATCCTGATATTGTTGCTTCAGGTAGTAACTGGATAATAAATAAGAACTTGCAAGTTCTTATACAAGAACTCCTTATGGCTCAGATTTTTAAACGCAGCCTCTGGATTCAGAGCATAATTACCCTCATCATAAGACAGGTGATAGCAACCTATGAAAACTTTTCTGATGGATGGCTGGGAACAGAAATAAAAACTCTTTTCTTACCAGTGCTTCTGGGCATCCTACAATGTAATTTTTATCTATTCAACCTTTAGGTGGGAGGGATGGGATGAGATCTGACTGAGTGGCAGTGCTAACCTCATTATCTTCCCACATCAGGTCATGTTTTTCTGGTCACTTATCCAACACATCCACTGGTGCAGAAATGTATTTAAATTCCATTGGAAAAAATCTGGAACAATTCTGTCAGACCAGTATTTTCTCCTGATACCTTCAGTTAGCACAAATCTAGCGGAACTACATGCCTTGCTAAGACCTCCATTTGAAGAAGGCCCATACAAATATGGTGACATAAACTACCTCTGTGGAGTTTCTTGAGTGACTGTGTAATTGTTAAACTTTCTTTTTTTCATAGAATCATAGAATAATTTAGGTTAGAAAAGACCTTTAAGACCATTGAGTCCAACTGTTAACCTAGCACTGCCAAATCCACTACAAAACTGTGTCCCTAAGTGCCACATCTACATGTCTTTTGAATACCTCCAGGGATGGTGACTCCACGACTTCCCTGGGCAGCCTGTTCCAATGGTTGACAACCCTTTTGGTGAAGAAATTTTTTCTAAACCAATATCCAATCTAAACCTCACTTGGTGCAACTTGAGGCCATTTCCACTTGTCCTATTGCTTGTTACTTGGGAGAAGAGACCAGCACCCACCTCACTACAACCTCCTTTCAGGTGGTTGTAGAGAGCAATAAGGTCTCGCCTGAGCCTCCTCCTCTCCAGACTAAACAGCCCCAGTTCCCTCAGCCATTCCTCATAAGACTTGTTCTCCAGACCCTTCACCAGCTTCGTTGCCCTTCTCTGGACACGCTCCAGCACCTCAATGTCTTTCTTGTACTGAGGGGTCCAAAACTCTTTTCGTGGTGCAACCTCACCAGTGCTGAGTACAGGGGGACAATCCCTTCCCTTGTCCTGCTGGCCACACCGCTTCTGATACAAGGCCGGATGCTGTTGTTCACCCTGGCCACACCCTGGCCACATGAATGTGTGGCTCATGTTCAGCCGGCTGTTGACAAGCACCCCCACGTCCTGTAGCACTGCATAGGATTGTTGCGACCCAGGTACAGGGCCCGGCACTTTTCCTTGTAGAACCTCATGCAGTTGGCCTCGGCTCATCGGTCCACCCTGTCTAGATCCCTCTGCAGAGCCTTCCTGGCCTCAAGCAGATCAACACTCCCCCCTGGCTTGGTGTCATCTGCAAGCTTGTTGAGGCTGTACTTAATCTCCTTGTCCAGATCATTGATAAAGATAATAAACAGGACTGGCTCCAGTACTGAGCCCTGGGGAACACCACTTGTGGCTGGCCATCAACTGGATGTAACTAATTTAACTCCATTCACCACCACTCTTTGGGCTCAGCCATCAACCCAGATTTTTAGCCAGTGAAAAGTCCACCTGTCCAAGCCATGAACACCCAGTTTCTCCAGAAGAATGCTGTAGCAAAGTGTCAAAGGCTTTAGTAATGTCTAGGTAGACAGCATCTGTAGAGAACTTACAGAGGAATGAAGGCAGGCTAATTTACATTGCTAATATACAGCTGTGCACTTGCTTGGGGTGGTGGGTTGGCTGATGTGGATAAGGTACAGCTGCGGCTGGTTCCTGCTAAGTAGTTAAATATCTCTAAGGAGTATAGAAGAGGAGCAGCCAATGAAGAGAGACCTGGAAGAAGCAGAGGGAGAAGAGAGAGTGCCCTGGAGGTAGGAAAGACAAGGAGAAAGATGCAGCAGAGGCAAGAAGCAGGGTGGACTGGCCTGAAGAATATGCAGGAACAGTAGATGAATGGTTGAAGCCTTGTAGGGGCTCGGGGGCTGTGCCAGGGCAAGGCATGCTAACTACTTATTGAAGTAAATATGGTATGTGATGATAAAAGCCTTGCTGCAGCTGGCTAGTTTTGATAGTGCTGCGACAAACATCCACAGTCTTTCCCTCATCCACTGAGTTGCTTTGTCATGGAGGGAGATCAGGTTAGTCATGCAGGACTGCCTTTCATAAACTCATGCTGACTGGGCCTGATCACTGGGTTGTCCTATACCTGACATGTGATGCCCCTCAGGATGATCTGCTCCATAACCTTCCCTGGCATCAAGGTCAGACTACCAGACCTGTGGTTCCCTGGATCCTCCTTCCTGCCCTTCTTGTACATGGGTGTCACATTGGCCAGCCTCCAGTCTGCTGGGACCTCCCTGGTCAGCCAGGACTGCTGATAAATGGTTGAAGGTGGCTCAGTGAGCACCTCTGCCAGCTCCCTCAGTACCCTTGGGTGGATCCCATCAGGTCCCATAGACCTGTGAGTATCTAGGTGGTGTAGCAGGTGCTAACCATTTCCCCCTGGATTATGGGGCTTCATTCTGCTCCCCGTCCCTGTCTTCCAGCTCAGGGGGCTGGGTACTCAGAGAACAACAGGTCTTACTATTAAAGACTGAGGCAAAGAAGGCATTAAGTACTTCGGGTTTTCTTCATCCTTTGTCACTATGTTTCCCCCCACATCCAATGAAGCATGGAGATTGTCCTTAGCCCTCCCTTTGCTGCTTGTGTATTTATAGAAACATTTGTTCTTGCCTTTTATGGCCATAGCCAGATTATGTTCTAGCTGGGCTGTGGCCCTTTTAATTTTCTTCCTGCATAACCTCACAACATCCTTGTAGTCCTCCTGAGTTGTCTGCCCCTTCTTCCATCAGTCATGAACACTTTTTTCTTTTTTAGAGTTCCAGCCAAAGCTCTCTGTCCAGCCAGGCTGGTCTTCTTCTCTGATAGTGTGTCTTTCAGCACATGGGGGTGGCCTTTAAGTTATCCTTCTCAAATAGTGTCCAGCCTTCCTGGACTCCTTGGCCCTTCAGGACTGCCTCCCAAGGGACTCTGTCAACCAGGCTCCTCAACAGGCCAAAGTCTGCCCTCCGGAAGGCCAAGGCAGCAGTTCTGCTGACCCCACTCCTTACTTCTCCAGGAATTGAAAACTCTTATCATTTCACATTTGCTGTGCCCAAGACGGCCTCCAGCCATCACATCACCCACAGGTCCTTCTCTGTTGACAAACAACAGGCCCAGCGGGGCGCCTTCCCTCGTGGCTCACTCACCAGCTGTGTCAGGAAGGGACCTGCCACACACTCCAGGAGCCTCCTAGGCTGTTCCCTCCCTGCTGTGTTGTGTTTCCAGCAGGCATCAGGTGGGTTGAAGTCACCCACAAGAACAAGGTCTAATGATTGTGAGACTTCTCCCAGCTGCTCATAGAATATTTCATCTACCTCTTCATCCTGGTTGGGTGGCCTCTAACAGACTCCCACCAGGATATCTGCCTGGTTGGCCTTCCCCCTGATTCTTGCCCATTAACACTCAGCCCTACGGTCACCATCATTAGGCTCTAGCCAACCAGATCACCCCCTAACATACAGGGCTACCCCCCCGCCTCTCCTTCCTTGCCTGTCTCTTCTGAAGAGTTTATAGCCATCCATTGCATCACTCCAGTTATGAGTCGTCCCACCATGTTTCCATGATGGCAACTATGTCATAGTTTTCCTGCTGCGCAGTGGCTTCCAGCTCCTCCTGTTTGTTGCCCATGCTGTGTGCATTGGTGTAGATGCACTCCAGCTGGGCTATTGATCCCACTTTTGGAGGGATCCACCTTTTGGAGGGGAGAAGCCCTAATTCCTACATGATCAGTCTCAGACGCTTCCATGGTTTCTAATACATCAGTAACCCTTGTGTCTTTGCTGCCACATAGAACTCCATCCCCTACCTCCACTGAAACAGCAGACCAAAGGATCTCGCTAGCCCACTGTCCCTCAAACACTGGTGTGCTGCCCCCAGACTTATCTCCATTGAGCCTGGTTTTATCCCTTTCCCCCTTCAAATCTAGTTTAAAGCTCTTTCAGTCAGCCCTGCTAACTCCCGAACAAGAAGCATTGTTTAATATACTTAATTTCTCTCTCTTTTGTTCACACAGCAGAGTCAGGGGGATGGCTGCTTTGTCTGACCTCTCCTCCATGGGAATAGTAACTATAATGGGTTTAATTAACTATGTGGTATTGACGTAATTAGTTATCCCAGTGATTATACTTCTTTAATAAAAGCACTTCATTTGGGATGCATTTCTCTTCTGTATATGCAGAGCCCTACACCTATATTTCATAACTGTCTAGACATCAGAACTGTGTGCATATTTTAGCATTGGCCCTTGAGAGAGAGGTTATCTTGCGTGGCTTAAGATAATTGGGAAGAAATGATTTTGCCCCCTGGTTTCAGACTCACTGCCTACTGAGAGTAAAGGAGATGGGGGAGGGACAGGAGTTCAGTTTGGGGAAACCAAAATGGGGAGCGAGGGAAGGCTGGATTTGAAAACCACATGTTCAGGCACTGGCTCTTTCTAACTTTTGGAGCCCGAAGACAGTAACACTAGAGGGAACTGAGAAAGTTTAACCTTTGGGTGGAGTAGATGCTATAATTGATATATACTTATGTACACAGAACTGTAGGTGTTTATGACACAAGCCTAATTGATTGTATTATATTTACATACATCAAGCCTCAGTAACTCTGTTATTGTTATCACACAGCCAAATCAACAATAAGGAATGAATTCTAGTTTTCAATTTTGTTTTGCTTTTAGTTGCTTTTTTTGTTTTCCTGGGAAGGCACCGTTCATTGTGTTTCATCCCTTTGGCTAATCTTGAAGAGCAATGCTACAAGGAGGAGAGATTACCGTATGAAAATGCCATTTTATATCATATGAACACCTCAAGAAAAAAAAAAGAACAAAACTAAAAGGTCTAAGGGAGAGAATAACTCACTGTTCATGGATCAATCTACAACAAAACACTATGAGTGAACTCCTTTGGCTTATCTCTTAGTTCATAGCTGGGGGGAGGGATTCCTATCTGATAAAATATACTAAGAGATTAATGTATTCTGCACACAGCCTACTTCATAGGTAGGAGGTGTTATTCCTGTTCTTGTTGCTGTGTTTTATCTAACATTTTAAAAGTTTTCTTTCTCTCTTTCCCTATCTGCTCTTCTTCATCTCTTTAGTTTGCAGAACTGTGCCGCAATCCCTTCAGTCTTTCTTTCTTTCCCTGTTCAGAGACACAGACTGAAATCACTGCAGGCATTTGAATGCTTCATGCAGCACAGGAATGAACTCTGTGGGTCATCGTAACAGCCAAATACATAAACAAGTTCCCAAGAAACAGGGGAAGCCAAGCAAATGGGGAAGAACTGGTTGTGAGACCTGCAAACACATCTTGTTCTCTGATCACAAGGGTTGCTCTACTGAAGCCCCCATCCCTCATTAAATCAATAAAATCATGTGTCCTTTATTTTAATCCTGTATTCCAGAAGCAAGGAAAAAGGCTGAGGCTTTTAATTTCATTGTTTCTAACAAATCACTGAGATGATATTGACAAAGGTTGATTCCTCTACCTTAGTGTTTCAGAAAATGTCAGTATGGAGGCAGGTGCTGGGCATTCAGCCACTTTTTTCAAAAGCAAAAAAGGAGATCTGTGACAGCCGTGCTGCAAATACTGTAGCTTTCTGAGACATTTTGTTTGGTTTGATGTTGTGCTGCAATGACGAGAGAGGAAGGATCTGTTATGTACAGCTGCATGAATCTCTGGATTGAAGTTTTTACAGCCTTAGATCCTCTTTTATACAGTAAAGGGGAGATGAAAGCAAATAACTCACATGCCATGAAACAGGTACAATGGGATTCTGAAAGGCTTAGCATTCCTTGTAAGTATTTGATCGAAATTCAGACAAGGGAACTTTGCACTGTCATTTGGTGGAGTGACAAACATGGTAAAAATACTTCCAAAACCTTCGTTATTTTGTCAGATGCAGCTTGATTGAATTAGCAAAGAATGAGTCACAGTTAAAAAAAGAGCCATTCTCCCCTGAAATTTATTAAAGTTTGGGTGGTAAAGAAGAACGTGTTTATTTCCTAAGTGAAATGTAGGCAGAATATGTATCAGGCCATGTAAACAGTAGTGTTACTTTCCTATGCAAGGCATGTTCAAAAATTATCTTTTACTAAGATCATAAAATAGCTCCAAATCTCAGTGTAAATGGGGTTTCTGTTTCCCACAGTTATTTATCCACTGTCAGATCTTGTATATCTTACATGAAAAAATGCTTGGATGAAAATGGTGAATAATGTAAATACAGGCTGGCTGTTTACCAAAGATTGTTCATCTTCAAAGAGAGTTCTTTTGTTCCGAAAAGTGTTCTGTGGATATTTCTTTTCTGAAAGATGCCACTAACACTATGTCTCTTGTCAGTTTATGTAGGGCTGAACCAATGTATGTGTTGGTCACAAAACTGATATAATATGTGCTGTTACTTGTGGTAACTTCAAACACCCTGGTTACTGACCTAGTCTGTTATTTACTTAGTTTTCAAGAATGTTACATGGTGATAGATTAGAAAAACAAAAAACCTTCACTGAATGAATCTGCTGATTCTTGGATAATGCTGGGTAATAATAATGATAGCAACAATAAAATATAGCACTAAAAGAAGAACCCCTTAAAATAATGTGGATCGTTCGCACCTTCAAATAACATATGCCACCACACAGCCTTTCATTTGATCAATGAGTAACTGTAGTTTGGATTCAGTAAGACCCCAATGAAAATCCCTGAAATGTTCTAGATGTGCTATGATCACGATTGCAGACTTATTAGACACTTAAATAAACAGAAGTAACATAAGACAGCAGGGTGCTTGGCCCCCAGATTAGCTTCTAACTAGTAATTCTCCTCCAAGAAATCATAAAAAAAAATGTAAAAGTACTTATAATACATAAGTTAGAATGTAGCTCATGCAGTCAAAGCTTAACTGGTTATTGTAGCACTAATGTGTAAAACAGAAGTCCAGTCGTTTCAGCAGTTGTAGAAGCAGGTATATTCTATGGCTTTGTCCACATACAGTCTGTCATGAGAAGAAGAAACAACTGGTGTGGCTTAGAAGGAGCTGGTTTCATTACTGGGATTACAGAACTCTGCATAGTCACACAGCTAAGTTACCCCAGAAGATCTGCATACCACTGTGGCTTGGTAGCCAGAGCTGGGTTTGTTCATCACCTGTACTCAGGTCTTCCCTACAGCAGTGTGTTTTCACCCACTAACATCTAAGTACGCTTTTTCAGGTAGTCATATTTACAGGAGGTCCGGCTGCTTACCAGTCTCAACAGACAGCTTGTACCATCCTGGGCTGGATTAGGAATAGTGTTGCCAGCAAGTTGAGGGAGGTGATCATTCCCCTCTGTTCAGCACTAGCAAGTCACATCAGAGTGTTGGGTCCAGCTCTGGGCTCCCCAGTAGAAGAAAGAAATGGACATACTGGAGAGAGTCCTGTGATGACCCACAAAGATGACTGAGAGACTGGAACGTCTGTTGTATGAAGAGAGGCTGAGAAAGCTGGGACTGTTCAGCCTCTTCTCTCAGGAGAACACTGAAGGGGATCTTACCAATGTGTATAAATACCTGGTGGGAAGGAATGAAGATGAGGAACCCAGGCTCTTTTCAGTGATGCTCAGGACATGAGGCAACAAGCACAAATTAAAACATGGAATTCCATCTGAACACAACAAAACACCTTTACTGTGAAGGTGGTCAAACACAGGAACAGGTTGTCCAGAAAGGTTGTGGAGCCTCCATCTTGTGGACATACTCAGAATCTAACTGGACTTGGTCCTGGGCAACCTGCTTTAAGTGACCCTGCTTGAGAAGGGCGTTTGGGCTAGACAATCTCCGGAGGTCCCTTCCAACCTACTTATATGATTCTGTACTGCATACTTCATGGGAATAAAGTATCATCAACGGTTAGCATTTTGCTAGTAGAGCTGGGTCATTGCAACCTGGAGTTTCCATCCAGGGCAGTTGGTAAACTGCTCCGCAGAAGGGGCAGACTGGCCTGGCTGTCAAAACGCACTTTGTAGCTAGATGGGAATATACCATTGAGACGCTCGAGAGCAACATCCATACAGATTCAGAAAGAAATCACATGCTGTACACAGACAGTTTTCTGCACTCTCAGTAGATTGAAATTGCAGCCAGAGCACTCAGAGAAGGCTCAGAAAAGGTGCCAGGTTAGCACTTTTGCCCAAACTAACTTTGTGCAAGTAAATGAAATCTTTCCATGCTTTAGCTTCCTGCTGATAAGAGTAGCTACTAATAATGTTTCCTTTTCTGTCTTGTGTATAGATCCAGCTGTAATAAACCAAAGCTGTTCTCATTGTATGAAGTCACATAGAATATACATAAAAGGTATAAAGATATAATCATGATGGCAACAAATTAGGATCCTGCCCATTGGGATGGCATGTTTGTAGCATGTTTACCTCATGAGTTTTCAGAGCAGGACTTTGAGTGTTAAGCACAAATTTAAAAAAATATTCTTGAACTCCAGCAGCTGCTATGCAATATTCTTCAGCAAACTAGACCAAAATGATATTACCAAGAGAGATCTGTCTCTATTTTGCAGACCCTAACAGATTGCTGGATGACCCTTCAATCAGCCTCTAAATCAATATAATATGGTACTCAGGAATATTTGTTTCTGCTTGTGTTAAGCTATTTAGTACAATATGCGTGGTGATCAGTCACTAACCATCTTCCTGTCCTGTTGGCTCCTTTCTGCATATATTAACTAGGGTTGGCTGGAAGAACTCTGGCTGAATAATCAGAGAATTTCTGTTTTATACAAATCCAACCACTTGACACAACTCAGTCTTTTTTGCTGAAATTTCATTTTGAAGAAAAAGGGAGGAGTAAAGTTGTAAGAGATTCAAACTGACTTGGTTTTGGTAGTGTGAAAATGAAGACTAATTTCTTCACTTCGGAATATGTCCATCGTATATATTATTAAACCCAAGTGAAATTGTCAAATTGAACCAGTATTTATTTTATTCTTGGTAGTTTAAGTTCTGATTTGTCTGAAATGTAAAGAATATTTAGGTAATCCTGGTGAATTCTGATTTCATTCAAGACAAACTCAAAATTCTACCAGGACTGGAAATTCCCATCTCCAGAGTGCTCACAGAATGCTTCCTATATGCATGAAACAAACACCCTGACAAATCAGTTTAATAATGTTTTCTTTTCCTATGCTGAGCTACATGTTAGCTGTGGAAGATACAGAGGACTCTGATGCATTTCAGGTTGTACAAGATGTGAATATAAATGGTGTGAAAGATGCCACATAACAGGAAGTACAATACAAGTAACAAAAGACTGCGGGGACTGTAATGCAATCCAGTTTTAAAGCATAGCTGGAAAAGATATCTACTGTGCCAGGCTCTACCTATTGATAATCATAGATTTAGCATGAGTTAATGATAATCTATATTCCATTAAAGATTATGGGAGGAAATTACTATAGAAGATGACACTGCTAGAAAAATATAACTATAGGCTTCACTCATGCTCTTGCAACCTCTTTACCAGCATCACTGTCAGTAATGTGACAGTCACCACTGCAGAAGACTAGAGGTGGGAAATCACATTATTGTCAACCCCATTACTTCTGTATTTTTAGTTAAGAATCATGGGAACACATTCCATTCTGGAGAATCTCAAGAACTGTTTTACAATTTAAATGGCATTTTCTTATTCAACCCATTTAAGCCTTGAATTTAGCCCATTATATTTATTCCCATTAGTGGCATAGCAATAAATGTGTATTTCTGTTTCCTCTCTTTAGCCCTGCAGAGCCAGTGCAACTATTACTGAGAGACCTGAACTTTTCCTGTTAAGCCTATGAACAGAATAGCTAACGCAGATTTATTTTGGCTTTTAACTCTGCCAACGAAGGCGATAGTCTTGCGCAGGTGTAAGAGACCAACATTTGTCTGCAATCTCTTACAATGAACTATGAGGCAAGAGTCCCAAAAGACACACCTGATAGTCAGAACCAAGATTAAGTTTGCAGAGCTGTTTAAAAATATGTCTTTTTGCATCAAGAGAGAACGAATGTGACTTGGAAGTTCAGAGACTTTGATGACACAGCACCAGATTACATATAGTCATCCGATTAAAACAGCATGTACAGATTTGAATAATATTCTTTATTTTTTTGGAACTGAATTAGAATCACCTGAAATGTGGCAAAAAGGCTGATCTCGTAGTGTGCAGCTGTGACCAGAAGTGCTGGGAAGTTCAGGAGAAACCCTCTTCTAAGTTTTCTAAATTAGCACTGGTACTTCAGTCAATTTTTTCCTGTTTCTGCATTGTGGGTAAGAAGTAATAACAGGAATCTTTTGATGTGAACTGCTTGGTACACAGTAATCCCCAGTTATGCATTTTCATAAAGGTTGTAAACTAATATCTAAGACAATGTTTTACAAAGCAAACACTGTTTGGTGAGCTTTTGAGACTTTGTCAAATCTTGCCAAGAATGATTTGTCAAAGAACTTAAGGCAAAAAACCACACAAATAATCAAATAAATCATATCAATATTATCCAATGAACTCTGCCTTGATGAATTAGTGTCATCCTGTTATTTGTCAAAACAGCCAAGCTTCATGGACTATTTAGAAAGAGCTGAAGTGAGATGAGTTTGGTAGGAACACACTATGATAATCTGCTCAGTCTAAGGGTGCATCTTGACTGGGCATGCTTTTAACAGATAAACAAGGAACCTATAACCAAGGTAACCCCATCAAATGTAATGCAAAACTGTCCGGAGCCATCAAAACAGTAAAACAGAAAAAATTTCCCAAGTAGCCTGGGAAATGATGATACACATCTAGAGATGAAGGGAAAGTTAACTTTGGAGACCTTTCTCTGTAACAGTTTTGACTGCATGAACATCTTCCAAATGCTTTTAATATGCTCCCAATTTTAAGTTGCACTGGAGATCATTAGGAATATAAAGCAGTAGAATTGTATCCATTAGTTCAAATCTGTTATATTAAGCAGGAAAGATGTATTACCAAATATTCAGAGAACTCACAGTCTCAGGACTAAAGAACTGAGGAGATCATGAAAGTTTCTAGGCAGATCACAGGCCTCTGAATTGTGCCTCTTACTCTGTGTACTGAGCCCATAAAACACAATGTTATCTTTCTCTGACTTGAGCAATGAGCCAGAAATCCAGATTCTGTTGTTTAAGTCAGAAGGAAAGAGAAATTGATGCTAAAATCCTATTTATTTTTTAAAAAAATGTACAAAGGCTTCTTTTCTTCAGTACAACAAATATCAGATGGGGAGAGATGCTATCTTTCCTCGAAGCTCTGAGATCTTTTCTAATCAGCACTTATCCCAACAGCTCTCTGTTGGCTTGGCTGCAGGGCTGTGTTCCCAGTTCGTATTCTGAGTTTGTCTGCTGCTCTCTTAGTCTGGGTTTTTTCTGCCTCCATGTCAAAGACGTGTACACATTCATAGATGACATTTGGCCAGGTACACCAAACTGAGAAAGGGCTAGCTATTTTTTTCTAATTTTTTTTTTTTTTTAGTCTGCGTCTTGCAGACACAGCTGCATATTTCAGAAAGGTATCATGATTTGAAGACAGCAAGAGATGGAGTCCTCTTCTTCCCTTGGCTGGGTGTTCATATGGTTAATCACCTTCACTATCAGATCTCTGTGCTTGATTCTTCACCAGAGTTTTCTTGAGAACTCTTTTCAGCTTATGATGTTCTTTTCTTTCTTTACTATACTTAAAGGCCTTCAGTAACTGGTGATTACTCCTTATGAAAGTACTTATACACTGTGATTAATTAATCTCTTGGCATGTTTTCTGATGAAATAAATAGAATTATTTCTTTAATTCTTACTGAAAAGTATTTCCTTCAGTCCTCAGATCACTTCTGTGACTCTTCATTGCACCTCTGCCAGTGCATCAATGATGTAAAATGTGAGCACCAGAAATGAAAAGTAAGCATTACTCCTATCAGTATCCTACATTGAGCTCAAATGCTCATCTCTGCTCTGCTTTTCTGCATTACTCTTCTAGTTTTATATACACAGCTGAATTAACTGTTTTGCTGGAGCACTGGGATTCATGTGGAGTTGCTTATCCAGTGTAATAAGTCTTTTGGAAGGTCTCTGCTTTCAGGGATGTCATCCTACTTCTAGAGTAATGAAGTTCTAAAGCTTGAATAAGTAGTGAGAAAAGAACGGTCTGTTGGGTTGTTTAAATTAGGAGTAGTAACTGGTATTGCAAATGAGCAAGTGGACAAACTTATATTTTAGTTTATCAGTACCTATTTGCAGTGATCTGATGTGTATTCAAATGGCTGTGATCTGTGTTGTATATAAAACTGGAAAGCTTAAATTTCCTACAGAAGGACTTGACACAAATACCTATGGTTTTGAATTGTGGTCCAAGTAAAATCTTATTCCATTGCAAAGGCTTTAAAGAAACCATAGTGAATAATAATCAACCTGCTCATTCAGCAACTAGAGAAAGTTCTTGACTGCAAGGTCATGACCTAATTTGCATTATTATTTGAAGTTAGAAGAGAAAAGGGGACATATATTTCAGTAGCACCAAGGAAAATATATAGCACTACACAAAGAAGTGGCCAAAAGGTAATATAGATTAGAAAACTAGAAGATTACTCTCTAAGGACCTCCTTTTTCTGTGGGGTGCTTGTTGTAGCAAAAGAAGGCAGATTTTTTTTCTTTTAAATATGTATTAAGCATCTGGAAAAGCAAAGTCACATGCCAGAAGGTGTGACCTAAATGTAAGCTAAAAAGTGGGGAAGGAAGGTGAGGTCCCAAAGTTTGTGTCATGAGCCCCGTTGTGCTAAATGAGAGAACCAAGTCCCCTATTTTGAACTCTGGTCTGGAAATGTAAGTCTACAAATCTGAATAATATTCTTTCCACTGAATTATTCTCCTTACTTATCTATACAAACTCTTAGGTTTCTTGCTCTGTATGTCTGGACTGTCTCATGCAAAATAGGGCTTGATAAAAAAAATAAACTACATAAGGATTTGATGTCAATATGGAATCATTTGGGTAATTTCTATTTTGTTAGATTCTTCTATATATAATCCAGAATGTGCAACTGGTCCTCTCAGAACGTAGGTGAACTCCAGTATATTAATTTGAATAGGAAATCCTCATAAGGATTGCAAGTACTGTTCAGCTGTACCTATATTTTAACAGAAGTAATAATTCTGTCACTGATTGTGTGATGAAATACATGCAGGACCTTTTTTTCACAGGGAGAGATCGGAGATAGATATAAAGCTAAGTGAAGATAAAGCTATAAATGAAGCTAAGTGTATGGCTCTTCATCCGAAAGCTGCTCTATACACATTCCCAATCCTCATTTTATTTCTGATGAAGCCTATCTGAAATTCATGGCGTTGACAGAATTGAAGGGGACCAGTTTAGTCTCAGTTGGAAGTATGCATTTGTCCAGTATTTTTTTTAAAAAAAGAGATGGTCCTTGATGTATTAGCTTTTTGTAAAACGTACATTGGAAAACAAAAAGACTTACAATAAATTGAAGCAGAGATTCATGAGATTTACAGACTGTATACACTGATTAGTATTTAAGCTTATTTGAAAGGGATTCTGTGGGCTTTGCCAGAATCATGTATTTTGAAAAATTTATACCAAATTACTATTATTAATACCTTAGATTTTTTTTAATGTACATTAAAATTAGAATTAGAGTAAATTTCCACTCTGCTCTTCCAGCAGGCAAGTTCATTTTGGTTGCAGCAATTTCAGAATCAGGATGGAAAGGGTAGGATACATCAAGTTAATTTCAAACATGTAATAGATAAAAAACATCCTTGGATGTACTTAGTATAGCTGGATGAAACTTTTTTGTCATATAATATAGATATGGATAACAAACTATTCACATAGTTTGCTAAATTTGTAAAGTAACTTTGACTAAAAAAAAAGTATGTATAAAAAAGGCATTAAAATTTGAGAATTTGAGGGGGAATGAAGAAGAGGGAGTCAGACTCCCTTCAGTGGTGACCAGTAACAGGACAGGCAAGGGACATAAACTGAAATACAGGAAATTTTATTTAAACATAAGAGAACTTTTTCACTGTGAGGGTGGTCAAACACTGGAACAAATCCAGAGAGGTTGTAGATGCTCCTTCCTTGGAGATATTCAAAATCTAGCTGGACATGGTCTTGGGCAACCTGTTCTTGTTGACTCTGCTCTGAGAAGAGCAGGGCAGACTAGGTGATGTCCAGAGGTCCCTTCCCAGCTCAGTGACTCTGCAATTCAGAGAAGTTCTCATGCTCTGAACCCCTGAAAATGAGGCATTTTATTTAGAAACCTGTACTGGAAGGTATTTGCTTTTTAAAGTCACACAAGAAAGGTAAGTGACATTAGACTCCATACTAGGAATTCGTTTTCTTGATCGTTTGACCAATGTTAGTCCAAGACAAAAGGCAAGTTAACGATTCAAAAATTTGCTACTAGACAGAAAAAGAGACTGATTTTTTATGCTGATGTCAAGGTCTCTAAACTGAGTTAGAGGTCGTTTGAGTCATCTCTTCTGGTCCTTTGCTTATTAGGACACATCTAGGAAAAGATCTGTGACACCAGCAGAACTGAAATTTTGCATGCTGCTAAATTTAATTCGTTCACAGCCACTGAAATGGATGGTTTACCTCATCTCCTCTTACATTTCAGTGAAATGAAGCAATGATCTGCTGAAGCTAAAATCACATTGGTCTTAGAACATGAAAATGGACCGCATTAGCTTTAATAGAACAGCAGATCATTTTTATTTTTTTTTCCCCAAGTTTTGCCAGTAAAGCCATTGTTCTGGCTGGGTACATGATTTCATTAAATGAATTTTAATAGATAGTTTTACAAGAAGGCTTACTTTTTTTACGGAAAGAGATAATAGAAAAAGTACAGGAATGCTTCTTAAACATACCTTTAAACTGTACAATGGCTTGGGAGACAGATGAAATAGAATCTAATGCATCTTTTCAGATTACTGTATAACAAACTCAGCCCTGGCTAGCAGACATTCAAATAGAAATATCTGAAGTTATTTCCAGACTGTTAAAATCATGCTATTCCCTAAAATGATACGGTATACATAGGTAATTTGTAGGCAAGATGCTATCAAGGTTCATTGATCAAGGATATATTATTCCAATCTGCTGAAAAAATTTAAGCTATAGAAGTTCCAGTGAGATATCTGTTGCAGACATGCCATCCTAAGTTGATGTGCAAAAGCATAATCCTTCCACAAAGTGCTAAATGTCTGGCAGGTGTACACAAAGCAGGGAAATCTTGAATGAAAACATTGTTACTGTTAAGGAAGTATTCCAAATGGCAGCATTTTTTTGTTGTAAGTTTCTTAGCTTTTGATTTTGGATCAGTGATTCATGTTTAATATTTTTTAGTTCTGGATAATTGTTTGAAACCTATCAAAATATAGTAATATCTATCTAGCCTAGAATTACTACACAGGTATCATCAGATGGACTTGGCAATAGCAAAAGTTTGTATCTTTTTAATAATAACATGGTATTTTCTTTTAGAAAAAATGCAGGTATTTTTCATAGAAATGTTCATTGCTTGCTTATACTTATGGTGTGCATGTTTAAGTTATCTTTATTTGAAGAACTTTCTTGCTGTGCCTTCCAGAGTAACTGAAGCTCATGCCTTCATTGCAACACATATTATGCATTCCTTTCTTGGAGAGTTAACAGGGAATGACGTTATCGGTGACTCCCCAAAATATGTTCATTCCAAGAGGGTGGGTTTTCATAAGTGAATAGTTAGTTTGTGCCATGCTCAAAGCACAAATGTTTCATCATGCTTGCATGAAACTACAGGAGTGTGAGAAATATTGCTTGGGATCATGGGTCTTTGTAAAAAGAGTGATGCTGTTTTGGAATATATAGATTCCATGGTTCTGATTGTCTTCTCTATTCCAATAATTATTATTTTTTCAGGAGCAGTACCAGCTGCCATACAGTGTGCCTAAGACTCCAAAGGAAGACCTGCTGCAATGAGTCTACAGTATAAGCAAGTGAAAGCAAATTGCTAGAGACAAATAGAGGAATCTAAAGAAGCAGTAAGGCAGGTCTATACAATAGACAGCGTCTTCATCACACCATCCTTTTGCAAACTGATTGGCAAGAGAGATTACTAAGAAAGGATTGAAAATACTTCCATGAAATTAATTTGTTAACTGGAAACTACTCCCAAACAGAAAGGAAAACATGGGAGAAAACATGAAGATGCTTATATGAAATTTTAATGAGTGAATAAGAGCAGTATTGGTGGTATGGAAAGGAATGAAAGACAGGAATATAGGAATACTGTGTTTAGACAGTAGATTGTCTGAATTCCTATACTGCTTTCAATATAGGAATACTGTCAGACAATCTCACGTATTTGCTTCACCTGTGTAAGCAGATTACTTGCCCTGGAGATGCTATACAGTTAAAACCTGCAGAATTTAAGTATACCCTGCAAATTAATATCTAAGGAGTGGTCTGAGTGGTAGATGACAATCCAAAGTGTAGATATCTTATACAGGCAAAATGGTGGTCCAGTATGCATGAAGGAAACTGTGCTTGAGTGAACAGAGAATCAACCTAGGATTTCTGTTTGATCTAAAGAAGATAGACATATAGCAAAAAGGCAGCTTTGTAAGTAGTCTGTTCAGAGATAGTAACTGAATGAATGTTTGCTTAAGTGATTATCCAGGCTAGAGGTGGTAGCTGAGTTAATGTTTGCAGACAAGATTACCCAGAAATATGGTAGGTGTAGTAGGATGGCCATTTTTCAGTTTAACATTTTACTTTTGGAAAATGGTACTTTGTAAAAAGTGCGTAGATTTGTAGAGGAAATTAATCTTCAGTGTCAAGAATTTTTCACTGGTAAAGATGAAAGGAATTTTGATTTATGGGAGCAGAACTGCAGTTGACTCACCAGGATTTTGTTTGGAGAATCTGTCTGGCAATAAATGTATTTCTTATTAATTCTATTTCTGAGTGGGAAAAAATGGTGAAGATATTGGTGAAGCAGAAATACTGTTTCCTATCTAGGCTGGAATCTGTGAGCCCTGTGGCAACAAGAAGCTGTTTCCTATGTTGAAAATGGCAGTCCACACATGGAAGGTAAGGAAGAGGTGGTGGTGGTTGGACCAGGAAGATTATTGCAGGTTGTTATAAGCGTGGTTTCCACTTGGTGGATTCTGTGTTGGGTGGCAGTGCTAGGAAAAGATAAGTGAATTGAAGACAAGGTCACCTCTCTTGTACAAAGTTAGTAGGACTCTGTGAGACCATACAGACAGTACCTCTACGCCTTTGGGTTTGAGGAATGCTTTTGAGCTCCACCTTAGAAAGGTAAAATGGTCCATTGGAATTATACTTGGGTGAGTGACTTCATGTCTATGTAAGGGTGTTAGAGAGAAATCTATGCCAGCTTCTAGTCCCAGCCAGCAAAGACAGTAACAGTGTTTGGATATGAAGAGGACAGGACCCTTTCACTGTGTTCTTCCTGATCTTTGCTGACCAGAGTATGTGTAGAAGCTTTTCTTGAGCCCAGGCAGGTTGCTGGCAGTTCTTCTGAGCTCCAGAGCAGAGCTGGAACTGGGTGTCACCACTTCTCCCCTGTTCATTTCTGTAAACAAAAGTAGGAATGGAATAAAAAGGGTTGATACTCAGCAGGACCATAGCTTTCTAAAATATACAATCTTCTTGTATTGGTGGATTTTCCTGTTCTACTTGAGTATTATTTCACTTTAGCTTATTCTTGGTGTTTTCATCATTTTATAAAGTTGTACAGCAGATATAACGGGAAAAGACATCTTGTATCATATGCTCTGTAAATACTGAAGGAATCTTACATGCTTTCTGTTTTCTGTTCACCAGAAGCATGTGAATCTGTCCTAACTCAGCTCTTGCTAGCAATCTTCCTTACTGGAAATTATAATCATATGAGCTGCTCATGAGACAATCATGAGAAAACCTTTTGCATGTGAACCAGCTGATTGTGCTCACAGGGGGAAGAATTCAGCCCAGCAATGCTATGCATTTAATAGCTTTATCCATTCAGTTTTATAGATTGCCATTGGGTGCAGATGTTTTATGACTTGTAACAGTTTAATGTGTCCTGGTGGACTACCCTCCAAGTTTCTCTTCATCAAAGCACTTGCTCCAGGTAACTGGAATGTCGGATTTAAATGAAGTGCAATGTGAGAATGGGGATTGTCAGATTTTAAATGAAGCACGCACTGGCACTAGGTGAAGTTTTGAACATGGTAAGACATTTCCATGGCCCATCTCACAGCATCTCTACACCTCTCCTTCTTTCAATGTGCAAATTACTATAGTGAAAGAGCTACAGCACACAGACAAGCTAAATAATATCTGAAAAGAGGGAGATAATATTTCCCTTAAATTCAAAGTCAGACAAAAGATATGACAGTCAGAACAGCACCATTTCATTCCCCAAAGGCCAGCAGGGCCCTTATGTGCGCGCTGTTCACTCACAGAGCTGTAAGCCTTTGCCTCACTCCTCCTGTGCTACTCCTCCTGTTATCCACATGTCCCTTGGGACGATGAATATCCCAGCTCTGCTTCCCATCTCTTTCCAGAGGTTTCTTCCATCTTGCTCTTTCAAATACACATCCTCTTTCTTCCTGTCTGTCCCCCACCCTCTCCATTGCTCATCCCAATTGCTCTTTCTCAGTGCTGGTGAAACAATTGAAAACTCTGGAATGCTTTTGTTGTGATGCAGGGCTGAGTGGTCAAGGGATCCATGCTGGTAGTCCCCAGGGTCTTCAAGTACCTTCTTTTTCTCCTTTTGCAGAAATTTACTGGAGCAATAAATCTAGTGCAATGATGGAGAAAAACTGAGGCATGGGATCTCTGGAGAGAGGGAAAGGAAAAAAGAGTAACAGTGCTATAGCAGTTGTGCTGCTTTTGCCTGCCTCCTGTCTTACTGGCATGTTTTTCTATAAAGCTTATCTACTATGAGAGGAAAAAAAAAAATCCTTTCTGATGGTGGATGCATCACCACTAAGGACCCACACGGCACTAAAGTCCAGATTTCTCAATATCTGGAGAGCCAGCATTAAGTAGGTTATCTGATACCTAAAGAGTCGTAAAGGTGGCACCGTAAATGATATCTTTTCCTGAGGCAGACAATGAGGCAAAGATAATCACAGTGACAAAAAGACAATGCATGTCATGCTGAAACAGAAAAAGTACAAACCTCCAAGACCTCAGAGTGTCTCAGAGAAGAGACCTTCAGCTTTTTTTGACAGGTTTTGCATGTTTGACTATTATTAACACAACAAAAGGTTGCACATGGTTATTACTGAGATGGCAACCTCCCCTGGTTCATGTTTTTTGTTTGTTGTTCTAGAAGCAGTGCAAAAATGTCACTTGTTTTCTGTCTTTGCACATTTAGGCTGTGATGACTGGAAAAAAGTTTTCAGATTAAAGGTAAAATAGTGAGTCAGAAAGCATTCATTGACTTAGAAGGAAACATAATGCTTTTATTTAAAAAAATGAGGAGGCTTTGGAGGTGCCCAGAGTGTTAAATACCACTAAGCAAATAATTCCTACCAATAATATGCCTTGTTTTTCGTTAATAGAATATCTGTGAGTAAAGTTTCCCATTCTGCTGGTTGTTGCTGTCATTTGTATTTTGTAGGTGGTGAAAGAATCTTGGGATCCCAACTAACATTACTGTCCTGATGGGCTAAGTACTTTTAGGGCATGTAATTTGTGGGCCTGCTGGCCTGAAATGACTCAAGCTGATCATATTTAAAGGTCTGTGACTTGTGTTGTGTTTTATTTGGGTCTGCCAACTGTAATTCTTAATATATATGGCATTGTTTTTGTTTTCTAGGTTGGAT
The DNA here is from genome assembly GCF_023638135.1 of Falco biarmicus. Lineage (NCBI taxonomy): Eukaryota > Metazoa > Chordata > Aves > Falconiformes > Falconidae > Falco > Falco biarmicus. The sequence goes on along the minus strand of NC_079293.1, from coordinate 51,342,642 downwards.
GAAGATAACTCACAACAGCGTTGTTCCTGTAACTGCAGGAGGCAGCAATATTAAAGGTCTGAGGGAGTTTCAGTGTATAACCTCAGATTCTGCTTCCCGTGAGTTTTTCAGGCATGTTACATTAGAATTGAAGAAGGAAGGACAGAATGAATGTGACTTAATGTAAATCTGTTGAAAATGTGGCTTGAGTATTCACAAAAAGGCTTTTTATGCATTATTTATTCCTCCATAGTTAAATATGCGATGCTCACTAACTATGGCTGGTAAATGCACACCTGCAGAAAGGAATCTGGTGAGAATATGATAAAGGTCTTGCTTGGCTGAAGCACAAATTACCACTAGACTTGGGTGCAGAAGTTAATATTGTGATGATGATTATTCACTTGGGGGAACTGTGGTGGGTTTGCAATATGAGTTATAGCAATTTCTGGTTACTGCACAAATGCAAATATTTAGATGGGGGATTCACAGTAGTTTGCCACAATAGGAAAAAGCAAGTGGTAGAGGAAAGATATTTTTTCTTCTGACTTACATATGTAACTGTTGTCCAAGACACTCTGTATACTACATGGAGAGGTACAGACACTTTCAGGAAGTGGTTACTCTCAGTTTTAGATGTCTGAAATAAGGCAGATGGAAGAGCCTATTCCTCTCCACAGAAGAACTTCTAGACTGAATCACATTGTAACAAGCAGTCCTAGTAGTTAAAAGTGTGACCACCTGCAAGCAAACACAGCTCACGTCTTAGCACTCCGCCACCAGCGTAGTCAAACACAAAATGATAGTGCCTGACTGTATCAAATTCTCTTTCAACTGCATCAGAAGTAGCTCATCTGATCAATCAGTCATAATTGTGCTTGAATGTATAGTCAAATTTATACAACACAGAACATAGTATTACAGTCTGTCAGGAATTAACCCTCACCATGCAAAAGTTTCAGTTTGCATCTGTAAAGTTCATATTAAGAACAATTCCAGTGTGGCTGTACATTCAGATTTTTTTTTTTCACTGTTGAAATTTAGGATTTGATTTTGCAAAGATGCAGAGAGCATTTTCTGGACACTCAGTTCCTTGACTACTTTGAAGGGAATGACACAGTGCTTTGTGAGATCAAGGCCTTGTACCATGTAGAGTGTTAGCATCTGAACTGCTATGTTCCTTAGATGTGTAAAATTTTGAAATGCCTCCTAAAACTATCACTTACCCTCCACTACTACTTCCAGCTGCCAGACAGCAAATAGTCAGGTGTCTAAGCTTGGCTGATTGGCCAGGCTCCATCTATAATTGATGGAGACAAGCACTTCTGAGGGGAGATTCATCTGGTCTATGGAGACTGTGAATCACAGGTTTCCTATCTCTTGCCCCTGGCTATTTGTTGGCACCCCTGCCTTACTTTGCGGCACCTTTCAGTTGCACTGATAGGGCTGTTTGTGGCTGTGGCATTAATCAAGTAGCTTAAATTATTTCGGTTAAAAAAAAAAACAACAAAACCTGCCTTCCCGTATTACCGGCTAAAAGGGAAATCTACTCCCTGCCTCTACCTTTTTGAGTGTGGGTATAGAACTTTGACAAAATCGAGTATTTTTAAAACAGCAACGGCAATCTATCCAGGGAACTAATTTAAATAAAAAATGTGTTTTTGCTGTGTCTTGTGTGCTTTAGTTCAGGCATTAAAGAATAAAATAAAAGGACATGTGTTAAACAAAATTGTCTGCTTTGTAGTGCTTTTTCTTGACTCTCTCGTTCTTTCCCTGCCTGGTTCAGCCTTTCTCAAGCCCTGCAGATCCTGGGGGAGGGAGTACGTACTAAATTCCTTTCAGCCTTGGTAAACATACTTTGCACAATCTAAAACAGGGTAGTGTTACACTGGCTTTTCAGACCCCTTCGAGTCCTGGAAGGAAAAAAGAGGATATTTAACATCTGCATTTTACTGGAGTAGCTACAGGCACTGTTTGTTATGGAAGAGGGGGACAACGCTTGGGATTTTGAACTGAAAGGGACTGGCTTGAATTTCTGGGCCTGCTGTCTCCCCTCCCTCCTTGCCTGAAGGGCTGCTAACCCTGTACTGCTCCCACCAGAGGAGTGTGGCCAGCCTGCTCCATGCAGGGCACTTCATGGCAGGCAGGCTACCTGAGGGAAATTTTACTGTAGACGAGGGACAAGCTTTATTTCAAAGTTCTAAATCCAACTTTCTTGCAAAAGATTTCAACATTTTTGCATTTTAGTAGTACGCGGGTCATTTTGTTGCTGCTCTTAATTTCACAGCCCCTCCTTTCTCTGTGAAGTCAATGCTGTTCCACAGATTTGCTTGGGACCTGCAAATAGCAGTAGTAGTTTTAATGAAAAACTTCATGTTTAAATAAATACTAGACTTGGAGTGAGGATCACAGAAGCTACTTGTGACTGAACACTTCCGTGGACATCTGAGTGCCTGTAACTGTAATCTGGCTTTGTTTTACGTCTGCTTTAGAGGGATTGGGATCTCCAACTATTGTCAAATGCTTTTTAAGACGTTCTTTGGGCCCTCTGGTCACTGACACAGGGAATTTAGTTTTTCTTTGTGTTCAGGATATGTGAGATCAGACCCTCTTCCCCCCACCCCCCCAAATGCATACATTATTAAAACTGCCTGCCACAGCCTCCTCCCTCATACACTTCCACAAGCAGCTTGCTGCAAGTGTTTGATATTTGGGACTGAAGCTGCTGGTGACTGGCCACAGAAGAGCCTCTGTCTCTGTTCCTTAACTGGCCAAATGTAACTAACAAACAGGAGAAGGGCTTTGAGAGTGCGCTGAGGATTTGTTTTTTCCTGAGAGAGGTAGCAGATAAACAGGATTAGATTATTTACACAGTCTTGAAATCTGGGTCTACTAGGTTTTGCCCAAGGCATCCTTCTTATTTAGCTGCAAGATTCGATTGACTGAATGCAGTGTCAACATTTAGCTTTCTATCCTCACCTTACACAAGCTAATTACCTGAATGCAGGCAGCTCCAAATGTGAAAGGTGTGGTCGGGCTTCTCACCTGGTTCACTAATTGGCTCAGCCCCAAGGCTACCGTGGATGATGTGGGAAATGCTGTCCTTACACTGCATCCAGCAGTATCAAACAGTATACCAGCTCTCCTGAAGTTCAAGCTTTAGTTTTGCTATTGATCTTGACTTAATATAGGTGGGAATTTAGTTCAGTGGTAGATTTACTGGTGTAAAAGGTCTTGGCTTGCATGAGCAGTGAAATGGTTTTGTTGAACTTCAAGGTGAGCGCAGTGCCTGCAGCTGAATTTGTGTGTGTGAAACTGCACGTTGGGGCTGAGGTTGCTCAGGAAGCTTCCACCAGTGGCAGCTTTTCTTCCTACCTTGTCCCCAGCACCCTGCTTGCTTTTCTCCCCACCATCAGCAGATACTCCTTTCACTGGTGCAGCTGCACGCTCAACCAGGCCTCCCAAGTCATCTACCCAAAACCCAAACCCACTGCCTTCTTTCCAGGAAAAAAACTCCAAGCCCTTTAAAAAAGCAGCCTTTCAAGGAAGATCCTTTCTCAGATGCAGCTTACAGTACAACCACACAAACAACTAAGATGGCACAAATGGAGGGGTTGTAGCTGTTTGTGGGAGGAGGTGCATTGTGTAGCATGGCAATATCTTACACTGCATCTAGAATTCACATGGAAATATAACCTAAAACTGTGATTTGATGATAAAAATTAATTAGTGTCGCTTCTGGCCTCAGAAGCTTATTTTGCCTCTCTGCTCCCATTCTGATGTTTTATTGTTTGGGTTTTGGTTATTTTTAATTGGATCAGTTACTTGATTTGGTTCATGGTGCAACCCTGCAAATTGTTGTGGTGATGGAAACAGGAACAAGCAGCTGGGAGCTGGGGGAAGGGACAGTTTAAGCCAGTGTTGCTGTTGAACATTTGGTGTCATTAACCACAGCCTCAGTGTTTCCCTGGATAAACAGTAGAATGTTATCTTCTCATCTGGTGACATTTCACAGGTTATCTTAATTCTAGTTGGATATACTTGTCTCTATATTTATTTTGTTCTCTATTGAAACTGTGCTATGAGCAAGTTAAAATAAAGATATCAGACTCAATTTTTTTATGCTGTTACCATCAGCTCAAGGAGAACACAGTCTTATTTAGCTTTTCTGGGCAATTTCTTTGAGCCAATACCCAGAAAACTGGAATGGGGCTGCAAGGAAACAAGCAAGACACTTAGCATTGAATGACCTGTGTGGACTGCTCACTTGGGAACAAGAATGAAAAAAATAAACTACAGTTTATCACAAAAGATCTTTGCCTTACTGCAGCAGTAAAAGTGATATAGCAAAACCATATTGATTCTCTGGGTGACTGATAAAGCTACAGCACTGAAAGGATTCCTTGCAGTAAGTCCAAGTTCAATTTTTCCATCCAAATGCCTTGAATAATGCAGCCTTCGTCTGCTGGTCACCTATGTGCAGCACTCTTTAAGATGATGATTGCACTGTTTATTCAGGATAGGATCCTGAACTGTCCTGCATCATCACAATTCCCAGTAGCTTCCTTGTGAGAAGAATGCTGTATCACATCTAGGATGTTTATCTGAGAACTTGCCATTGCACAGCAATAGAAAGGCTCTTTATTGTTTCTTTTTTTGGCTGTTATTCTCAGCCTGGTGGAACTCCTGCTGAATTTTCATTAAACCATCACACTTGCATGTGCACATGACACATACACATGCACTTTAGGCTGCCTGGCAATCTGAACTCATTGTATATTCATTATGTTTTCCTTGGGGCAGAGTCCCCTTAACCAAGACAACTATGAAATATGTTACACCAAAAGATTTCTCTTGTGCGGGTATGTGGTGCATATGTGTAAGGATATGTACACACATATAGAATGGAAAGCGTTAGGTACTCTAAAGAGCTGTCTCTGCGTATCTCTGCTTGAATGGTATCATATCGCACAGCCCTGCCTCCCCTCCTCTGCTGTGCAGGATAATAATGTGGTGGAAACCTTGTGTCTGTGGGGGAAGGGTTTAAAAGCATCATACTGAGGCTGGGCATTCTGCCAGAGGGAAGGGACAGAAGTGAAGTGCGCCTGGAGGTTTTCTTTTTTTAGACAGTGATTACTGAAGGGGAAAGAAGGCCAGTCATCATAGGAGTACAAAAAGACAGAAAAAGTATTTACTGTGGGCTACTGGCAAATACTTACGTCTCACTTTAAGCAAGAATTCCTCACTGGAGTTAAAGGCACAAAATGGTTGTGCTTAAAGAAGACAGTCCATTCTCACCAGCTGTTTCAAAATTAGTGATTAAAATGAATGATATCTCTATCATTTCCCTTTTTCTCTCCTGAACATGCACAGATGTATTCACACTCATAAAATGTGCGTCCTTAAGGTCCTAAGGACTTGAAGAAAAGGAAAGTGCAGAGGGGATGTCTTTGAAAGTAAGTGATTTATTTTTACTTAAAAACTGAAAATTCAGTGTGTGCAAGTCCCCTTCGAGAGATAAAATGACAGAGTTATAGAAATAGCAGGTCAGTAACTCTCATTTGCCCTGAGCTCTCTACGGAGTCATTCAGCTTCTTGTTGCACTGAAATGTGGAATATTTATACAACTCAGAACCGCTGGCATCAGAGACAAAAGCCTCATGTCTTGTTGGCAAGGGTTGTGAAAAACCCTTATACCTGTTTTTTCTGGGGGGGAAAGGCCCCACCAGCCATGCGAAGCCTGTCATTGTATTAGCACTTGTGGACACGAATATCTAGAATATTGTACAGTCTTTTCTGCACCTAAAGAAAATCTTAATTATAAACTTTGGATTCACATTCCGTGTTAGATGACAGCATGTTTAGGAAGCTTATGTCCCTGTTAAGCTTCTGACTTTTGAAATTAAATTAGGCATGGCAGAGGGAGGGCTTGGGGGATGAGGGAATATTTTTTGGCAAGTGAATGCAAAACTGAAAAGCCAGATTTGCCAAGTATTTTTCCAGGGATGTGTACATGATTTGCATGTCCCCACTCAGCCTCGTAACACATCCTCAGTGTGAAACTGATGGGGAGTGGTAGGGAAATAGCCATGGTGGCTGAGAAATTAAGGGCAACATGAAAAATACTTGGTTTTCCTTGATACAAACCAATTTATGCTGGTGAATCAATGGATTTGTTCTCCCTGCCTTCCCTCTCCCAAGAAAATTCTGCTGTCCTTTTTCTTTTTGAGTAAATGCTTAAAACTGAAACTGATCATTGCATTAGCACTGACTGGTGAACCTCAGAAGGAGGTATCAAAATTTTTTGAAGCTAATCCAAAATCACAACAAAGCATATTCATTTAGAAAATAGACTAAAAATCTTTCAGGATCAAATTCCTTTGTGAGATTTTAACTTTTACATGTGCAGAAAGTATTCACTAGACTGTTCTTTCATATCACAACATTAAGTAATTGTCACTGCAGGAATTACTGCTGTGTTTGAATATTAAAGTAAATAAATAGCCAAGCTAAAATGAATGTTTTGAGCATTTTGGGTTATAGTCAATGGCTCTCTACTGTTGATGCGCTTTCTGAACTGCTTCCTTTGTCCTTAGGCTCTGATTTAACAAAACAATTCAAAGCATCTGGATTTTCCCATCAAAGTCACTCCTCTGTTCACGTATTTAAAGCCAAGCTGGTGTTAGAAAATTTTTTCTAGGTAGATGATGCAGAGGAAGGTTTTAAAAAAAAACAGTCAGAGATGTCTACAGAGGAAGCAGGCGACTGCTCCAGGCTCCCTCTGTTTACTGAACCTGAACATTAGAAAGTCCTACTTAACTACTCTGCCCCAAAAAGTCAGTCAGGAAGAGGCCCAATTTCTAGCAAGACTGTCAAGATTTTGTGAAGATTTACCTTTATTAGTAAGTTGTCCTTATATGGCAACCACCTGCAGGATGTAGAACAACAAGTATCAAATCCAACATTTGGGAAACAAGTCAGTGCCATTAGTGAAGCTCCAAAGTCTCATAAATCATTACAGTGGAGTGAAGTAATTTTTATACTTTGTAAATGTGGGAAGTAGTTGAAATTCTGAGTTTTGGAGGAGGAGTGGACCTTGTCATAGCCCCCTGTTGAAAAGCAGCAGTGTTCTTTGTAGTGTTCAACTTTATTATTCAGACTCTGTACAACTTTTGCCATGGATAAGGGCATACATGCATTGTTTTCTGGAAACCTCATAATGCCAATGAAAATGCAAGTAAGTCAAAGATGAAAAATCATGAAAAGAGAAGAAGAATGTGTTTATGACAGGAGATTAAAAGAATTAAATTTATCTAGCTTGTCTAACTTAAATTAAATCTCAAATCATGATGGATAAACACTTTAAGACTGTGAATAGCAAGGACAGACACATTATTTAGGGGTTTCCAAAGTATTATCTGGAAATACCAGGATGAAAGCAAGCAGTAGAAGATACTGGCTGCTTATGAGTAGAAATGCTTTATAATGATATAGAAGAAGATGTTCACAAAAGGAAAAGTAGTTCAAATAATTAAAAGTTAATTGGGCAAAACATCAGAAAACTATCAAATGTCTATTTTAATACCTCTTTCATCACTGTGATGATATTCCTTTTAGAGAAGACAGTTTCACTTGCAGGGATGTGATAGTGGTCCACCTTTTTCACTAACTTTTTTTTTTTTCTGCCTCTATTCTCTATTTTTTGCTGAGAAATATGTATTGCTCTGGTGCCTAAGATTCAGTTCATGATCAGTGATGTCTCAGCTGTTACTTTTTCCTTCTTTCCCACAGAGACTTCTGAGATGCCTATGTGATTTTTGTCAGTATTATTCTGCTTAATCCTGTCTGGTGTACCTAGTAGTAATGCTCAGGACTACTGATGCGATGGTGCCATCAGTTAATAACATTATAAGGTGTTCATGCAGTCATAGAAGTCAGGAACAGAAGAGGTCTGTTTAATTACCTGTTCTGGCTGCTGCCATTGATTCTTACTGTTTCAGATTCTTATTCAGGTTTATACACTTTTGTTTAGGCTTTGTGAGATTAGTCTGTAATTTAAATACATTTCATTGACAGGCATATTTCTTTCCACTGGTCTTTTGTTTGTCTACTCTACTGTGCATAATACTTCATATCCTTAAATTGAAGAAGCTTCAATTTTTGCTGCTCCAGTCTTCCTTCCTTCCTCTCTTAACCAAACTACACACTTTCCATCTCTCTGTCTTAAATGATTCTCTTTAGCAGAGTAAAAAAAAACTCTCTAAAACTCCTGCCTCTCCTGGGCTCCTCCAATGTCTCTATATCGTATTGATAGTAGTGGCATATGGATCTTATTGGTAATAAATAGTATATAGATCTGAACACAGTGTGTTGGGCCAGAGTCCAAAACCACATTCTTTTAAACAGGTGAGGGGAGTTGCCATGTTAAAATAGAGCTTTAAGGCTGATAACATAAACTGCGCTTTTCATCACTATCCTCAGGTATATCCTGGGCAAAAGGCACAACTGAAAGGCTGCACGGTGTGAACAAGGGAAATCACTGCAGAACATTAATTCCAGAAGTATTTTCACTAGCCATTCCAGTTGTGTACAAGTGGATGTCTTACTGCCTTTACCACCTCTTGAGTTTTGCAGTTGCTGAGGTACTGTGGAGATGGGGCAGTCTCTCAGCTGAGGGGACACAAGACCCAGGTGCCAGTGCAGTTCCCACCCCAAGCTGCCCTCTGGTTAGCACTGTTGTTAGCAGCTGCTATTCCTGACATCTTAGAGGCTTGGATGTTACTACTGAGATGTCAATAAACTTCTCAGCCTTCTATGGCATAAGAGGTCTGAACCTGTTCAAACTCAAATACATCACAATTTTTTCTTTCTACTATGGTTTTGTTGGGTTTTCTTTACAGATTTTGCAATTCTGTCCATGCCCAGTTGTTGAAAGCTTTTTTTCAGGATTTTGGCAAAAGTGACAGAATGCTGTTACTTAGAGTTCATGGTTCCACTGCTGTTTTTGCATGTAAGGGTGTCTTCCATTTTTCTAGGAGAGGAATAAAGACAGGAAGCGCTATGGTCATCTGGTTCAGCCTCCTTCTCCCCAACCCTGCCACTGGAGATGTATTGCTTTTCTCTAGCCTCACAAGACTTCTCCAGCATCCATCTTTTATAGTCAAGCAGTTGATTCTGCTGGAAACAAAACAGAGTTCCTCACTGAGTTGGTCATGAAAATGCCCAATCTGAGATGTCAGTAGAAGCCATCAACCTATGCATGGAGTTTAAATTTTTCCTCCATTCATACATTCTACTTCTATGGAAATAGATCTTCCACCATGTTTCCCAATTTCCTAATTTTATTAGTTCCTTTTTAGTTTTTACTTTTTTTTTTCTCAAAGAAGAGGTTTCATTATGAAATGCAAAATAAATGCATTTTACCTTTGTCCCAATTTCAGTGTGCTGTCACAGGTACCTATTTACTAATGCAGCACTTCCGTTTCACTAGATAAAAGGACCTTGCAGAAGCATCTGTTCCCTTGCCCCAACTGTCTTACATACTACAGCGGAGACGTCCAAAGCAGCAGGACTTCAGGGAGGGCAGCCAAACTTCAGTGATGATCCTGGCAGCCACAGGCGAATACTGAATTGACTGCATGTGCAGTGAGAAAGGGTTGAACATGCCGGTTAGATGTGTTAGCTGTGTGCATGCTTATGTTTGTGTATGCAAAGGAGTTACAGAAAGAAAATAAATGACTGTCCTTGTATGTGGCAAGGGTAAGTGGGACTATACTGCTGGAAGATCACTTGTGGCTCATCTTGTAACTGTGGCAATGTGATTTCTATAACGTACCTGTGGTTTGTAGCACAAGGAAGCATTACATGGTGTACAAGCTTGACTAAAGTACCATTGTTTTCCCCCAGTCTCCTTAAGCTTAATCAAATTAAGCAATTTGGTGTCCTTAGCACATTTGACACATGCAAGCCTCTTCCCAGCCCTGTCCTTCTCTAACAGAAATGTTTGTCAGACCCTGTGGCAAAACTGAGCTGCATCGAGCCCTGCAGGTTCTAGCTGGACAGAAGAATCTTGTGGCACTGAGCTCACGGCAAAATCATGGATTTTTGCAGGAGTCTTGTCCATATAAGAATAATAAAACAAACTTTACAATAATTCCCATGGTAACCCTCAACATGAATCTTTGCCTTGTGTCACCGCTTACATCTGTAGAAAAGACAAAGGCTCAAACATTTGGCATGATAGCTGGTACCTGCAGTCACCAACTGGGGTAAATTCGGTAAGAACAAGGAGGGAGGCAAAATTTTAAACAAGAATGTGAAGAACGTCCTAGCCATTGTTAACATGAAAATGCATCTGCTTTTATGGTCTCTTAAGAATGATGATTAGTTTATTACTGAGACAGGTCTTATTCTGGAAATCAAAGAATATAACAGACAAACCCAAGTCTGCTTTTGCTGTTTCAGGAAAATACCTTTACTGTTTTCTGAGTACGTATGGCAAACAAATGCATATGATTATTTTTGCTGGCGTTTGAAATGTGGAAATTACAGCCTTTATGGAGGAAAGATTTTTTCATTATGTAGTGTATGGCTGGCCAACGACTATCTGCAGCTCATTGTACTTTATCCTGAAGACAGCAAAGTATCTCTTATACTGAAAGGCTGTTGCTGGTTTAGTTATTGGTTGTAACATATTTGAAACAAATGGTTTAACTGCAATTTATCCTGGTCTTTAATTACTGAAATTGCTCAAGGGGCTCTGTAGGTTCCATCCCAGCTGGAATTTTTCTTCCTTCTTTTCTTTTTTTTCTTTTTTTTTCTCCTTTTCCTTTTAACATAAGGGAAAATATAACATGGAAAGTGTTAAACAAAATACACATTACATTTAATTTCAGAACAATCTCATGCACTGGTTCAGCAGTCCTCATTAGTCTTCCCATGTGATACTAATGCAGTAGCCTCTGTTAGAGAAGGAGGGTTTTTCTGACTTTATGCTCCTCTTTTTGTCCTTTCCTTACTCTCTTTCCTTTTTCTGGTTTTTCTCCCTTTCTCCCCCTCTGCACCCACCCCTGGTCAATAATTAACCTACAGGAATCCACTCAGAGCTGAAGCTTGTGTGAGAAACTTGTGTGATTTGGAAAGTTGGCTGCCTTTCCCTAAGTGTTAATGTTTTAATATTTATTGTTTTCCTTTCATTTCTTGAGATTTTTCTTGGCATTTGGAAAAAAAAATAAACAGCTAATCATAATATATTAAAACCAAAACGACCCCAGAACAACAGCTGGCTATTTGAAAGGGCAGTTTAATGAGTTTCTGTCTTCTTGGATGCCTATGTACAGTTTGCATTCTTGTTACTCTGTTTAAATGGAATTCCTATACCTTTTGGAAGATTAGTGTGTCAACTGCTTTGCAAAGTTTAAAACTATTACTTCATTATGTGAACAGGATCCTTTGAGTCTCTCATAATAGCGACTTATTTTTCTATCATTCTTAATCACAATATGATCCTTTAGGTGCAGAGTAACAAAATGTGACATGCAATAATGGACAGCTATTAAGTAGCTCAAAAGCAAGTGCTGACTTGTCCAGAGTTTGTGACAAATGAGAAGTATCTTAACCTCCTTGGTGTGGAGATTGTATATTTGACTTGTATATTTTACTAGCAGCCATTTATAGTAAGATATCTTGTAAATTACTAGAAATACAAACTGGTAGTATGATCTGTGGGAAAGCCTGGAGAGTTACTTAGTAATGTATGGCATTGCTTGGCCCACTACCTTCAGTGTTTCATCAGGTACCTAATCAGGAACAGTACCATCACAGCTGTCATTTTGCCATTTGCATTCACATTCACTTAATTCTAGTCTATTTCAATCACTGCTGTGAGAGGGAGATATCAGGTGTAGAATCAGGATTACACAGTACTTCGTCTTAAGCTTGTTGTTTCAGAAGTCAACCTGTACAAAGTGTTAATATCTGGCTTTCCTCTAAGAAAAGTGCCTCAAAACCCAAGTTGGAGTGCAAGTGAATGTAGAAAAAATGATCAGTTCAGTCTCATTTTGGACCTCAGGCATCATTTAATTTGTCAAATCAAAAGAAAAAGAAAGTTTGACTTTTCTGTCCACATGTAAGGGGGACATAACAACTGCCATATGGATCCAGTCTGAGGTACCCCTGTCCTATTGTCTGTTTTCTGACATAGACACATAAGTAGAGAGATACTGACAGGTTTACTTATAGGAAAGTAGATTTCTGAAGTGATTAGAGGCATAGCTACTGGCCTGATAGTGGAGCATTCTTGCTGGGGCCCCCTTCAGCCTGCTTTCACACGGGGGTTTGAAATGGGCCCCCTAGTCCATCAGGCTTATTTATAAACAAATCCGAGAAAATTTTGTTGTCACAGCTTTTGGAAAACGTAAGGTATTCGGAATGGAAAAATTAGAATTGCGTGTCCTTTGTACTTTTTGTTTCTGTCTGAAATAATGTAGTTTTCAAAGTGAGGATTCAGTCATCACTGAAGCCTGATGTAGTCTGGTGGCTTAACTAACACATTATACTTGATGTTTCCAGTGGACTGGGAACACACCCTGTCAGTCGTCACGTCCCTTCCGAGTGGTGCTGAGCTGAGCAGCTTCTACCTTAGAGGGAAAGGCACTGTAAGAGGATCAGCTGTGATCAATGAAGTGTAGCCTTTAGCTGTGTCTATACTATGTAGTGTTACTGGAATAGTTATGTTTGTAAGGAGGGTAAAAATACACATGGGGGTATGTGGCAAAAATAAATCAGAAACCTTCTCTGCACCCAGGTAGGTGCAATTAAATTTGTCTCTTGTTTCTGCATAATTATGACTAAGTGTTAAAGTATCTACTGCTTTGGCTTCTAAAATTTCAGAAATTATTCTATGGCATTATTTTCAGACTCAGACTCGTGCATCCTCCAAGTTGTTCTATCCAAGTGGGGATACTAAGATAAATAAATCAAAACGTCCAAGGCCTTTGAGTAAGCCTTGAAACCAGCTAAAGCTTAAAACAAAAAAACTCCATAAATGGGTCCTTGGATATAAGGTCACTGTAGCTTAGCTGTGAGTGGGATCAGAAAAATTCCCGTTATCCATTTTAAGTACATAGAGAGACATGGAGAAATATTTAATTAAGCTTTAAACACAGTGAGTTGTGTTCAATACAATTGCTTCCATTTACACTAGTACAAGCAAAAGGAAGGCTGGGACCATTTTCCCTGCTCTGAATATTTTAAATACTTTATTAAAACTAACATGTTTATAACTCTTATTATCACTTTACTGTGGTAGTATTTTATAAGCAGGAATTAAATTCTCTGGGCAATGTCCCTGCTGGAAAGACTGTTCCCATTTCATAGCCAGGGAGCTCAGGCATGTAGGTCGACAACCTAATCCAAAGCCTAATTTTTAGCACTCTTACGAAAGACACTTGAATTATTTTATTGTGACTTGAAGATAGGCTTTCTTACTTCTAAGCCAGAACACATTCTGTAATTTGTCTGTAAAGCAGCTGTGCCCAAGCACAGCACTCAAGGATGTGCGCAGAAAAATGTTAGCCTTAAGTTCCAGTCTTGCAGACGTCTTTTTGCATACTGTGACTCTTACAGCCTATTCACAGCCTCAGAAACCAGTAGCAGTGTGGAGGTCAATTTCTAAGAACACCAGTAGGGCTAGCACAGAGCTGGGTTTAGGGCTGTGCCATCTGGAGAGAGACGTTGGTGGCTCCCACCTTCTGGCTTGTTCTGAGAGCAGCAGGAGCTTCTGCCTTGTACAGATGCAATTTAATGATGATAGAAAATGGTAGCATATTGTTTCTGTAAGAGGCAGTCTCTCATGGATCCCACAGCGTTCTTACCAGCATGTTTAACCTCTAATCTGGGAAAGAAAAATACCATCTGGTACACACCATCCTTGAAAGGTTGCTGTCCCCTGCCTTGATGTATACCTGGAGAGCTCATGTAAGTGCTGCACTGAGTTACCCATGCTGAATGAACCTACCCGGGCCCCAGAAGAAGTGAAGCAACATTAGTGTGATGCACTATCTGAGTTAATACAGCTGACTTTGCAGCAGGGCTAATGAGCTGGTGCAGAATGCCATATTTGCCTGGCTATGATGCTTCCAGTAGTGGTGCTGGCTTATTTAGAGCTTGCTTAGGTATCTCTGCCCAGAACTGCACCAGGCCATGTTGGCAGATCCATAAACTCTTAATGTTTAATGAAGAATATTTTGTTTCTTGATGTTGTTTAACTCATCAGAGAAAATATCACACTTTCTGTCCTAAGGAACCCATGCTTCCTTGTTTGCTTATTTGTGCAGTGTTAATCCTATTTTCACTATTAAGGTGAGAAGGATTCTGACATAAATGAGAACGTGCTGTTGAGCTCTGACAACCCTGACTTGTGATACCTGTCAGACTTAACATATCACCTCTGCAGTCTACACCTCACCTGTGTCTCTGTAGCAGAGAGGACAGGAGGGGCTGTGTGTCCACTCACAACCAAAATCTGCGGTCAACTGGCCCATTAATTTAAATCACCAACACTTTCAGCACATGTCCCTAGGCAAACTGGACAGTCCTGCCAGAAACTGAGCTGCTCTGCTTCTGACTCAGGTGGGTTCATGCCTCCTTAGGCAACCTGCTGACCTGAGCTCTCTGTGATCATCAGACTGATGCCAAACATGATGTGGAAACCTGGCTGGCCAAGCACACTGCAGCCTTAGGCTTGTGGGCACCTACCCACCTCCAGGGAAGCTGGGATGACAGGCATTCTCCACCACACCCAGCTTTCTCCTTAGAGGTGATCAAAAATTGTCAGTCATGAGGGAAGGATATTGGAACAGCTTTCAGTGAGCAGATACCATGCCTTGCTGGTGGAAACACTACCACCGCATGAGCACACAGCTTGTTTTGCTGCCTCTGTGAAAGAGATGAGGTGAGACTTACAGGTGTGACCTCATAAGTTACTGCCAAGCATGTGAATCTGACCCCCAGGACCACTGGTGGCATCTGTCCCTTGCAAAGAAGCAATTCTTCCTTATCCCAGTTCTACAGTTCTTTAATACTAAAGTGTCGCCTCACAGACAGAATGAAAATGTGAGATAGACAGAAGTTTTAAAACTGAATCTGCATTACTGGCTTTTGTGTGCATAGAGACAGAACTAACTGGCTGCTGCTTTGGTTTGTTTGGAAATCTCTGTCCTATTACTGCTTTAATTCCTTCAGCGGGTTACATATAGAGCTGTTTTGGTTTAAAAAGATTCCTCATATACATGCTAAAATGTTCTTATTTCATTTTTTAAAACTGCCTGTAAAGTTGCTTGGAAATAATTGTTCCTGGTGTTTAATTAGGTAGTGTTTGAAAAGCACTTTGAAAATGAAAAATAGTGTAGAAGTGCTAAATATTCTTGCCTAAGGTTGATTAATTATGGACAGTAAATTTTACATTAGCCCATGTGATAAGTGTGAGTAAGTAGACTGCATAATCTCTTCAAGAAAACCCAGGCATATACATTTTTCCATCTGCATATGGATCTGGGGCTGGTAATCTGTAGGCTGGAGAACTGTGTCTGCTTTATAGTTTCTCATCCCCCTTTTTTATTCAATGCTGTTGAAGACTTCAGCAGAGAATTCACAATCTGGCTTTTCAGAGCTAGCAGAGAGGCGATCCAGGGCATGGGAACCCGCTGGGCTCCTTCAGAAGTTTCCGCTTTCAGCTTCACAGGAAGTTGTTAGACAGTGAGGCTACATCTATATCAGTAAATCAAACATGTCCGGCTCTCCCCCACTGAAGTCACCTGGCACTGAACTGCCCGCATCCACACGATTAAACACTTCTACCCTGTGAGAGCCAAGTGGTTGCAGCCAGGTGCTCTGATGTCCCTGGCCTGTGCTAGCTCAGGAAGTCTTCCTGGAGATTGCTTAGGTGAGTGCAAGTTGGCCAGGGTCAAAACCATTCTAGAAATTTAACAGTGAAGATGATTGAGGTTCAGTGCTTAAGCCTGCCCAGCACTATTTGTTTTACTGATGCAGATGTAGCCTAAGGTAGCTTACCTCTGCTGTCTTCAGGGCACCTTCCACTGATGGACGAGCACAAAGCTGCTTTTCTACCGGCCAGATCATGTTATGATACACGTATCTTGCTGACCTCTTGAAGATGTGGCTGTTTTGGGGCAGCACTAGTGATACCTGGTCTGAAAGGGCTGATGTAACTAACCACCCAGCTTCACTTGCACTGCAGAATAGATGATAGATTGCAGGACCACTTGGTGTCTTTGACAGGTTTTAAGTGGGGCTGATGTATAAAGAGCAAATGTTCTTATCACACCCAGACCAAATATGTGAGAGGTCTGTGCTAGTTCTTGCAAATATGATAAGTGCCTTGAATAAACTGACAATCACTTACCTCAGATAAAAAGTCTGGAGAAGCCTGTAGAATGAAAGCAGAAAAGGAAAGAGAAGACAAGTCCAGGAAAACTGCATGAGAGTCTGCAGAAAATACAGAGCATCTGTGCCTTCCCCTCCCATATATGACAGTTTGCTTATATGCTCTATTACTGTGACCTTCTAAGAATGGGGGAGTAAGATTTCTCCTTGGAACAGGGGGATCAGATCAGTTGGTGACATTGCAACATGTCATGTTGGAACAACACATGTTGGAGTTAGCATGAAGAACTGGTCTGAAATTGTTTCTTTAAGAGGGGATTACTTTGAGATATAGCAAAATTAATGACTAGTCATTAATGTTGACTTACAAGAAAAAAGGCAACATATATGAAAACATCCTAACTGCAGAACTGGCAGTAAGGTCTCTGCTGTGGTGTATAGCGGGAGAGCTGGAACCATGGCAGTTTGGTCTGAAAAGAAAATACAGACGCCTTGCTTTTCCAATCCAGGTGACGGATCCTAAAATGTTAAATTCTGATCTGTTTGGAAAAGATTATAATTTGTCCCTGAAAAATAACTCCTGACTACAGAGCTTCAAAGAGCTAGTCTCTGTCAAAAGCTCTGGTTCTTTTCGCTTTGGTGAACAAGCTACAGTGAGAAAATGTACTGAAGGTCAGATCTAGGTGTAAGGAAACTGAGGCAAAATTAGGGTCCTATGCATAACCTTTGCAGCCCCCCAGCATTTCCCTTTCTCTGTATCTATTCGCCAGACCCAGGCTGGTGGAGAGCTCTGAGAGGGGTCTGTGAGCCTGAGTGTGGTACCTGGTCTGCAAATGTAGGGGAAAGACTTAGATTGTAAAGGCACTGCTGGAAACAGGGAACTGGTAGGTGGGCTCGGGTGTCCTGCTGAAAAGGTGCATGCTTGCTGCTTCTTTTCTTGTGCTTGTCCTATCACATCTTTCCTATGCCAAAACATTTCCGTTAATGCTTAAGCAGAAAAGTGATGCTTTTTTGACAAGAAAATTCAGCTAGAAGGCTCTGCAGAGCTCTTCAAAACATTCTGAGAAAATGATGAGCTGGTTTAGAAGGAGCTGATGAAATGGCAAGTCACCTGGTGGGTAAGAAGTTTGAATGCATGGTGTTCATTGGAAGGAAGCAGTGGGAAAGAGAGAGATATTCAGAAAAGAGAGGCAAAGACTGGCTAGGGAGCATAGAGTCTTGGAAGGCAGGATCTTTTTAATACTGAAAAGGAAAGTCCATACAATGTGCATCTTCCCTGGGTTTTTCTTGATTTATAGAAACTTCTGAAATCCAGTTAACTAAAGACATGCTATTTAGCACCCCCCTTTTGATTGATCCTTCTCTCAACAATGTGTGAATGAGATGCTGAGGTGTAAACAAGAACCATGAGACATACATCTATGGTGAACTACACATACCCATTCTATTAGCATAACTCACTTGTGTCAGGTGCTTTATGCGGCATTTCATTTATTTTAGCAAGTTTCTCAGTTACAAAAGCTTCAAAACACAGAACTGAAATATTTTCCTTATTTTTGCGTCAGGAATTCTTGAAGATATAATATGCAATGGTATCTGCTTCACAGTGCTACGCAATTCAGTCACAAGCTATCACAAGTGACCTATAAACCAGATTTATTTGACACTAAATTCAAGCTGAAAACAACTTTGCAGAACCCTAGAAAAGGCAGTGAAACTATATACTCACTCCAAGGAGGCATGCACACATATTCAAATATGCATACTTTTATGCATAGATATCATCATGTATCGTATTCTTGCTGACCATCTGTTTGCTTACTGTGAGCTCTGAGATGATTCATTTGCTATGCCTTTGGGGAAAACACTGGGTAAGACCTGCATGTAAATGTGCAAGGACATATTTGGGGATACACTAACTGCGGTGTGCTGGGACCTGGCATGCTATACCTGGATCCATCTATCCCATCAGCCCTCCTGGCTGGGCAGTCGAGATGGCTGAGATCCATCACCAAAGCTGGAGTGGTGAGGCCACCTTATAGCAAGGAAGGGTATGAAGCACAGATAGTACAAACTCTGACTGAGTTTAGGTTGTCTGCAGGAGCTGGATGGGGTTCAGGAACACATAGAAAACAGGTGGCTTTTGGTACCATTTAGCTCAGACAAAAGCAGATATAATTGCTGTCCCACGTTTCCTTTTGGGACAATGCAGAGAATAAACCAGAAGCATAAAACCGACAGGAGCTGTAGCCACTTTTATTCAGGTGGGAATCATCGATCTGAAAAATAGAATACCTTTAAAAAGTGAGATACTGAATCCAAATTGCATGATAAATATAAGAAACCTGCCTTCACTTATGTCACTCTAGTGAAATCTGTCAGAGTTGGAGCTTGATCTAGGGCAGATTTACCAGTGCATGAAGGAAGTTTTGCAATAAGTGCAATTTACAGTAACACTGCATCTCCACTTATTCACGGGTAGCACAGCTGAGCATTTCAGATAGGTCTGAAAAGACCAGGCAACTGAAATTCATGAAGCTTTTCATTTGTATTTTCTCAAATCCCTGTTTTATGTAACATTTTCTGTATCTTTCCCAATGCAAAATGTATCTCTGTCAGCCTTTATAACTGAAAGTATATCACTGTCCCAAATATCTATACTGCTTTTTGTATACTGGATTTTATTTCTGGCCTAATTCAGGAACTTTCCAAATGTTGTCCTGAGTCAGGAGCTGAAACCCTCTGCTTTTTGGAGATGTTATATTAGGCTTTTGTTATGAAGCATGTTAAAATCAGGGCTGCTTGTAAGAAACGTCCCTACTGTTCTCCGCTCTGCAAAGGGCTGGCACAGGCAGACCCCAGAACTGTGTGCAGTCACATGCGGGATAGGGGCCTAGGGTGCTTTTCTGTCAAGCCAGTTCACAGTTGCACACAATTGAGATTTGATACTTTGATTAGGGTTTTCCCTTATTTTTCTCCTTTCAAGTCAGTGATGAAGGAAGCTCTCAGATCCACCCTTGTATTTTTGTCCCAATGAAGCAGAGCTTCCTATGGCATTTTCTTTGCTCCAGAACTATTCATCACTAACACTGTGTTGATAATGTGATGACAGTTGTTGCCAAAACTTTCCTGTTCACCCTAAATCTGTTTTTCTTGGTATGAAAATAAAGATACGAGGCTTAGCAGAGAGAGAGCACTCTGTGGTATGAGAACTCAAGGTGACTGGGACAGAGTAATTATCCAAGGACAAACCCCGGTGCGGGAGGGAGGCATTTTCCAGATTCCAGAGGGGAAGGGCAGAAGACGAGTTGAGGCTAAAGGGGGTGGACTGGGTCAGATGTGCCTGCTGGGGGCTGGGGAGAGAGACAGTGCTCCTCTTTTAAAGGAAAATGAGCAGCCAGCAGAAACTAGATGCGTCTCACCATGGGGTGAGGGTGGAGAACCCACCAACTGCTGAGACAGTCAATAGGCAGATTATTCATCACACATTGCTAGGAGATTAACTGAGCAAACGTTCTGACAAAACTGATTAAAGCCTTCATCCTGTACGGGGGAACAAAGAGACACCAAGTTATTACACCCCAGCCAAATGCCAGATGCTGACTACTTGTAGTGGAAACACAAAGTACGGAGTTGTCCCATTCCCCATACCACACTCCCCCCAACCCCCAAACTGTGATGACTCGCCCTGTCTTTATCACTGGAGTCATCACAAGCTACAGTTTGTAAATACAGCTACCTACTGAACATTTCAAAAGCCAGATTGCTGTGATGTAATAGATAAAAGACACCCCCCCTTGTTTGCTTCTCTTAAAATGTTATCTCAGAGTGTTATCGCTTTTAGAGTCATCTCTCTTCTAAAGTGCATTCTTTCCCAGTATTATCACCACTGTTTACAATGCAGATACTCTAAAGTGAACAAAATACTTGACTTCCCATTATAGTAAAGTTTAGAAGGTACTCCTTCAGCCACGTGTAAACTTTGAATGTGAGTGGTTCCAGTATCAGTGTTTGCTCAGTTGCTAGCACTGGTGAAGGGGAAATGGACATGATGTTTTACTGCGGTCACTAATTACTGCAGTTTCTAGCCTTGACACCTCCTAAAACAAAAGAAGTGATACCAGTAAAACTCAATCACTGAATTGCAGAGTTCTGAAGACTGGGAAGGTCATGAAAAACAGACTGAGACAGAAATCCCTTTACAGACAACTCTGATTGTTTTCTTTTGATTGTCAAAAATTTAGTGGGTCGTGGAAACGATCAGATTAAAACTGCTGAGTGTTTACTACCTCTAACAAGTGCTTGCTAACAAGTGTTTAACCTGAGGCACCGCTGAAACCTAAGCACTGAGCTCAGCATTGGTTTAGATATACCTATGTATATTCACTGTTTCTCAGGCATGAAAAACCTCCATGTACATTGTCCTGGTAAAGGACAGACACTTTTGGAAAGGAAGGCCATTGTCTGTCAGGACCCTGAGATGTAAAACTAGGCAGCACACACCCCCGGGGAGTGAGTAGCAGGAGCTGGGCAATGCCACTCGTGGTTCTTCCCTCTCTAAACCTCTGACTCTCAGGGTAAGGACATTACAACTAATTACGTCTTTAGACTGTGCTGACATGAATAAACCATTCGAGGTTAACTGTCATGCTTCTTAATGTCACAAAGCCTCCTTTTCATAGAATTAAAGCCTTATTACATAAGATTGTGTCAAATCATTCCCTTGTGCTGGGTTAGATCCTATAAACTGGTCTAAAAAAGTTGTTTTTCGGGAATAGTTGTGCTCAATCACTGTAGTAGTGTTCAAGTGATCTTTTATTATCAATGTGTTTTTCAAGTCAGAAAAGTGGATGTCAAATATGCAGTGGCTTTTGAAAACGAATGTCATCTAATGTAACAACAGAATTCTCTGAACATTAGGGAGAACACTAGTAAGGTTGCTTCAAGACTTTTAACTAAGTTATCATCTGCTACCTCATGGGGATTTTTGCTCAACGATTTGTATTTGTTAACTTGCATTTACCTTAGCTGTGGTTATCAGTGCCATCTTTTTAATATAGCAAAGAGGAAGGAGATAGCAAGCCAGAAAAAGTTCTTTCCATGTAACACTGTGAACCCTAGACTACTGGGTTAAGAAATAGCTCACATATATTAGAGGCAAATCCGATAGAAATACAAACCCAGCAAAATACTATGTGCAAGAGAGTACAGTTGTACACATACTGTAATAATTTGTAAATATAATGGGAACTGTTATGTACACAAACTTTTTTTTTATGGATCCAGTTGATGTGTTGAGGTGGAGCAGTGGAAAATTAAGAAATCTCTAGAGAACTGCAGATACCTTACATAACTTATAGTTGATTTTCCCCTAGGTCATTAAATAGCTTTATCTAGCAACATGTTGCATGTACGTCAGCATTTCATAGCTAACATAAATCTGCAAAAGATGCTGCCAGCTCTTTGGGTTGTTTTTTTTTTATTATTTTTGTTAAGTAGGCAGCTTCTTCATTACTCAAATGATTCTTATAATTTTGAGACCACCCCAATCATTAGATGATATTTGAAAAGGCAAGCATATACATCTGGATTGCTGTGGCAAGGCAAGGAGCTTTTCAAAATGAAGGAAACTGCTTCTCTTTTAAAAAACCTTTTTATACCCTTGTAAAAGGCAATAAAATATATATCAAACATAGATGATACTGACTGCTCTTTACAGTTACTATTAAGATTTATAGTCCTTGAAGTTAAATATTGACTTTGGCATCACCTTGGTCAATATTTATCTCTCAGATCAATAAATCTTAATATTGACTGCAACTGAAGTCACCAAGCTGCCCACTGTTACCTCTGAATGATTTATATCAAAGTATTTTCCACTCCCCTCAATATATCTTTTACCTTCCTGTGTTCCTATTTGATGAAATTGGAAGAGCTTTTTGAATCAGGAAACTTTTTCTCAGCATAGAGCGTAGTCCTTCCCATCAGGTTGGTTTACTCCTTTCCTTATTTCTTTATAAATTCTACTGTAACTGCATAAACCATCTTAGCATGAAAAGGTTTTTCCTAGTGCCTAAGTAAATGTGTAACTCCTGAGAGCATACTACGCTGTATCATTTTCATTATGATTTTACATATTAGAAGTTATAATCATCATAATAATCCTAATCAGTATTAGTGCTTTCTCTTATTATCTTTAAAATTCTATATTAACATTTACTTTCTGCCTCCCAATATTTCCCTTCAACTATTAGAGTTATAATACAACTGAAAATTATAGTTTATTTAAAATTTAATTATTTAGTCCCGTTTGGCAAGATTTTATTATCTTGATTTCCCCAACACAATTCAGTTTATGAAGAAAGTAGAGACATGATCACAACTACCTTTTCATATATATAATTTTCCTAGTATCACTGGAATTTTTGTGTTAGCGGGACCTTTGAGGCTAATTGAATGAAGCCTCCTTACCAAGTCCAATTAAAAATGAAGCTCCTGGTGAACTCTTCTGAATGTAATATATAGATGCTTGTTAAGGCAAAAATGGGTTGCTGGCTACCCTCCTTGTATTATCCTAACCTGAACCTTTAAAAAGATCCAATATTTTTTCACACAAAAGATGTATGTGTTATTTCCTGAACTATATTCTCACCAATAGAAATCTACAAGTGTGTTCAGTGGAAATAGCCATTACTGTTCTTTCAGTGTCTAAAAATTCCACCTTGTCTTTGTTCCCCTGCGTGGATGCTGCCTATGCCCTGACTGTGTTGTGGCCCTGGTGCCTCGCTGCTCTGCAATCCCAGCCAAGGGGCTCTGGGACAGAGGCAACCCCAGCACCATGTGCCATGCTGTGAATCACAGCATCGTCCACCTACTCAGTCTTTGATCCAGTGTTGCTCTTTTCCTACTGTACAGCTCCAAGCACAGTGATAGCTTAATTAAGCAATAGCAATATAGATGGTCTCTGCATATATATCAACTCCAAGAGTAGGCATTTGAATACAAAAGGATTCTATTTTTATTTTTTTTATGGTGTAATTCCTTCAAATGCTTAAGACTGTAAGATGTCTGTATGAATTGTGCTAACACTTGAACAAAGGAAGAGTAGGAGTTTCAATAAACTTCTAAGTTTTATTCCTGCCACTGGGAAAACCTAGAAGAATGCTAATGTTAAACAACAAAATGAAGAATACTAGGCTGCTGCCAGATCATCAGCTAAGCCTTTTTTTTGTTGCTGTTGCATTCCCGTGGGAGGGCTGCACCCTACAGAATAAAATAGCTCTCTTCTACTGAGTGTCATGGAAAATTTGCCAAAGAGAACAAAGGCCCTTCTTCACTTCCGCCTTCTGACATAAACAGCTGTACTGCTGCATGTGATAAATTATCAGAATGGATAAAAATCATCCTTTACTTCTGTTTTCTCTAAAATGAGATCAGAGGGCTCAGATGAACACAGCCTCTCTCCCTATCTAAGAAACAGAGTGAAAATGGCTTCTGATGACCTTCTACATTATTTGGGTAGCTCAGCTAATTAGGGACACAGCAGAATTCCCTTGTGACTTGCCCTATCACGATCTTTCCCAAGTAACACAGTTCAACCTCTGAATGCACCAGCAAAAAGCAACTTCAGGATGTTCCTTGTAATCTGGAGAAGAAATAAGTTTTCCTCTGCTTGGATGGCAAATGAAGTGGCTGGAGCACAAAAAAAAAAGGTAATTGACCAGTACATTTGTGAATGGGGCGTGAAACTGAGCAAGAGTTTGAAGTTGAAATGCAAAGTTGTATGGCTTACTCCTTATCACTTATTAAGGTACAAAACTTCCTCAGTATCAAAAGTGAATATTTTTCTGTATTTCTTGCCTTAAACCCTGGAGTAACGTCGATGTGCACAGCTATGAGTCTGCTGCACTCCAGTCCAGGCAAACCCGCATTTCCCTGGCTGGTGAACAGGCCATCCTTCCAGCTACTGGAGTGCTGGGGATCACAGTAAGTGCTCCCCAAATGCTTTAAACAGTCAGGGACAAGCAAATGATAAATAACAGTTTATTAGCTTTATTTTGTATTATTAACATTAGTACTATTACTATGAGTGATATCTTTGACACTGTGGTTTAGAAGTGGGAGGGAAATCAGACATGAATATCCTGTACAGTAAATAATCTGCTGGCAAACAACCTGCCGCTAAACAAGAGGCAACTATGAAGATCAGTGAAGAGTTTTTCAGTCTCATCCAAACAAGGTGATACAGAAACATTCCCTAAATGTTGGACTGGTGACCTAACGGTATACCTTGTGATGATTAACTGCTTCTCAGACCTCTAAGAAAACAGGATTGAAAATGCTAGTGACCATGCACCACCACCTAAGGTGAGATGACAAATCTTGCTCTGACCCTGAAAGTGATGGTTGCTGATGAGGACAACAGTGCTAATGTGGAGCAGCGATGGATGCATGCTTTTATCTTCTGATGAAGCCCACAGGGTTAAAACATCTCACTTGACATGGCCTCTGACTACTCAGCTAGCTGCAGCAGAGCTGGGTGAGATTGAGGATGATGGTAAGACCCTTGAAAAATCGTAAGGAGAATTTATCTACCAGTTGTGTGAGCAAACTGGATTTCTTCTTCCTCAGGACTCCTCAATAATAAGAGGGAAATGCCTTGTACAGGTCCTATGAACAAGCAAATAAAATTTGCAGCCACTTAAAAGCATCTGGGCATCATGCTTCCAAGTCCTGCTTTGGAACTTGAGAGGGACCTAGCAAATAGTCCGATGCTCTGAATGTCAGATAGGGCTATGAGGCTGGAGGGACCAATCTAAGAACAAATTAGAACAATCAAATACGTTTAGCTTGAATAAACAACAGCTCATGGGCTGGGAATGCATACAACTGACAAGTTTGGAGAATGCTGTAAACATCAGCAAAGGCAGTAACATAATTCTGAAGGTTCAAGTAGATTTGGCTAAAGAGTAAGGGCTTGTTTACACCAAGAATTTCACTGTTATAATTATGCAGCATAATTGTACAGCATAATTGTAATTATCCGGGAATTATTCTAAAAGAAGAGTGTCCACATAGGGAGTTATGCTGATACAAAGATACTACTGAATTTCCCTGTGTAGACAAGCCTCAGCAAAAGAAAGGATTGTTTTTGAGTAAAGCCTCTGTGTGCTACTGTTACTAGTACCACAGTGCAATACAAAACAGACTTACAGTCATAGCTTTTAGTTGATTTAATCTATCTAGTTCAAGCCTTGTCCCCAGAGAGAGACCCCCTACCAGCATTGGCTTGTGTGACGCATATTCCCATTTCATATGAAGAGTCTTTGCAGTTTTCAGCCCCCTGATCTGCCTGGGACTGTGTCCTGCTCTGTAGTTTAGCACAACTAAATAGCTTGCATGACAATATCTCTACCTCTATGGCGCTGTCATCCACAGCTGTAAGGCACTTGTCATGAAGATTTGCTCCAGCCTATTGCTGGTGTGTCAGTATCTAACAGGGTCTGTTTTTTTCATATTTCTCTAGATTTTAGTTAACAAGATTTAAGCTTCCTTTGGGAACTTATATGCCTAGGCCTGCCTATGCAAAATGTTGTTGTACATTAATGGTACCAGAAGAGCCAAAGTGATACATTCCCCTCAGTTACGGGTGTTCATACACAACTACATTTATAAACCACTTGCATGACTTTGTTCTCTGTGGCCATCTCATTGGGCTAGAAAACAAGGTTAAAAATACATGCCCTCAGTGAACAAAATCCATCACTTCCGTGCTCCTACACAAGCAATGGTGCAGCTGCTTGAGGAGGAATAATGAGGCTTCAGGATAATTGGAATGTCCTTCTTACAGTGTATTTACAAGTAGATTTATTCCTATGATTTGTTTAAGATTTCAAACTGAACTATCCAGAAGAGTTTAAATATTTGAAGGAAGGTTCAGAAAGCAAACAGTATGGCAAGGAATTGCTGTGATAATTAGTTTGAATAATAACATTGTTACTCTTGCCTAGCATTTTTTAGTCTTTTCAACAGGAAGACATTGTCATAATCTTCATTTTATAGATGACAGGCAAAAGGGAGAAGTGACTTACCCAAAGTCCCACATCACCCCCCAGCTGGGAGAAGCAAACTGGTGTGCTGAGCTCTTGGACAGATACTGCTGAGAGGCCGTGCACCAAGGACAAGTTTGTAATGAAATATATTTTAAATACTTTAAGAACCTGTGCAGTTGCAGGTAGAGGAGAAGCCACTTTCACTGCTGAAAGAGGAAGTTGGAAATATACTATTTCATTGAAATAGGGAATTTTAAAATACAGCTGACTGTGGGATGGATAAAATAGATTATTCCAGAACTGTGTTTTTCTATGGCTAAGCCTTTTGCTGCTACCTAGAGTTTTGCAAACTTGAGTGTTCTGCTTGTTCCTTGCTTCTTTATTTAAAATTACATCTACCTCTTACTTATTTTTGTGCATCCAAAATAATTTTACTTTTTTTTTCTTCAGCTTGTCAGCATTTCCTTCTTTCTTTTTCAATTGTACCAATTTTAAACTAAGAGAACACAGCAAAAATAATATAACTTATCTGCCTGTGAACTCTTCCCTGCAACAAATGTCTGAATTACCATCTTTCAAATGGGGGAATGACCCTGGTACAGACTTTCTCTTTCCTAGTTTCTTTTTCCTAGTTTCTGACACCTTTTGTTTCATTTCTAGGTCACATTCTTTCACTGCCAATCTGAGGACTTCAGGTTAGATTCACAAGGTTATTTAGGCATCATCTGGAAATCACTGTGGCATCAGCATGATCCCACAGTCCCAGGCTGTACCTTCATACCATGAACAGCCCCTGGAGAGCTGGCTGTGAAAGAGGTTTAGAATACTAGTGGGCTGATCTGTTACATGTAGCTCTGGGGAAAAGCTCAGGGGAGTGTTACAGTCTGTGCTGCACCTTTGGAGACTGTGGTACTTAGCTCTGCTTCAAGGGGTTTGCTGATAATTGCGTGCCAATACAGATGGAATGAAAGGCATGGGAAAGACTTTGCCTATGTCTGTGCTCCAGTGAGCACAGCACTCCCTTAAGATGCAGGATGGCCAGGTTTGTCTTGGTTTCTTCCTTAAGAAGATCTGAGTCAATCTCTTTCCCCTTTCAGAACAACATCCTCAGCACCAGGCGCTTGCAGGAGACCTCCCTCTGATGAGGCTTATATCCTTACTGCTCCCCTCCTAAGACAATTCCTTAATCACGTGGGTATTAAAAACTAGTTTAGGTACCCCTGCAAAGCACATCTCCAGTGTGAAGCATCTCCCAGATTGTGGCAGCTGAGTGAGATTTTGTAGAAGAATGGCTGCAGAAGCATGGCCTTAGAATCTCTGAAGATCTGCACAGCCCAGGCCTGGTATTAGAATAGGCCTGTAATCAGAATTGTACTGAAGTTGCTGTGCTGAAGTTAACAAGAAAGGTAGCCTTGAGCTATTCTTGAATCCTGAGACCAAGTAATTATGTTGTGCCAACAGGCCGTGGCTGTAACAAGCTACAGCTGCTGGGAAAGCAGGTGCAGGGCCAAGAAAGATAGGGACCGGTATGGGAAAATAGGGAGTAACAAACTACGAGGCTGAAGCACAGCAACACAATTAGCTACATGGAAAGAATGCTTATTTTAGTCATGATAATTAGGGGTGTGAGAACCGTGCGCGTTTAGAGACTACTAACCAATTATATTTCTGCTTTACGAATATGCATGTGTATCGGTTCTATATAAGTAGTGTTAGAAACTAATAAAGTTGAGCAAGATGCATAACTCATATTGAGCATCTTCTTGACTCCGGCAAACCGTTCTTCCAACAGGATTTCAAATTAACTTCGTGTGGACAGCTGGACAGGTGTACAGATTTATCCCTTTTTTCCGTTAAAACTGTTTGCCTTGTCCTTATAGCTTGATCACTAATGTGTGGGTTCACCAACTATTATCTCATGGGCAAAATTCTCCTTTTTCTGAACCATTATTGCATTAACAATTATATTGGCTTTTAAAGACATCATGGCTTTGTCATTATGCAGAGTTAAAGACAATGTTGATTAATTCAACCTAGCACACAGCTTCCAGAATTTCAACCAAGCAAATGAAAGTTGGTCTTTAAACAGGGTAGGCAGTTTGAACTCTAAGCTTCTCTAAATAGCATAGCTCAACTAGTTCAGCACCTTTTATATTGTTGCTTTCCTTACGCTCAGAAAAATAGAGACTCTATCAGTCATCGTGTTCTAGCAATGTACACAGACTAAACTAAACTTAAGGGTTCTGTTAAATTTTCTTCCTTTGAAGACAAGGTTAGATTGTCAGTCTTTTACATATATGCCCTCCCTGCCCCACACACTCCACCTTCCTTACCCAGAAATGGGACCAGTTTGTTGTCCCAGAAAATATCAAATTCATGGTCTGAGGTGGGATTCAGGTATTTTGGAACACTTGCTTAAATTAGGGTTTCCAGTACCTAAAAGGTACATGCATCGGAAACAATCTATCTTCTGGCACACTATGGCAATATGGTATGAAAAAAAGATTTTAAATTATTACCCCAATGTTGCTAGTAATAGATTTTGCTATGGGGAAGAAGTTAAGTCAAATCTCCTGCTAATTGTTAATTATTATCATCTTTGTCTCAAAATTCTGTTATGAGACCAGACAGCTTCATTCAGTTAAAATGTTCCAGGAAAATTCAACACCAATCACATTTAAAAATTGATGTTCAGTAGCACAATGAAGAAATATACAGTGGCATACCTGTTACATGTTTACTCTTCTTGATCTCCAAACGATGTTTATGGTTGTATCCTCTGTCTTTTGGAAAAGTGAATACTGTATTGATGGAAGCTGTTCCTCTGACTCTCATAGGGAATGAACTCTGCTTCAGTGGGTGAGTTAGTAAATACATGCCTTCTGTATGTGAAATAATTGTTTATAAAGCCCTGTAAATGCAATCTGGTATTTATTTGGTGAGAAGACTTAGTTGTAAACTGGCTGTAATCCTGACCTCGATAAAATAAGATGTAAGTTTATGCAGCAGTGATCTCCCACCCTCCTAGGGGAGCTTCACCAGCTCTTGAAAAGTTTGAAATTTGTCCCAGTCTGAAGTTTTATTTGCAAGCCTTAAGTGTGCATCCTCTTGATGAAAGCCTTGTAGAAATAAAATCTTTCTGTTTAAGGCTAGGTCCTACTCATACTACTGTATGCAGCATGCTTTGATGAAATCATATCTGTCTGCACTAGCATTAGTAGAAATGAAAGGTCACACACGTGAATCAGCTGTGGTAGTTAGGGATTGTGACATTACTTGATTAGTATAGTATAGCAGCAGAACAATCAGCCCATTTGGGTTGTATAAACATAATTTCTGTTTTATTCTAAGCAAATTTGCTCACTGCAATGCCACTGATCTCCTCAAGCATACAGAATCTATCTTTTATCAGTCCACATTACTAGCTATTTGTGTTGTAGATCATGATGAAACATGTTTACATACATGGACCATATGGCAAATTCCACATTTCAGGCACCTTTGTATGAAGAATATCTGTCTGAATTGTGTTTAATATCTGCCCTTTTTCTCTCCTCAACATCAGTCCAAAACCACATGACTCCAATTAGTTCTTATCTCAAACAGTTTATTGGCAGCAATCTGTTCTCTGTATTGCCAAAATACATAAAACTGTTTTAAGTCCCATGATTTTTCATGGTTTTCTTTACAATTCAAAATTCAGATGAATACCTTAACATTACAATGAGATGAAAAGAAGTAAAAATTACCTTTCAACTCAGAAAACCAGAACAAACCAATGTTTGGATCTAATTAACCCTGGCAAGAAAAGAAATCACAGAGAAAATCTCTCCAACTCAGAGAGGGCAAAACAGAGCCCTCTGAAGTCCTAACAAAACTCTTGAAATGGGATTTAACTGGTACATCAGTGCTGCTCGGGCTGATGTTGATGTTCTTTATGGAGATTAACGTTACCCTCAAAAAGGAGGCTTCCTGCCAAACACATGCAGTCTATATTATTTACATCTTTAAGTCCAGAAAATCCTGGAAGTTCTCTGCTTGTTCCTCTGTATCTCAAAGAATTAGGTTAAGGCAAACATTGCAAAGAGTGAGTATTTTCTCATGCCTGGGTATTTACTGACATTTTAAGTTCCAAAATTTATGTAGAGCAAAGATTTCTGGAGCTCTATGTTCATTTTTTACTGTCACTACTGTAAAATTCTTCCATTTAAATATAGTACAAAGTTGCATGGAAATTAAAGTCAGCTTACCCCAAGGGGGCTAATAAGCAAGACAATATAAGCAAGTCTCCAGAGAAGAGTAGATGTCTTTAAATTATATCCTAGAATTGCAGTCTGATGGCTTGCATCAGAAATAAGAATCAGAATTAGGGACAGGATTTTTAACATCCCCTTTAGGCAACCACAACCTCTCGGTTTTTACACAGGTAGAATCTTCCAACTGTGAGAAGAACTGCTGTTTGAAAGTATCTTAATTTCACTTCTCTGGTGACTGAATGACTTTGGGGAATGAGAGGATAAAACCAAGGGTAACAAATCAGGTGATATTTGAAATAGCATTGCTAGCTCCCAATCCTCTGCAAACATACGGACAAAATGCTGTATAGTTGGTATCAGGGTACATACAAAAGAGGATGGAAATATTTCCTTGTGGCCCAGACAGTTTCATGAATCAGATCCAATGCTGTAATCAGAACTGTGGTATCTGCAGACAAAATCTATATGGAAGGTGCCAGAGTGGTATGTCATAGAGGTCTTGCAGCCTGAGATCCCCAAGCAGTAACCTCTTGTTGAAAACTATAGCAGCTTCATTAGCTTCAATACTGTTTTCACATATGTAACCACTTTGGTAAATCAAACGACTGGATGAGTGTCTTTCCTCACTGCATTTCGCAGCATCACTCCAGCTATCAGAAATTAAAGCTTCTCTGAAGACTTAAGCCAAGCCTCAAGTTATGTCTCAAAAATAAAGAAATTGGCATAGTGTTAGAGAGGCTTCCAACACTTTTGACCATTACTTCTGCTGCTGTTTCTGCTTTGCACCACGCCTTCAAAACCACATGCTTCAATGCTGGAGTCCTCAGTACTTCTGTAAAGGATGGGAAGAGTAGGATAAGGTAATCATATTCCATTTTGCTTTGCTAAAAGCTGAACAGACAATATAGAATAACTGGAGGATCATGGTTGTTCTACTTAGTAATTCCAGATAAAGGCTTCCAGGTCACCTAGCAAGAGTAATAGAAAGCACCATACCTGAAAATGTATATATTTTACAGGCATCCTGCTAGGCCTGATGGTCCTTTCTTTTAAAAACATGATGTATTAATGAAAATTGAAGAACTCCAGTATCAAAAGTGACAAAACAGCCTCAACATTGGTTACAACAGTGGGTTTGCCTGATCAGTTAGGTCTGTCTCATCTCATAGAGACTAGATAAAAGGTTTCATTGATCAGGAAAAAGGAATTTATTTTCAAGCTGAAGTAAAATACAGGAAATTTTGGGTTAAAGAAGATAGCACTGTCTATCCACTGGCAGGGAGAAAGCTGCATATTGTGGCTCTTGAGGTGAAATTACATGGGATGAGCTGCTCTAAGAATTCACAGTGCACTGGAAAGGTCCTTCAAAAAGGTCTTCCTATTCAATTCATTCACCCAATCTCACAACTAATCTCTGCTGAAATGGTGAGGTCCCATCATTTCCACTCCCAGGCTTCTAACTTGCTTCTGTTTTGGCTCTAACACTCACTAGACCCTCTTTTGAGCCAATTCTATTTATTAACTCAGAAGAAAATAATAATTTAATTTTTTTGGATTAGTTTTTTTTTGCCACGTTAATTTGCTGGTTTACACAGGAGTCTGACAAACACCAGAGCTGCTGAATAGTTTGGGTACAGGAGTGGGAATGTATGGCTAGGTGGAAGGACTTTCCCCTTTCAGCCACAAGGGGCTGTTAGATTTACTTACTCATTTTTTATTACTTAATCCTTTCTAGCAAGTGAAAGTACTAAAAGAAATCAATGACTGTTGAAACGTCACACGAACTCAATCACTTCATGTATGTTGTATGTGGGATGCTTTTTAGAGAAATTGATTTTGGAAAGAGGTGTTCTGTTTTATTTTCAAGATCCATTTGGATTTCTGCTACAGTGCCTTTCTACAGAGAGTTACCAAAATGAGGGATTCAGCACTAGCCTTACATGTTTTACATAATTACCATTTATATTTTTTAAAGTGGCCTTTGAGGGGGAAAAAATAACTGTATGGAAACTGTTCTAGAGGGGGAAATGTACAAATATTCTCCAAGTCAGCAAAATCTCAAAGAACTGTTATTCTGCAGGGACATCTACAATTTTATAGGATGCAATTTCACAGTTCAAGCTTGGTTTGCCATGTGTGGAGAGCAGGCTGATTGCATCAGGTGGTGGCGCATTATCAAGTCATTGTGAACTCATAGCCACAGAGGACATAAATGGCTTTCCCCACAGCAGTCAGTAACAGTGACAGACTCAACTGGTTTGGCCAGGCTGATATTGGTGGAGGGCATGTTCTCCAAGCTGAAATGTGAAATGGGTGGAATGAAAAACATAGATTTTTTTTTTTTAAAGAAGATCTTAGGATTTTTGTAGCAATTACACGCTTTACAGTTTAACAATGATGACTCCAGTCCTCTCCAGTTACATGACAACATTTGCTACCTTACCACTCAAAATATTTCGCTGTTTCTCTTCAAAGTGTTTTTTAAAGTCCTTTTTCACTCCCATCCTAAGTATCTATTGGTAGGCCACTGGTAAACTTTGACTTTTTTGCTAACTACCAGTTCCAGTAATTCTTGTATTTTCAATCTGTTCTTGGCAGGATCTTCATTTGATTCTGTATTTGCACAATAACTTGCGTCTATTTTGTTCCATAAATCTGATGAGCTGGACTAACGGAAATAATAAATATGTATAATAGTGAGCCAGCTGTACTGGCCTGAAAGTTTATCTTTGTATTATTCAAATACAGATATTGACATACAGACCTGCTGTAATGAATCATCACATTTTGACAAACTGGATAGAATAAAATATAGCAGCTGAATCTTAGAAGATGAATATAACGTGCTGAAACAACAAGTAATTCCAGTAACCTTCTACCTGACAGGAATTAATGAAAGGCAGATATCAGAGAAGATTGTTTGTCAAAACCAGTAGGGAGGCCAGCCTTTAAGTTTATCATGGAAGTGGGATGCTACAATTTGTACAAGAATTTCTGAACATGCTTGGGGTAATGTTTCTTTGTGTTAGTATTAATGGTTTGCTTACCCACCTCTGCTCTCTATTTTCTTCTCTGTAGCCCAGCAACATGCCTGGTGTATATGTTTCACATAATATTGTAAACGTAACCAAATGCTGCAAGTTGTTTTCAAAGCAGTATTTAAAATCTCTAAACCTTGGTCCCATGAACCTCAGCTGTTCAACTTGGCATGGGCCTTGGGCAAGAGGTGATCCCGGTGATTCCCTGTATGCTAGATAAAATAAAGATGTTACTGTAGCATTCCCTTGCCCACAAGGAAACTGCGATAAGTAACTGCTGTCCCTGCACTAGGTTGTGAACCATCAGGGAAATGGGTGACAATGAAACAAAATGAAGTCAATTGGCTAATACAGTAAATGCTGGGTATAAGATTGCAGGCAGGGAGCCAGACCATTTGTAAAAGCGGCATGGGATGTATAAAAGAGCAGGTGACAGAGGATATTTGTAGAGGCCAGAGGACTGCACATGCTTTACACAATAGTAATAACAATAGGAATTATTATTAATATTCTTGTTAGCAGATTGGCCAAGGCAAACTACAGTGCGACATAATACCATAAGCTGAGATGGACAAGACAGTCTACTTGGGGGACTAGTTGTCTCTAATGAATCAATTGCCTGACCAGATGTGCGAAGAGATTGCAGAGCTCTTGCAAGACACAAAAATCCAACTGTGTTCTACAAGTGCTCTAATTTGGAAATAATAGTATGACATAGTAGGACATAACCCATTAGGGGTTTCAACCATCAAGTAACTACCCACTTCTCAGTCTTTCTGACAGCAAATTACTGATGAGAAAAGATGGAAGCAAAGGAGATGGCTACTTGTGACAATGTGGAGGAATGGTGAAGGTATCAAGGCAGCATGTAAGAATAGCCACAGTGGATTGGACCAAAGATCTGCTTAAACTGCTATCTGGAAGTGGCCAGAAGTGAATAACCACTTTTGGATAAGTGATGGACAATCCTATAGTTATAGTTAATGAACTTCCAGCAATCTGCAGTTCATATATTTCCCTAACCATGGATATTATCTCTGTGCTTAACAGTTATTGATGTCTTGTTCTATTACTCTATTTAATCATTTTGGGAAACCATGAAGTCTATTGGCATCCCTGATATACTGTGTCAATAAGTGACAGAATTTAACTGTACTTTCAGAAAAGAATATTTAATTTCATTCATTTTCAACATGCCACCATAGATTTTAATTCGATGTTCCCTAATTCTAAACAGGCATATCTGTTCCAGTCATATTACTTCCAATTGTATTTTTACTATGTGCTTTTAACTATGCTGTCACTTGATTAACATAGCTTCATTATCAAGGTTTGTCAGAATAATATTTTTTACAGTATTAGTAGCAGAGGAGACTCCAGAGCCTTTGGTCCAATATTCAGGGATATATATTAATTGTCATCAGACAGTATCAGCAGGAAGGCATTCCACTGATGAGCAGCACAAGACAAGGGCAAATTTCCAAAGAGGCAATTTCATATCCCCAAGTAGACCCAAAGAGCTTCTCAAAAAAGCTTGTTTTTTATTTTAGTAGCAAATTTTACCAGAAGGTCATGGTATGTCTCAGATCTGTCAAAAGAAATGTCAGAAAAAAATTGTTTTTCTGTGGGCTGGGAGACTATTTATATTTCCACACTGCAGGATCATCATGAAAGTAGGAAATGCATATAATTAATTTAGAAAGGGTTCACTTTTAGTTCCCAGTTATGGCTGTAGGTGGGTATTCAACTAATTCAAGCTGTCCTAATGTTCAGAAAGGACCTGACAGCACTCATGTAGCTGAACTGACTAGGTAGATTTTCAGACAGACAATTGTGTACATTTAAAAAGAAATACTGCTACTGTGGAATATTAAGGTAGGTGGTTGAACTGGGGTTTCTTAGAATTGTTTGTGTTGTTTATATGGCTTGGTTTATACTAGCAAGTGTTCTTGTGTTGAGGAAAAAACAAAGTACAATCAGTTCCTATTCACTCATTTTATACTATTGATTTTATAGACTTCTGTCACATCCTTCCTTGGGCATCCTTTTTTTTTTCAGGCTGAAAATCTGTAGTCTGATTATCTGCTCCTTGTACGAAAACTATTCCACAGATTTGATTTCCCATATTTCCCTTCTTTGAAGTTTTCCAGCTCTCATATTTTGAGGTGGGGCCCAACACGGCACACTGCATTCAAGATACCTGTCACTGTGTGTTTATCTATAATGATGGAATAATCACGTCTTATGATTTGTTCTTTCTGTCTTTTTTAATAGACCCAACATGTAATGTACTTTTACAAGTCCTCCTGATCACCAAATTGACACTTTTCTCTGCCATTATTTGACTAGCTGTATATATGATCTCAGGTATTAGTGATGTACGTGGAACCTCAGACAGAATTGATCTTACATTCATCCTTTCCATGAGTAACCTGAAGGACTTGGGTGGCATCATGCAGCTGCCTAAGAGCTTCTGAGTCATATCCTTTGTTAAATAAGAACTGCTTTGCCAGAAATACTAACTATATGAAATACACGAGACATCTTGTTAGTTGTCCAATTACCACATTTATCTTCTATAGAAGTAAAAGTAGACTAATCATTAAGACATGCTTCCTTTTAGAATATATCGAATCATTAAAGATCAGCTTTCTTGCTGACTACAACTACTTCATGATTTCGGTTTTAAAACCCACTTAGTTCTTGGTAAGTTCCATAAGAAGAATGATTTCAAGTGATGTTTGCTCTGAGGTTTTGAAATCATATGGATCTGAAGCTCCCAGTGAGACTGAAAAGGGTAAAGTTGAAACCATGTGGACTGAAATCAAGAAAAAATGTACAGATAACCTCTCTATGAGTGCAACCTCTTGAGTTTCAATGAAATCTAGTGACAATAAGCTCAGCTACTTTCTAAGTCCCCAGTCCTTTGCCTGTAGCATGAAAGTACCAACCCTATTTTCATTCTTACTTCGACTTGCTTTTCATGATTCATTGTGCAAGAATGAACAATGATTTCATCTGTCAGTCATCCAACTGAAAATTGTTTTGCTTACTATTCAATATAAACTGTTTCTATCCTAAAACATAAGATATTGACACGTAAGTATTTACTGCCCAGTTTTACCTCTCACAATTCTAAGACATGAGAACAGTACTTGCTGCTTTGGTAGAGATTGAGAAACATGGTAAAAGTGGGTAATGTAGGTTTCACTAAAGAAAAAGTTGAATAGCTCCCAAATTTGCTGCAGTTCAAAGCATTAGTTCTGGACATCCATTACTTTGTAAAAGGACTATGGAAAAATGCCATCTTTTTATCAAATAAGAAAAGATAAAATTTCCCAAAGCGTACTGGTGAAAAAGGAGGCTACACCCTGTTGATTCAGGTTCCTTTGAACTTGAAGGTCCTAATATAGGACTGGAAAAGGTACAGCTGAAGTTATGCAGACTGAACAAAGCACA